>NC_134404.1:344136057-344466557 GCF_038048845.1 Mixophyes fleayi | reverse complement strand
GCACTCACCACAGCGGCAATAACCCAACTCCTGTTGTACCAACTCCAGTTTTATTTGGCAGCGGAAGCAGCGGCGGCGACTCTTTTGTTTGGAGCGGCTGCTGTCGGGTCCTTCTTCACTGTCTAGTAGTCGAGGCCGTTTAATGGGAGACGCGTCGTCTTCTGACTGGGAATCTGGAATACAAACAATGATGATTCACAGGGTGAAATTAAATAACAGAAGATCGTTCCTCTAACTTACTGGCTTGGTCTAAGTGCTTGTCTATATGTGTGTGTTATATATACACACCCACACATATATATAAATAAAACCAGTGACATCACTGAGAATGCAGCCTATCCATTCACTAGGAACCAGTGACATCACTGAGAATGCAGCCTATCCAGTGACTAGGAACCAGTGACATCACTGAGAGTGCAGCCTATCCAGTGACTAGGAACCAGTGACATCACTGAGAGTGCAGCCTATCCAGTCACTAGGAGCCAGTGACATCACTGAGAGTGCAGCCTATCCAGTGACTAGGAACCAGTGACATCACTGAGAGTGCAGCCTATCCAGTCACTAGGAACCAGTGACATCACTGAGAGTGCAGCCTATCCAGTCACTAGGAGCCAGTGACATCACTGAGAGTGCAGCCTATCCAGTCACTAGGATCCAGTGACATCACTGAGAGTGCACCCTATCCATTCACTAGGAACCAGTGACATCACTGAGAATGCAGCCTATCCAGTCACTAGGAACCAGTGACATCACTGAGAGTGCAGCCTATCCAGTGACTAGGAACCAGTGACATCACTGAGAATGCAGCCTATCCAGTCACTAGGAGCCAGTGACATCACTGAGAGTGCAGCCTATCCAGTCACTAGGAACCAGTGACATCACTGAGAGTGCAGCCTATCCAGTCACTAGGAGCCAGTGACATCACTGAGAGTGCAGCCTATCCAGTCACTAGGATCCAGTGACATCACTGAGAGTGCAGCCTATCCATTCACTAGGAACCAGTGACATCACTGAGAATGCAGCCTATCCAGTCACTAGGAACCAGTGACATCACTGAGAGTGCAGCCTATCCAGTGACTAGGAACCAGTGACATCACTGAGAATGCAGCCTATCCAGTGACTAGGAACCAGTGACATCACTGAGAGTGCAGCCTATCCAGTCACTAGGAACCAGTGACATCACTGAGAATGCAGCCTATCCAGTGACTAGGAACCAGTGACATCACTGAGAGTGCAGCCTATCCAGTCACTAGGAACTAGTGGCATCACTGAGAGTGCAGCCTATCCATTCACTAGGAACCAGTGACATCACTGAGAATGCAGCCTATCCAGTCACTAGGAACCAGTGACATCACTGAGAGTGCAGCCTATCCAGTCACTAGGAACCAGTGACATCACTGAGAGTGCAGCCTATCCAGTCACTAGGAACCAGTGACATCACTGAGAGTGCAGCCTATCCATTCACTAGGAACCAGTGACATCACTGAGAGTGCAGCCTATCCAGTCACTAGGAACCAGTGACATCACTGAGAATGCAGCCTATCCAGTCACTAGGAACCAGTAACATCACTGAGAGTACAGCCTATCCAGTGACTAGGAACCAGTGACATCACTGAGAGTGCAGCCTATCCATTCACTAGGAACCAGTGACATCACTGAGAATGCAGCCTATCCAGTCACTAGGAACCAGTGACATCACTGAGAGTGCAGCCTATCCAGTCACTAGGAACTAGTGACATCACTGAGAGTGCAGCCTATCCAGTCACTAGGAACCAGTGACATCACTGAGAGTGCAGCCTATCCAGTGACTAGGAACCAGTGACATCACTGAGAGTGCAGCCTATCCATGTATTAGGAACTAGGTCAGAGCCTTTCATAGGGTAAGAATCAGGTGACTGAATACCACCTTGGTAGGCGTGGGGTAGAGAAGGCTCCTAGTGATTTCATAGGCTACATTCACATCAATATTAGTGCATCCCACAAAATATCTGCTTCCACTGTGTGTAGGGGACAGGTACACATGGAAGAAAAACACATATTTGGGTCAGACCCTATAAAATAGAGGGGATAAGAACCACGGAGATTCATACCAGAGTATCTCTACATTAGACAACACACAGACAGACTCCAATGTCCTCCTGTGAATCTTCGTTACCATGTCTGTATTATCTCTGGTGTTTCTGCATGATGATGTACGAGTCTCAGGCCAGCAATCAGCTGGCAATAAGACAAAGCACAGGGTGGTGCTTGCTGGAAGTGTCTGATACACGGTACTCCTGCCGCTGCGTGTGAAGGACACATATGTCTCTCCGAGGCCTTTCTAACATTAACAGGAGCTCTCATGACCTCAGCCAAAGCTACAACAGAAGTATACAGAGTTTTCGACTTATGTCTTCATTTCTGAACTGAAAAATACAAGAGAAGCTCCGTATTGTATACACAAGGGAGGATTGACATTATATTGAAGTGTAGGACCAAGTGATATAAACACTAAATAAGAATATTATAATAAAAAAAACTGGACAGAATCCTACAGTACCAGTGGGATTTTTCACATCTATAAACAAAAACTATAGCGAGATGGGAAAAGGGACCCCCCCCCCCCCCTCAAAAACAAAACAAAACAATCCTGGTGCTGCACATCTGGTATCCTTATATGACAAAGCTGGTTCCATGTACACGAACTCCAAAGTCCTTTCCCTTGTTCACAAACCCCCTTGTAACTAAGATCTCCCACTCATCCCTCCTGCTACGTCTCTAACGATTCTCTGCCTCCCCAATGCATTAAGGACTTCTCCCGTGCTGCAGCTCCTTACCTGCTGCAATCAGACTCTCTACCTCTATAGTCATCAAATTCTGGACTTTCCTGTGTTCCAGATGACTCCTCAACTACATATATCTATTATCTAACATCACTTCTATAGAATCAATATTATTTAACGCACCAAAAGAAAAACCTACACAAAAGACAGACATCCCAGACGGTTTACAACAGAAGATTAACAAATAACAATACGCTACTATAAAACAGAATCTTAGGTTACAATTTAACCATAGTGTAGTATTATGTGCTTGTGATATTTTTCCATATTCTTGTCCCCTAAAAATTCAAAATGTACAGTTATTAAGGATTTCAGGAAGCTTTGCTGCAAGTGCACATTCCTCAGGGGACAAGTCATAGAACTATACAACATGCTGGAAGTACCAGAATACAACATTTAGTTTTCATCCTTTTCCACTTCCTCATGACAAAGAACATATCAGGACTGGGAGCTCCAGATCTGTGTCTGAGTCATCGAGTCCCCACGTCTCCAATACTGCCATACCTGGCAAATCCCAGCATCTGTATTCAGAGCATACTCATTATCTAGATGAGGAGTCTGAAGAGGAAGCGCTTGAAATGTTGCTATGGCAAGTCAAGGGCCCGCTGACCCGACAATGAATCTGATTATGCGTTTCCCAGAAAGAGACAATGCATGATTATTTAGCATGACTCTTAGGAAAACTTTTTTGCAAGGTGAACATGAGTTCCTGACCCCCACAAGGTACGGCATTAACCGCTTGTTGTCTGTGTTCCTCCAGAGAACGGAGAAGGGTTCTGTTGGTTACACAGGGCTCACTTCCAGAGGCAGGGATTCTGGAATAGTGATGGGCAGCAGACCAGGTTTGTTCGGGGGATGGTACTGTGAGCCTGTCTTGCTTTATGACACGTGATAGGACAATCTGATCTTAGCATTTCAGTCTCAGCTGTGACCTTCACAGCTGGCAACACAGACCTGCAAAATATCCGCTCTCAGCTCACGCCAGTGACATATGAACAAAGACATTTAGCAATTAATCCAGGCTCACAGAGCATTAATAAACGAAAAGGCCATAACTAGGAAAGGATGGGGCACAGCCAGCGTCCACCCACATCTAGCCCAGGATGAAACCATATAACACATGATGCCAGATGTGAGTATCAGTAGTGAGATCTTACTTGTCACGTGTGTATATGAGATCAGAACAACTGAGGTGGGTTCCCAGATTATTTCTGCAGCTTCTGAAGATTTTATAGTCATCCCTCATTAAAAGAGCAAATTACACTGGAACTGAGCCACATACGCCAACAGATCCTGATAATTGGAACTGAGCCACATACGCCAACAGATCCTGATAACTGGAACTGAGCCACATACGCCAACAGATCCTGATAACTGGAACTGAGCCACATACGGCAACAGATCCTGATAACTGGAACTGAGCCACATACGGCAACAGATCCTGATAACTGGAACTGAGCCACATACGGCAACAGATCCTGATAACTGGAACTGAGCCACATACGCCAACAGATCCTGATAACTCCTTGAACGGGTTGTCTACAACCGTCTCACCTCCTTTCTTTCCTCTCACTCACTACTTGACCCGCTCCAATCTGGTTTTCGCCCCCTCCACTCCACTGAAACTGCCCTCACTAAGGTCACTAATGACCTTCTCCTCGCTAAATCCAATAGGCACTACTCCCTTTTTATCCTTCTTGACCTCTCTGCTGCCTTCCATACCGTTGACCACGCACTCCTTTTGCAAACTCTCAAATCTTTAGGCCTATGTAACACTGTCATCTCCTGGTTTTCCTCTTACCTCACCAACCGCTCTTTCTCAGTCTCTACTCATGATTCTACATCACCCCCTCTTCCCCTACCCGTTGGCGTTCCTCAAGGCTCCGTTCTTGGCCCCATGGTTTTCTCCCTCTACACTTCCTCCCTTGGTGTCCTCATCCACTCCTTTGGCCTCCAGTACCACCTCTATGCTGATGATACACAAATCTATCTTTCATCCCCTGACCTCTCCCCTTCCCTTCTGTCTCGAGTCTCCTCCTGTCTCTCGGCCATCTCATCTTGGATGTCCCAACGCTTCCTTAAACTCAATATTTCCAAGACCGAGCTTATAGTCTTCCCCCCTGCCAGGACTCTCCCACCTCCCCCCCTCTCTATTTCTGTTAATAACACTACCCTCGTTTCTGTCCCCCAAGTCCGATGCCTTGGGGTCATCCTTGATTCCTCCCTCTCATTTACGCCTCACATTCTGTCCTTCTCTAAATCCTGTTACTTCCACCTTCGGAATATACGTCCCTTTCTCACCACGGAAGCCACGGAAACGCTTGTTCACTCGCTTATTATCTCTCGCCTTGACAACTGTAACCTTCTTCTCTCTGGCCTACCTGATTCTCACCTTGATCCTCTTAAGTCTATGCTCAATGCTGCTGCCCGCCTCATTTTTCTCTCCCGCCGCTCTATCTCTGCGGTCTCCCTCCAACAGTCACTACATTGGCACACCATACCCTACAGAATTAAATTTAAACTCCTCACCCTCACTTTTAAAGCTCTTAGTCAATCTTCCCCTCCCTACATCTCCAATCTCATCTCTACCTACACTCCTACCCGCCCCCTCCACTCTGCCTCTAAACGCCGCCTCACTACTTCACTGATCACCTCCTCTCACTCTCGTCTTCAGGACTTTGCCCGGGCTGCTCCCCTGCTGTGGAACAATCTTCCACATTCCATCAGGTTAGCATCTACTCTCAAAGGCTTCAAGCGTGCCCTTAAGACTCATTTCTTTATTCAAGTCTATCAGTCCTCCTAACTCTCTTGTCCTGGCTCACTCCCCTAGTTAGTACCACCCTTTATGTGTCTCCCCCTTCCCTTTAGGTTGTTAGCTCTCATGAGCAGGGCCCTCTTTCCTTGTGTGCTCCTTCTACTGTTCCTTCACCCTCTGTACCTCTTGGCCTGCTTCCCTAGCCCTGTTTTACCTGTTTATTAAGCTTCGGCCTTCTTCCTGCTGATTTCTACCATCCCTTTCACTATCTGTCAGATATAATCTGATCTGCTTTACCCATGCACCTGTCTTTGTATATATTTGTGTATCATGTTGTGTCTTGGTTCTGTTTTCTGTATATGTAATGTACGGTGCTGCGGACCCTTTGTGGCGCCTTATAAGTCAAAGATAATATTATTATTATTATTATTATTATTATTAATAATAATAATTGGAACTGAGCCACATAAGCCAACAGATCCTGATAACTGGAACTGAGCCACATACGCCAACAGATCCTGATAACTGGAACTGAGCCACATACGCCAACAGATCCCGATAGCACCACACTGTGTGCAGAGGACAATATAACAAATGTTCTACATTGATAAAACAATTAGAAGAAGCAAAGAAGAGACACTCAGATGCAAGAGGACATCACTTTCACTATCTAATCAATAATAAGAAATCACATTAAGATCCTTAAAACTAAATAAAAAAATCACTCAAGAAAAGGAGACAAAAACATCAAATATTTATCTTCATCAACTTTAGCATCACCTGAGATTTATATAACCAGCTCCCCCGCTAGTACCGTTCTGTCCTCCACGATCCTCGTTACTAATTCATGTGATTATTTCATGCTCTTCCTGCCGCTGTGCAATTTTTATCTGTGTTTGTGTGCTCCTTAATCTGTCGGGATCTGTATTTCTTTTGCAATAATGGATCCTGAATTCTGAGTGTTCACATTATGTAGAAGTAGGCTTCATCAGAAATAAGATGCTAATCGTACAAGTGGCAGAACGGCAAACCTGCGGACATTTCACCTTCTACCTGCGGTGTATGTCTGATGATTAACCCCTTAGCCCCTAGGACACAGTGCCCGATACACTCATAGATTGTATTGTATCACTGGGGCAGCACGGTGGCTCAGTGGTTAGCACTTCTGTCTCACAGCACTGGGGTCATGAGTTCAATTCCCGACCATGGCCTTATCTGTGTGGAGTTTGTATGTTCTCCCCGTGTTTTGCGTGGGTTTCCTCAAACAGTCCAAAAACTGGCTTAAAAATTTAACACTAGTGTGTGTGTTAGAGAATTTAGACTGTAAGCTCCAATGGGGCAGGGACTGATGTGAGTGAGTTCTCTGTACAGCGCTGCGGAATTAGTGGCGCTATATAAATAAATGGCGATGGTGATCATGAAAAAATAAATACCAGTTTCAGTAAAAGTGGCCTAAATTATTGTATGGCAATGCATCTTTTCAGCTGTGGGGAATCTTGTGTGTATAATGCACATTACTTATCATGTTTCTCTTCCTCTTTTCAGGAATCCCCACTCACTTTATGCTGTGTATCAGCGACCTCATCGAAGGTTCCTCCAATTGGCTCTAACGTTCAAAAATTTATCGGGAATTTTACAACTTTTCATATAAATTCTCAAGTTCAAAAGTTCAAGCTAAATGTGGATATTGCCAACAGGTCCGACCATGCTTGCTTCCGCTCGAACAGACATTTTATAGTGTACTTCCACAACTTATGTTTCAAGTGTTGGAACTGCAAACCATGAACTTTGTCCAAAAATCACAAACAAGTTTGAGGCCTTTGAACAGGGCAAATTCAATCAATTTTCCAACTGGTTACTACACCTTAGCATGCTGACATTCCATAGAGCCTCCTATTGGGGTGAGCTGATGGGGCCGACATTAACTCACAGAGTACCTCCCCTTCCCCTACATAGACCAATCAGCTGCGAGCGTCATGGGGCTGACACCTATTCACATAGTACCTCCCCCTTTATACACCAATAAGCAGTGAGCTCTCATAGTAATAACGTGAGGCACTGATCACCACCGTCTGTAAACTGAGAAACAGGACATGCGACGCCCAGAGCTGGAGGCCATTTGTTTTTCTGTTAATAATTTACGCCCCAAAAGTAGAACATAGAATGCAGTAATTTTACAAAACCCGAAGACTGCGCAATTTTAGGGTTTAGGGGTCCTTAAAATGCAATAAAGCAAGGTTGGCCCATTATCTTATTTACACATTGTAATTCCGGATATTTACCCTTTTGAAGTCCACATGGCACGCAGCTGCAAATAATACACCCCCCCCCTTCCCCACCGCAGACATCAGAAGCCGGTCCCGGATTACAGAGCTGATCTATAGACCATATCCCGCTGTTCCCCCAAGGCCCCACCTGAGACGCAGTCTGATGAACTTCTAATTAATTCTCTGTATGGAGAATTCATAAAGCAGAGCTGGACTGTCTCAGGCGTTGTCTGGTGAATGGGAGGGCTGCATAACATATATATATATATATATATATATATATATATATATATATATATATATATATATATATATATATATATATATATATATATATAGACATCCCATGAAATTAGGAGCTGTGTGAAGTTTTGGCATTAGTGTATGGTTAGGAATTCGAGGTAACTGATGTAGAATTTAAAGGGCCCCCACCACCTACCCACAATGGAGACTCACTATGAACCTGTGACATCAGTAAGGCAGGAGGCCTCAGTCATAATTTGGATTCCAGACATGGAGCCTTCAGAAAACAGCAGCTTTGTACTATCCTGCAGATAAGCAAGAGATGGAAACTGACATTTCGGCAGCAATCAGGGGTCAGAGTGTGACGTGTGGGGGGCAGTGACCCCTGTCATGATGAGTAGTAACCGAACCACACCAAGCGCCCAGTGAACCAGTAATTACACCTCCTACACACAGGAGATCGGGAGTGTGTGTGTCAGAGCTGTTTAATGACTCTCCATGGGGGACTTATATCAGCCTGGTGTGTGGGAGCGGATTATTCACCTGCTAATAACTCGCTCCAGTGATTGAACAACATCCAAATAAGCTTCATATGTCATGGGCACAGAATTGTATACACTGTGACTGTATACCTGGTATAAAATAATGATTTCTCTCTAGAACAGAGCAGTCAGGAATTCTGCCATATAACGTTTTAGTCACACTTATCAGTACTGCAGACAGCTGCTTAGGGAGACACTAGAATCGGGGCTACACAGAACGGTTAGTATTACAGCTCATCCATTTAGTATTGACCTCATCACCTGGATACTTTATTCATCATGTATAACAACATTCTATGGACAGTACACTCATAACTGGAACAGGTGGGGGCAGCCCATCCATTCAGTGACAACACGGAGCTAATGGCTCCTAATACATTCTTAGTAATCTCACTAGTTGCTAATAGTCCCTATTATAGGCTTCAAACATATATCAGTGGAGACTTACACAAAATCCATATGTTTATGTGTTAGGTGCAATTCTCAGCATCTCCTCTTTTTCCCGTATAAGTTATTGTAGATCAGTGTTTAATTATGTGCAAATTAGTTTATTATTTTGCACATAAATTAAATACTGAATGTTTTTCATGCAGCACAAATACTTGATAGCTTTATTTTTATACTGAAATTTAATTTTGATCTAGGACATGCTCTACCCCAACTATAAATCTGCCATCACATTTTACATTTACCTCCCCCTCCAATGCAACATGGTTTTGCCCAGGTACAAAGTTACTCCTATTTTATACTTTGCTATTTAATGACTCAGGCCCTGAATATTCCATCCATGAACACAATGGAACCCGGCATTGTGTACACGGCAGAGTAACATCTAAATAAACCCTTCTCAGACATTGATCCTGTACGTTTCCCCTGCAGAAAGTCGCCATCCTACAGGCACTGACGTGAAACAGCAAAGTAATTTCATCAACATTTAATTACGTAGCGCTTTACAGTTGGGAACAAACACAGTAATAAGACAATACTGGGTAATACAGACAGAGTGGTAAGAGGACCTTGCACACAAGCTTACAATCTATGGGACAATGGGAGTTGGATATATGAGGTTAAGATTGATTTAATTTTAATTGTCACATTAACATCTGTCTATAAAATGCATTTTCCTAGTCACTTATTAAGAGATAGAAACAGTCTGGAGTGTGAGATGTAAATGTGCATTTTGTTTATAGCAGTAACAGCATCTGGTGAGCTCTCTCTCACCCTCTGCTGCTGTTTATTTGTGTTCAGAACAAGCTGAAATGTTGGATAATGTGGACAGGAAATGTATTACTATGGTGCTTTATTTCCCTGGTGCAGTGCGGGCGGCAGCCGACATTACTCAGATGAAAGAGACGGTAAGATCATGTATAAGTACATACCGGGGGCTGGACACATTACACATGGAGAGCGGTCATGTATACAGTATATAAACACTCGTTGCTTCATCTATTAAAAGATCCCAGTGGGCACCAGGACCCAGCTGTGTGGGACAATCTTCTGAGCGTCAGTCTTGTGGTTCTATAGCTACAAACTGCTGAACTGGCCAAGAAAGTGGGATTTGTCGAATTTGCATTTAATTTCCTATAGGTTTATCCATCTAATTCATCTCTTAAAAGTCCAGTCACATGACCTTCTGTATTACACAACAAGACATTATAACCTGCTGATCTCTGAAGTACAGAGAACTCCTAGAACCTCTGGGGAGAGCTGCAGGGTAACTACAGAGGTACGACCCACTGGCCATGGTGGGACACAGTGACCTGGCCAGGGTGGCAGAGGAGGTTTGGAATTTCGGCTGGGTTTGGCGAACACGTTTGTGCCTCACCACCACCCGAAGGGAGAGGGTGATCCCCCAGGTCTGAGTGGGGACCCCCATTTTACTTTAGAACAGGTGTGGTCATCGGCACTACGGAATCCTGTAGGTGTAAGTGGCAACTTGTGTGGCTCGTGGCCACTACATATTCTAAATGTTTGATTTATGATCTTTATGCTTCATGTCATGGAATTTATAAAATATTAGTCTTTAAGTGGTAAAAAGAGGTGTAAATGTTTAGGATATGGAAGCCAAGATCCTGGGAATTGTGTTGGCTCCGATTATACCCAAAACTCTTGACTGTAGGGCTTAATAAATACCCCCTCTTCTATGTAGCTATAGATATATATCGCCCTTGGCTGGGGGTATATAGACACACAGGTTTAGACGCGTTGGTCTAGATACGGATTCGGTAGCCTGGGACAGCTTCATCCTGTCAACTTGCCCCCAGAATACCAGTTCACTGAACTGCTACAAAATAAATACACACAAGCAGAGGGACTCATCAGGTTCTATAAGCCGCACATCTTCACATCCATCTTCCATTATTTATGTGGTTGATAACTTGCAGAGTGAGCAGTGACGCCGCAGTGGTGAACGTCGCTGAGAAGCGTCACTGGTGCCCACGCTAGAAGCTCGGTGGGCCACGTGAGCTACGGACACTGACAGCGTGGCCCCCCGGCCGTGACTCTACAGCAAGAATAACAAATTATTCAGACCGTGTCCGTCTCGGCAGCTTCACACATTTCTCTTTACACATATACACAAAACAATATTACAGTAACATGAAACATGGACTGTAAACAAATCATTTATTATTATTTAGTAAATAAATTTCTAGAAGTCAAATATAAATAACAGAACCAGATGAAGCCTTAAATAATGACCATGGATGTGACCTGTAACTATGTAGTGTGTGAACACAAATCCGCAGGGACTGTGCCAGGATGTAAATATTTATCCCTACAAATTGAACGGTCCCTGTTTTCCAATAATGACTAATTGCTCTGCACAATTATATGTCTGGGGGCTACATATAATATTTATGAGAGGACGTTCAGTAAACATGTCACGGGGGGATTACAGAACACAGAAGTCTCCTGAATGATACATTACAATAAACCCTCATTAGATACCCCCCAGTATTACCTGCAGCGAGAGGAGTGAGCACTATTACAGGACGCTGGGTGCTCTCACCCCGTCCTTACTGGCACCTACGGAATCAGGACGTTACACAGGACAGGCCTACAGTATTTCTTATAAGATTTCTAGGAGGACGGGTGTGTAAAAGCTGCTGGGGTGATGAAACGTGGGGGTCTGGCTGCTGGACAGGATTTGGTGCAGACAGAACTCATCTCCTATAAATTATCTTGTATATTGTACTAGACACAATGACCTGCACAGACTATACCCTGAATTACAGGTAGAACTGCAGCTGGGGACATCTTTAACAATAAGATTTTATGGTTTTCTATATCTTCATGTTAGATATTTTCCTAAATAATCAGGAAACAGAATTTCCCACAATAATGGTCGATGTTCCCGATATCCACTAAACTCCTAATGATGCCCGTCTGCGGCCCTCCACACTCAGCTGGCGGTGCCCGTATAACGAGCCTCTGACCCTCTTTCATGTGTTTAGTGGAGGAGACCTCCGGTGCCTCTGGCTCATCCCTCCCAGCTGGTTCCCACAGATCTGTGAGAGGCACCGTGGGAAGATCATTTACACCTAATTAGTGATATTCTGCCTGGGGATTATACAGGTCTCTGGGAGGTCAGAGGAGCTGGATTCCAGCATCTCATCTACTGCTAACACAGCGCTATATACTGGGGGCAGATATAATACCCCACTCATTGTATGTAAGAGCCTGTGTCATCTAAACCCAGGTATATGACAGTATATATGTAACAGATAGCACAGTACTACTACACCCACTGTACACTGACATGATGGGAGTCCTCTCACATACATATTATATAAGGACAGTATTACAGTATATATGTAACAGATAGCACAGTACTACTACACCCACTGTACACTGACATGATGGGAGTCCTCTCTCACACACTGTCCTTACATAATATGTATGTGAATGTGTGTGTGTGTGTATATACATTTTATATATATATATATATATATATATATATATATATATATATATATATATATATATATATATATATATATATATATGGGACAGCAGAGCACACAGCAGCTGACTGCTGGAATGGCTGTCAGAGGGCGGAGAGGATAATACAACTGATCTGTGAGATGAGGCTGTAAGATCTCATTACCATACATCACCCTATCAGAGCTCGCTGTCACCTCGCTGTGTGCCCGCCTAGCTATATCCGCGCTCGTCCCGGCACTTTATCCTGTGTATAATTGCTGATGAGAGGTAATAAGGCCTCTATGCTTCAGCTCTCGCCCGTTACGCTCCAGTGGTCGCCTATTAGGCAATAACTTTTATTTACAATCACCTCTCTGCCATTACCGCAGCCGAGAGGTGAGCGGGGTATGAAGTTTTCTGCAGCTCCCCCTCAATTGTTTGGAAGTCTGTAGGTGACGATGTGAGGAAGGTCGCAGCTGGCGCCCTGAAGGACGAGGACAATATACAGGGTCACGGGGTTCTAGTATTTATATAATCAGATCATCACCCCAACGTGGTCTTACAGATAAATATCTACCAGCTCTAACCTATATAAAATACTTATCATGCTCACAAGACGGAGGTCCCAGTATTTACAGCACACATGGCTACACCCGGATACAAGAAACGTGATAGCTTCTAGGCTGAAGAGCATACACTCTACTCTTTGAAGCTGGCAGAACGCTCAGCAAAACTTTGGATAGGTTTTTCATTGAATATCATACAGAGAGAGCAAAACTGGATTGATGGCGGCCCATTCACCCCCAAAAAATCTACAGTTACTAAAGGAACTTTGTTCATGCAAGGAATTTTTGACAGGAACTCTCGCACGATTTACATTTAATTATAGCACACAGGTAAATGTGAGAGAGGAGCTGATCCCCCGAATCCTGCAGGGTTGCAGAGTAGACGCACGCCATCCGTAAATGGCGTTTATCTATATACCACGGTCACCGATATGCCTCAGTCACCGCCTCTCACCACACCTGACGCAGGCCCAGCGAGAAATCAGGAGGCCGCTGTATTATATTATATTTATATTTATTTATGTATTATTATTATCTCCCCAAATTCCAGCTACGTACAGCATGGAATCCAGGACAGTATAATGTACATGGAATCACTCAATGCCACAGGGTGAGATTATTTCCTGACAATATATAACATTTGTCCTTCATATCTGAGCGGTCAGAGAGGTCTCTACTACACGGCAGATTTTGCTGTACACGTTTCAGTCTACTCTCCGTACGGATTCACTGTAGAAATGACGCTATGTTTTATAAAAGGCACAAACACATATCAAGATTAGACAACACAGGTTAGACCTGGAAAGGGTACAATGCTTAGACTGCTCACACCCGTCATCGCCCTGTGTACAACCACTCTGTTCTAATACAGAGAATGTCATCCTCCTCCGCTGCCCCTTACCTGAGTCACTGGATCTTTTGGTTGGCGTGGTTAGGGAGACGTGCGCTGTGTCTGTGCAGGGCCCACCTGGAAACCAGAGACAGGACAATCATATGAGAGCACCACAACTTATACTCATGCATCAGACACAGGGTCAGGGTTTGTGATACTATATAACCAGTACGATGTATAATACAACGAATGGACACATGTAAAGCAATCCCCCAATCCTCTCCATCACAGTAATGAGAGCTGATACATTAGGACAAGCGTTCCTACAAGTATAAATGCTTACTGTGCAGTATATGTCCTGCCTCTCTCGTAGCACCTACCTGCTATGGGCAGGATACCACAATGTATGACTAGACATGACGAGTGGCTATCTAATGAGGCTCTGCACTCGTATGGTCACCCTGTCCTGATGGATGGAGCCTTATAACCGGGAAGTGACACTTACCTGAATAATCAGCAGGAGAAGGGTATAAAGGGGCGACTACCCTGTTATAGAATCCATTTACAGAGCTGATAAACAGTCCTACACTAGACAACCAGAGATAAGACACAGCTTCCGCTTGGGCTATTCAGACAGATAAATGCTACAGTATAGAGCAACTTAACCTACAAATAACTAAAGCACGGATGTGGAGTGCAGGACAAGGTGTCTGTGCCTCATCTGGAGGATTATCAGGTCTGCGATGCTCCGGCAAGGAGAGAAATGCCAGATTTGTAATGCAAATTGCCTAATGAAGCAGCGGGAGAGAGCGCAGGTTATTTCTGGCGAGGAGATTGACGTGGTTCATTATTAATGCTCACGCTGTGCTCACCTGAACCCCTGTGCCTGCTGCCCGGCCTCTGGTACACACGTACTTTATGCTGTAACTACTGGGAGGTACCGGACCTAACTGCCCTCCACATAAACTGTGTATTACAGAGAATCAGTAATACCCAGGAATAATCAGTGACTGATTTATACACATTATATATACAGAAGACACCCAAATCTCTGCTTCCAGGGGTCCCAGTGACACCATTAGTGGTATCACCACATATTGGGGAGAAGCTCTGTGACGTCACCGGTGTAGTAAGCCCATGTCGGACCATGATCTAAGGCAGTGTTGGCTAACTTGTGACACTCCAGGTGTTGTTAAACTACAAGTCCCAGCATGCTGTGCCAAAATTAGCAGCTTATTGCAGGAAGGGTATGCTGGGACTTGTAGTTTCACAAACATCTGGATAGCACATTGACTCTATATCTAAATCATGTTACATACATCTCAAAAACATTTCCAGAATTCGCACATATCTCACACAGGACACTGCAAAAACCTTAATTCATGCACTTATCATCTCCCGCATTGACTATTGCAATTCCCTCCTTACTGGTCTTCCCAAAAACAGACTCAAACCCCTAAAATCTAATTTGCATGCTGCGGAAAAATTGATTTTCCTTGCAAATCGTTATTCCTCTGCTGAATCACTCTGTATGTCTCTACACTGGTTGCCTGTTTTCTACCGAATCCAATATAAAATACTCTTACTAACCTACAATGGCATCAACAAAGCTGCACTAACATACATCTCCTCTCTTGTCTCAAAATATCTCCCAATTCGGCACCTCCGTTCTGCACAAGATCTGCGTCTCTCATCCACCCTCATTACATTCTCCCATTCCCAGTTACAGGACTTTTTCCGGGCTGCACCCACTTTATGGAATTCTCTCCCTCGCACTATAAGACTCTCCTCTGGTCTACAAACTTTCAAGCGTTCTCTGAAAACCCACCTCTTCAGACAAGCTTATAATATTCCTCAACCACCCTCTTAACCTCACTACATTACCCAATTACCACCTGTTATACAACTACCCCTTGACCAACATTGTTGTGTGACAGGATCATTTAGCTTATGAGTTACTTTTATCTTTGCAGTCTGACTGGGCCGACTGCAAATGTAGACTTAACCTCATGTGTCAATCTCCCATTGTCCCATAGATTGTAAGCTTGCGAGCAGCCTTCTCACCTCTTTGTCTGTTTTACCCAGTTTGTTTATTAGTTTACTAGGTTTGTCCCCAATTGTAAAGCGCTACGGAATATGTTGGCGCTATATAAATAAATGATGATGATGATGATGATAGCCAACAATGATCTAGGGATACAAATGTAAGAACACAGTAGGCAATAAGAATAGTAATGTAACCAATCACCACTGATATGGTTACACAGTAATAACACAGCTGGACGGGCACTCAGGGGAAAGATCCAGTCTGTGCATCTGGGAATAGCAATATGATTGCTAACTGAACTAGCTTGTGACACTTGAAATGGGAGACCCCATTATTACTTGGGGTGCGTTTTTAATAGGCGATATGTCCGTATAAAAAATAAAATACATATATATATATATATATATATATATATATATACATATACACACACACACACACACACACACACACACATATATATATATATATACACACATATATACACAACACCTATGCACCAAAACATTGCTCCAGGAAACTCTGTCCCGGAATAGACCCATAGAGAACTCCTGTTATTATACATATTTCTCTTTCCATTCAGACACCGACATGCTCCACATATTACCAACATCTGCAAAGTAACAAACCAACACCACAAATACAACCCTGACACTTTAATGTGCAATATACTTGAAATTAAACAGTCAAACAAATGTTTTTATTACATCCACAGAGAACGCAGATGACCGGCTCAGCCGCACAATCTAACTGGAAGACTGCGGGACAGTATTTAAGTGGAAAGGACTGTTTTAAATGCCTATAAAATTGGTCTACAGACAAACTCCATTCTCACGGGACCGGAGCAGTTCTGCAAGGTGGAATTTCTCTTTTCTATAGCAGTATTTTTAGGCTGGTCTGCAAATCAATGCTGGCCCACATCCAACGGGTCTATCGCTCCCTCATCACGTACACACTCTCAGGAGATCTTGTTAAGCCAACGGGCCAATTCAATGTATTCACTGCATAACCACGAAGCTGGGATTTTACTGCAGACGAGTTAAGATAAATGGATAGCCCCGGTAACTGCTTCTATGTTGCAGCTTTGATAATTGGACGGCGTATCAAACAGGGAGACAAATTAAAGTTGCTGTTTAACATCACTTGCACAAGCCGACTCTTTCAGCGCTGGCAGTATGTGCATGACCTTCAGCTGCTATATTTTCACAGGAGTTTTAAAAAAATCAATAAATAAAAAGTATGCAACTTCTACCAGCACCCTTGTATAGAGAGATGTAGGGTTCATACAGGTTTCTCTGCTGTGCCAACAGAGCTGATAATAGGGATCATGTCTTCTGTGGGTGGCTATAGCATGCAACGCTCCCACTTACCCAATGCTGACTGCACTTCACCTGTGCAGAGAAAAACCAGATGTTACTAGTTTATTTCCATAATCTGCAGCGTAAATGCATTTTTCTGACTTGATTTTACAAAACAGTGCAGCTAGTTTTGCACCCAAGTGGACAAATGAGGTTTAGGTTTGTGGGATGGAATTATTTCAATGACCTGGCAAGGTTGTAAAATGTAAGTACTTATGGAGACGCTCTCAGTTTGAGGTGGGCCTGCGCAGAGATTGGGTAAACCAGGTGTCATGAGACGTGTTCAGTTGTTTGCATTTTGTACCATTGGGAGAACTTCTAGTAATATAATAAAAAGCTTCAAACACACAAAGGTGACCTGAAATAAAGGCAGCCGGATATATGAGCCATAATAGACAGAAGTGTCGCTGATCTGAGACACAACTTCAGGAGAACAATGTAAAGTGAAAGTAGCTGGTTTGTGACACTTATCTACCATCTGCAGACACACAACTGCTGTGAGTGGACAATTAGATTATATAAGTGTAATACAGACACCTTCCCAGGAAAGGTCTCACAGTACATGAAACACTGGCCCGTTACATACATGTGCTAGAGAGTCATATGTACAATGCATTCATATTACAAACTAAAAGATCCAGCGTATAATTCACCCACCGACTATCTCTGTATCCTTATAAGGACAATGATGAGTATTACACTGTACTATACCTCTCTTTATCAACAAGAAATGTTACTTTATACAAGTGCTGAAAGGTCCAGAACGGCCCTCACATGTCCTGAAAGGGCCCGGTCACCGGAGACGGCTTATATCGGGGACTTGGCATCACCAGGCGGCAGTTGCAGTTTCTACACTAATGAGATCACTTAAGAAAAATGGATTTGTCAATCGGGTGTCTGGCAGCTCTGGTCGGCCTATAATAAACAGCTTTCTGCGTGACTTTCGGAAAATCTGCGCACGATATTAAACAGGGGAGCTCACCCAGTACCAGCCGCTTTCTGCAGATTTATTGGGCTTTCAAACTTCTCTTAATTAACATGACATTTACATAACAGTAGCTCATTAATTTCAGGCTACAGGCACCGAGGGCTAATTAGTAATGCATTACCCCTTTTGAAACAGGTTGTCAAATTTGTTCTATTATCAACATCATCATCACCAGTGTGTTAATGATTTACCTTCCTCACATTAAATGTGTCTTATCCACCCTTTCCCAGCTGGCTGACAGTCATCCCTGTGTCACAGTCCCCCGGTCCTTCCGGATTTCTGTCTCTCTGAGGAACCAGGCTTTGTCTTATTCTACAAACACTGGGAACATTTCACTCCTTATAAGAGCTGGAACTGAGAATTAGGGTGGAGAATGTTTCCTATAATAACGTTTGTGTACGGTGTAGAGCCCTGGTGCACAGACCCGATAGTGTTTGTGGAGGACGCAGACAGCGATCAGACAGACCTGCTCGGATATGGCCACTGTTCTCTGGAAGACGGCAAACGGTTTGCTTGGAACGTGGATGAATTCTCTTGTTTCATCAGGAATGTTCGGTTTGGGAAGATGACTCAGAGGGGCGAGCACTGAACCTCTCCTGGCCTCAGACAGGACGGTTTCCAGGAATACTTTGTGCCGTTGGATTAGGGAATTCCCTCTAAGCCTTAACTTCTGAAGACAAAAGCTTTATACAGGATGCTACTAAGGAACCAGAGGGGGCATTATAAATAGAGGGGCCGGGGTCAGACATTGTAACTCATGAGAAAAGGACCTGACCCGCATAGAGTTATTAAACAATACAAAACCCGACCGGTGTCTCTATATAAATATTTTGCTGCCTCCATAAATGAACTGCAGCAGAGGTAAAAGTGGGTCCCCAGGGTGAGGAAGGGGCTCTGGGCCTACAAGGGAAAGAATGATAAAGTGAGGGGGCGAGGGAATAACTAGACAAAAAGTCTCTTCCTCAGAGGACAATAAGTGACACAATAAAAACCCCAACAATGGTAACTAATGTGACTACTTTATTACACACCACCGCTAAGTTAGAGAATAGGTTCTTATACCCAGCTGGATAAGACTACGGGCACACAGTGGTATGAGGGTACAGAGCAGCATCTCTTCCCTTATTAGGAAGGGGTCGTCCGAATATTGGCAATTCCCCATTGAAGAGTGAAGAGAGGAGTAACAAATAAAGTAAATAAAACACAACATTGACTCCTAGAGATACAAAGAGGAACTGATGGAACTAAATCCATCGTCCATGAGATTGTGGAGGGAGGAGAGACACAATGACTGATACACACAGTGCAACAATAGTAATTAGTCTGAATGTGAACATTTTTTGCATCTATAATTGTGACTGGTAAATGATGCATTTTATAGTCTATTATTTTCCCACATTGTATTTATTTTTTGCCATTCCCTATCAGAAACCAGAGATACAGATCACAGAAGGGGAGAGAGCAAGTAATAAAATAACATCTATATGAAGCACCAGCAAGATGTACCTGCTGCAAGAACAGACATTGTATTAATGCTGAAGAGAGACATAAACCTCGGGATAAGGAAATGAGATCGTAACACTCTCGTCTGATAAGACCGTAAAACAATCTCATAGCCGGGATGTCACAGTAAGGCAGGAAGACATAGCCGGGATGTCACAGTAAGGCAGGAAGACATAGCCGGGATGTCACAGTAAGGCAGGAAGACATAGCCGGGATGTCACAGTAAGGCAGGAAGACATAGCCGGGATGTCACAGTAAGGCAGGAAGACATAGCCGGGATGTCACAGTAAGACAGGAAGACATAGCCGGGATGTCACAGTAAGGCAGGAAGACATAGCCGGGATGTCACAGTAAGGCAGGAAGACATAGCCGGGATGTCACAGAAAGGCAGGAAGACATAGCCGGGATGTCACAGTAAGACAGGAAGACATAGCCGGGATGTCACAGTAAGGCAAGAAGACATAGCCGGGATGTCACAGTAAGGCAGGAAGACATAGCCGGGATGTCACAGTAAGACATAGCCGGGATGTCACAGTAAGACAGGAAGACATAGCCGGGATGTCACAGTAAGACAGGAAGACATAGCCGGGATGTCACAGTAAGACAGGAAGACATAGCCGGGATGTCACAGTAAGGCAGGAAGACATAGCCGGGATGTCACAGTAAGGCAGGAAGACATAGCCGGGATGTCACAGTAAGGCATAGCCGGGATGTCACAGTAAGGCAGGAAGACATAGCCGGGATGTCACAGTAAGGCAGGAAGACATAGCCGAGATGTCACAGAAAGGCAGGAAGACATAGCCAGGATGTCACAGTAAGGCAGGAAGACATAGCCATGATGTCACAGTAAGGCAGGAAGACATAGCCGGGATGTCACAGTAAGGCAGGAAGACATAGCCGGGATGTCACAGAAAGGCAGGAAGACATAGCCGGGATGTCAGAGTAAGGCAGGAAGACATAGCCGGGATGTCACAGTAAGGCAGGAAGACATAGCCGGGATGTCACAGTAAGGCAGGAAGACATAGCCGAGATGTCACAGAAAGGCAGGAAGACATAGCCAGGATGTCACAGTAAGGCAGGAAGACATAGCCAGGATGTCACAGAAAGGCAGGAAGACATAGCCGGGATGTCACAGTAAGGCAGGAAGACATAGCCGGGATGTCACAGTAAGGCAGGAAGACATAGCCGGGATGTCACAGTAAGGCAGGAAGACATAGCCGGGATGTCACAGTAAGGCAGGAAGACATAGCCGGGATGTCACAGTAAGGCAGGAAGACATAGCCGGGATGTCACAGTAAGGCAGGAAGACATAGCCGGGATGTCACAGTAAGGCAGGAAGACATAGCCGGGATGTCACAGTAAGGCAGGAAGACATAGCCGGGATGTCACAGTAAGGCAGGAAGACATAGCCGGGATGTCACAGTAAGGCAGGAAGACATAGCCGGGATGTCACAGAAAGGCAGGAAGACATAGCCAGGATGTCACAGTAAGGCAGGAAGACATAGCCGGGATGTCACAGTAAGGCAGGAAGACATAGCCGGGATGTCACAGAAAGGCAGGAAGACATAGCCGGGATGTCACAGTAAGGCAGGAAGACATAGCCGAGATGTCACAGTAAGGCAGGAAGACATAGCCGGGATGTCACAGAAAGGCAGGAAGACATAGCCGGGATGTCACAGAAAGGCAGGAAGACATAGCCGGGATGTCACAGTAAGGCAGGAAGACATAGCCGGGATGTCACAGTAAGGCAGGAAGACATAGCCGGGATGTCACAGTAAGGCAGGAAGACATAGCCGGGATGTCACAGTAAGGCAGGAAGACATAGCCGGGATGTCACAGTAAGGCAGGAAGACATAGCCGGGATGTCACAGTAAGGCAGGAAGACATAGCCGGGATGTCACAGTAAGGCAGGAAGACATAGCCGGGATGTCACAGTAAGGCAGGAAGACATAGCCGGGATGTCACAGTAAGGCAGGAAGACATAGCTGGGATGTCACAGTAAGGCAGGAAGACATAGCCGGGATGTCACAGTAAGACAGGAAGACATAGCCGGGATGTCACAGAAAGGCAGGAAGACATAGCCGGGATGTCACAGTAAGGCAGGAAGACATAGCCGGGATGTCACAGTAAGGCTTTCATCCCCGAAGACAGGGGCAGATTGTGGGGTATCACACAAATACCCCAGGAGAAAACAGCAGCTTATCTGAGCAAAATATGTTAGAGAACGGTTTCACCTAAAATCCAATATTTATACCCATACAGTTCCGCTACATTCACTACCAGCACAGTAAGCTCAGCAATAAACTGACAATAAAAGTGAAGTATGTTTTCTTTTATCGTGTGTTTATCTTGTGTAATCATTTTCTATTGGCAAAAACTAAACCAATATATTAACATATATAAATATTATTATATGTTTCCACCATTAGGGTGATGGGCAGAGGAACATTTAGGGCGGTATGGGTGTAACTGTAAGAGCGTTGCACTGAATGTATTAGCAGGAGAGGACGAGACGGGCTCACTCTGCCCCCCTGGTATTCTCACCACGGTTTACTTGGGGGGGGGGTCCCTCTTACAGTAAGAAACCCCATGTTACTGTCCACTCCTCCTGGTGTTATTATTTGTTAGATAGCAGTCGCTGCCGGTCTTTGCGCGCCCTTGGAATTGAAAACGAGGCAAAACTTCATCATTATGCCGTCGGATCTCGCAAGCTTTGGGTTCTATAAGTACCGCCCTCCACGGCGATCCAGCGCCATTTCACAGAGGGACACAGAGAGGGTAGCACAGTTCTTGGCAGGCTCTAGTGCAGTTGGGCAGCGTCATATGGAGGAAAGAAAGAGGAGGGGTAGCAGTGTTCTTCAAAGTCTCCAGTGACATTCAGGAGAGCTCCATTGCTCCATTGCTAATTGTCATTGCTGAAATACAAATAATAGGGCTGGCAGGCTTGGTCTTCTGAATCTGCAGTCTGTTTGAAAGTGTATGAAAATAATATTGTGACCTGTGAGGTGGTCACAATTGACTGCAAATGACTTGAAATTAGTGTTATTGAGGTTAATAATAATGTAATACAAAAATATGTGATTTTAGCAAACAAAATAGGAATTTTAGAAAGAAAAAAAAATATATAAAAAAAAAAAAAAAAAAAAAAAATCGGGATCCAAAACCAAAACCAAAACGCGCAAGTGCGGTTTTTCCAAAACCAAGACCGAAATATGAAAGTTAATCCAGATCCAAAACCAGAACACGGGGGTCAGTGAACATCTCTAATATAAATACATTACAGACTGTACAAACAGGGGCAACTAAAATGGTGCATGGCCTACAGCACAAAACTTACCCGGAAAAACTCAAAGATCATAATATGTATAGTTTGGAGCAGAGAAGGGAACGGGGGGACATGATAGAAACTTTCATATATATCCAGGGTTATAACAAGGTGCAGGAGGGAAACATTCTACAAAGGAAGAGAAGTATTAGAACACGAGGACATGTACTGACACTGGGGGGAAGAGAAGTATTAGACCACCAGGACATGTACTGACACTGGAGGGAAGAGAAGTATTAGAACACGAGGACATGTACTGACACTGGGGGGAAGAGAAGTATTAGAACACGAGGACATGCACTGACACTGGGGGGAAGAGAAGTATTAGACCACCAGGACATGTACTGACACTGGAGGGAAGAGAAGTATTAGAACACGAGGACATGTACTGACACTGGGGGGAAGAGAAGTATTAGAACACGAGGACATGTACTGACACTGGAGGGGAAGAGAAGTATTAGAACACGAGGACATGTACTGACACTGGGGGGAAGAGAAGTATTAGAACACGAGGACATGTACTGACACTGGGGGGAAGAGAAGTATTAGAACACGAGGACATGCACTGACACTGGGGGGAAGAGAAGTATTAGACCACCAGGACATGTACTGACACTGGAGGGAAGAGAAGTATTAGAACACGAGGACATGTACTGACACTGGGGGGAAGAGAAGTATTAGAACACGAGGACATGTACTGACACTGGAGGGGAAGAGAAGTATTAGAACACGAGGACATGTACTGACACTGGGGGGAAGAGAAGTATTAGAACACGATGATATGTACTGACACTGGAGGGGAAGAGAAGTATTAGAACACGAGGACATGTACTGACACTGGGGGGAAGAGAAGTATTAGAACACGAGGACATGTACTGACACTGGGGGGAAGAGAAGTATTAGAACACGAGGACATGTACTGACACTGGGGGGAAGAGAAGTATTAGAACACGAGGACATGTACTGACACTGGGGGGAAGAGAAGTATTAGAACACGAGGACATGTACTGACACTGGGAGGAAGAGAAGTATTAGAACACGAGGACATGTACTGACACTGGGGGGGAAGAGAAGTATTAGAACACGAGGACATGTACTGACACTGGGAGGAAGAGAAGTATTAGAACACGAGGACATGTACTGACACTGGGGGGAAGAGAAGTATTAGAACACGAGGACATGTACTGACACTGGGGGGAAGAGAAGTATTAGAACACGAGGACATGTACTGACACTGGGAGGAAGAGAAGTATTAGAACACGAGGACATGTACTGACACTGGGGGGAAGAGAAGTATTAGAACACGAGGACATGTACTAACACTGGGGGGAAGAGAAGTATTAGAACAAGAGGACATGTACTGACACTGGGGCGGGGGAAGAGAAGTATTAGAACACGAGGACATGCACTGACACTGGGGGGAAGAGAAGTATTAGAACACGAGGACATGTACTGACACTGGGGGGAAGTAGGGTCAGAGGAAATGTGAGGAACAACTACTTAACAGAAAGGGTAGTGGATAAGTGGAATAGCTCCCATCAGAGGTGGTAGAGGATAATACAGTAGAGCAGTTTAAACATGCTTGGGATAGACATAAGGATATCCTTACAAGGAACCAAGGATCAAATAAGGTTTGAGGTCACCATAGGTTAAAAAATGGGCAGACTAAATGGGCCAAGCAGTTCTTATCTGCCATCAAACTATGTTTCTATGTATCAGGTTGGCCTCTACTCTACAAGACTTCAAAAACATGCCCATTAAAGTCATTTCTTTATTCAAGTCTAACAGCCTCCTCCACCCACGTCCTCTACCTCTGCCATCACCTCCACTCCCCCACTCGGTGCGATCCTATATGTGTCTTCACTTCAGGACGTAGCTCTCGGGAGCAGGCACCTATTTCACTGTGTTCTCCTTCTACTATTCCAGCGTTTCCCAAACCCAGTCCTCAGGCAGCTCTAACAGTGCAGGGTTTCCATGTGACAAGTGACATAATTATACCACCTGTATATGTGTTACAATGTATCAGTTAGTAATGACTGCACCTGTGCTCCAGCAAGGAGATCTAGAAAACCTGCACTGTTAGGGGGTCCTGAGGACTGGGATGGGGAAAGACTGTAGTGTTACACCACCCTCTGTTCCTCTAGTTCTGATTACTCCAGCCCAGGCCTAGTTCACACTGGACATTATATTACTCTTGCTCCATGTCCCGTAAATGTGTTTTGGATTGTTGCAGTCTGTGTACTACTGAGAATGTCATGTATGACGCAGCAGAGCTTCTGAGGTGCGGCGCCCTATAACTAAAAGATAATACAATGGCGCCATTTCTAGTCCCTCCGTCAGTAATTACTCCTGGACCGCCATGGTTGGTGGGGGCGCAACATCTCGGCACCACAGTCCCTGTAAAAGGGAAGCGGAGCAGCACCGGATCTTCACTGGACCACCCGGTGAGTCTAAGTCTACATGTTATAAATCTAGGACTTAACACCTCGTTTCTCTGGTACCGCAGCTCCACACTTAGCTTTACAAATTCCTTTCTGAAATATACATTTAACAAAATTTTTACATAATCTGCACATAGTGCGGCTAATTTACCAGATTGTTGCTGCAGTATCAGACTTTAACTCGTCCCATGCCGAAGAGGCCATTATCAGTGCTGGGGATATGAGGGGACCCAGTCACACTGGTATAATCCCTGCTCTCTGCTTAATGAGACACAAACATCAAACTTTCTATTTCTCAGGTGATCTCTCCCCAGCTCTCCCCCTAAGGCGCCTTCACCTTGTCAGTTTTTATCTTCACCAAAACATCAGATCGCTTTGTTATTAGCAAATTGTGTTGACTAAAACAGATGTGCACATCCTGCTGCTCAGGACCTCAAGTGGGGTCTCAGAATCTGTGTTGTGGTCTCCTGGTTGTCATATATCCCACACATTATTGTGGGAAGTATTGGTTCCACAACAATGGCAGACTGACCTGTGGAGTGTCAGATACAGCAAAACAGAGAGAGAATAGAATCAGCGATCACTGCTCTGCAAGGCTCAGAGAGAATAGAACCAGCGATCACTGCTCTGCAAGGCTCAGAGAGAATAGAACCAGCGATCACTGCTCTGCAAGGCTCTGAGAGAGAGAATGGAACCAGCGATCACTGCTCTGCAAGGCTCAGAGAGAATAGAACCAGCGATCGCTGCTCTGCAAGGCTCTGACAGAGAGAATAGAACCAGCGATCACTGCTCTGAAAGGCTCAGAGAGAATAGAACCAACGATCACTGCTCTGCAAGGCTCAGAGAGAATAGAACCAGCGATCACTGCTCTGCAAGGCTCAGAGAGAATAGAACCAGCGATCACTGCTCTGAAAGGCTCAGAGAGAATAGAACCAACGATCACTGCTCTGAAAGGCTCAGAGAGAATAGAACCAACGATCACTGCTCTGAAAGGCTCAGAGAGAACAGAATCAGCGATCACTGCTCTGCAAGGCTCAGAGAGAACAGAATCAGCGATCACTGCTCTGCAAGGCTCAGAGAGAATAGAACCAGCGATCACTGCTCTGAAAGGCTGAGAGAATAGAACCAGCGATCACTGCTCTGCAAGGCTCAGAGAGAATAGAACCAACGATCACTGCTCTGCAAGGCTCAGAGAGAATAGAACCAGCGATCACTGCTCTGCAAGGCTCAGAGAGAATAGAACCAGCGATCACTGCTCTGCAAGGCACAGAGAGAATAGAACCAGCGATCACTGCTCTGCAAGGCTCTGGCAGATAGAATGCACCTACAGATACACCGATGAAATAATTACACAAACATACAATTTCAGGATCATGGCCCATTAAATCGTACTTGGAAGTGAACTAACTGCAGAACAAATCAAATTCTTGAAAAGGAACAAAATGATGGCGCACATTTATAAATTAAAATGATACCAGTCTCATGTGGAGAGTAAGAACAGACTGATAGCAGAGAAGGTGGATGGTGTGAAAGTAACTCATTGTCCATCTGTTACTTAATTATCTCTGAAAAACAACGCAGGTCCCTTAGTCCCTGTCCAGAAACTAACACAAGATGTCCACTAAATTTGGAAATGTCTCTGTCTACAGAACTTACCTGATCAGTAGGATCTGCACTGTGTGTCCCACTGCCTACATCATATATTGTATACAGAGTTATTCCACCAGGGGGCACTCCACATAATTACTGCACTAATGAGTTAATCACGCCTCATCATTAACATCATAACTGGTGGTGACGTCCAATGAGCTGGGACTGCAGCATTGTTGGACAGGATCTATTAAAGGGGACAATGTAAGTAAAACATATTTGGGTGTTTTGTACCAGTACATGTAGGGTAATGTTTGGTATCTAAGTTTACAAATGCCAGATATCGCTCCGAGTCAATCTCTCTGCGTCTAGGGTCCTGCGCAGCTGGAGGTCTCTTCGTGCATTTACCCCATAATCATGTCTCGGGCACCGTAAAGACACTGAGTGCTTCCAGAACAGTGAGAAGAGACCAGAGAGAGAAGCTGCTGCGGTAACTGCAGATTCCAGCAACATACCGAGAAGAGTTATGGAAGTTTCCAAGCTGCACTCCCTCCGGAGAACAAACAGAGGGCACTATGTGAGTGGCACTGCCCCTCTCACTTGATTTTAAGGGGATGACACCCGGAGGCGTTTCCTCCTCTCTGGGTGGCTTATTTCCATATTTTTCCAAAGCTTGTAAATCTCCCCAACCATGGTAGATGCATACCCCTCCTCAACTGTCCCAGGAATAGGTGGATCTTACATGGCACTGGGAAGCGGGTATGGTTGGTTGGATTAGGACAGATTTGGGGTAAATTAGTAGTGTGGTTTGTACTGGGCTTGTTTTATCTAGATAAATATTGAACGGTACATGGCTGGGGCTTTATGTAAAGGGCCCTGTGCGCCTGGTTAACCTCCCAGGGCGCCCGATTACCCGCTCTGGGTGCGGCTGTACGGGGCGCATGATTACCCACTCTGGGCGTCTGTCTTCCTACTGACGTGGCTTTTATGCAGATGCCATCAGCAGAACGAAAGTCTTGTATCAGACATTTCATCCAAGGAAAATAGATAACAACTCTTCCCTCCTTAATGATATGTGATGCTGGCCACACACTGCCAAATCGTAGCCCAAATCTACTGCTCGGCACAATCCTGGGCCATCCCAGCAGCACAGGGACATGTAACATGGCATTCTGTCCTTTCTTGTGCATTTTTATAAATATTTTAATCATGTATAAAGCAGATGTGTAACAATATCCTTCTGTTACATTGTAACCATCATCATCATCATCATCATTTATTTATATAGCGCCACTAATTCCGCAGCGCTGTACAGAGAACTCATTCACATCAGTCCCTGCCCCATTGGAGCTCACAGTCTAAATTCCCTACTATAGACACACACTCACACAGACACAGACAGACAGAGAGGGAGAAACTAGGGTCAATTTTTTTTTTTTTTTTTTATTTTTTATTGCAGCCAATTAACCTACCAGTATGTTTTTGGAGTGTGGGAGGAAACCGGAGCACCCGGAGGAAACCCACGCAAACACAGGGAGAACATACAAACTCCACACAGATAAGGCCATGGTTGGGAATTGAACTCATGACCCCAATGCTGTGAGGCAGACGTGCTAACCACTACGCCACTGTGCTGCCCACAAAATTGACCCGTGTGTGTGTGTGTGTGTGTGTGTCTGTGTGTGTGTGTGTGTGTGTGTGTGTGTCAGGGAATTTAGACTGTAACCTTCAATGGGGCAGGGACTGATGTGAATAAGTTCTCAGTACAGCGCTGCGGAGTCAGTGGCTCTATATATATATATATATATATATATAAATGATGATGATGATGATGATAACATGCTTTAGATGAGACGTAGGCAAAGTGTGGCTCTACAACCAGTAATCTGTCATCTGAGTGGGGGCAGCAGTTTAAGGTGTGAGTGCTGGTGTAATGTCCTAATCTGTAGCCAGCACGTAGGCACCTGTTGTAGAACTACAAGACTCAGCATGCTGAGAGCCACAGACTGAGCTAGCTTGTACATGTCAGGTAATGATACATTAGTAAGATCTCCTTACATTCCTCGTCACTGGGGGAAGCTACATTCAGGTCTGTCGAGAGTTGCTGGCTGGCACTACTGCTCTGCGAGGGTATCGAGGTATTTCCGTTGTCGCTGCTTATCTCGCTGGGGAATAGGTCTGATTGGCTGTTGCTTGTGCTGGGGGCGGAGTCATCGTCTGGCTGCTTCTTTTGGAAATCTGTGGAGGGAAAAATAATTTCTGTTATAAGTAAATCGCCCTTCGCCCTAATTCTGTACGTCACAGCCATAATGACCAGAGACACAGTGTTCATCAAGAAGGGTGTCCTAAACGTGTTATACTATAATACAGCCAAACCTCGTATTTGTATACAAAATACTGAGCTTGCCGTGTAGACTAAATTGAGGTTCCTGTCTTACCGGGGTGATCACTTGTTCATTATTTCACATAATATATATATATATTTGCAGGCCATCATCTAACCTAAGGACAGTTTTTAGGATCAGTTGAAATGACAGACAAGGGTGTTCGCTCCTATAAACAGGTATAAAAAGCTCAGTCTCCTGGGAAGCAAAGATGAAAGCACAACTTGTTGGGGGAATAGATCAATTCAGCAGAGTTGCACTAAACAGCAGATTCTGGATGCAGGACTCCAGGCTGGAGCTTTCTGGGTGGTAGCCTAACGCCATGATTCAAATCAGAATGTGACCCATGAATGGGTCATTTCTACACTTGGTTTAACTTTTCATTTTATTTCTAATCTGTCATATGGCAGCTTAATAAACCACAATAATATAACATTTTATATTTATTCTTATAAGATTTATATATTTACTCCAGTTTCCTCCCACACTCCAAAAACATACTAGTAGGTTAATTGGCTGCTATCAAAATTGACCCGTGTGTGTGTGTGTGTGTGTGTGTCTGTGTGTGTGTGTGTGTGTGTCAGGGAATTTAGACTGTAACCTTCAATGGGGCAGGGACTGATGTGAATAAGTTCTCAGTACAGCGCTGCGGAGTCAGTGGCTCTATATATATATATATATATATATATATATATATATATATAAATGATGATGATGATGATGATAACATGCTTTAGATGAGACGTAGGCAAAGTGTGGCTCTACAAGTGCCACCAGGCTGTGTGTGGCAGGGTATGATGTACCACAGCTGTAGAGACACGAGAGGCTGAAGCCTGTTGTAGATAAAAGTCTTAAGCACTTCCTGAGACTGCACACAGAAAGGAGAGACCTGTGAAAGACAAGAGAGCCGTGTCCCAGCCGTGTGCAATCAGCGGTGAGGTGAGAAGTGGCACTTTACCAGCCAGTATAAGAAAGATCGAGAGCTGCTAATAATTGACTTGTTTCAATTGAACTAGAAGCGCGAAAAATACTACAACACAAGCAAAATGCCCGGGTGTAAAATGACAGCGGTTTTAAAACGGATTAAAGACACTTAAAAGTCACTTGTGACTATAGATCCCATTTGGATTACCACCCACTGTATGGTGTATTGTAGGGTGCAAAATAAGAGCTGACCACGGCCAAAGAGCAAGAGGGCAACCGGTTACTACTCCCATGTGTGCTGGCATTAGGACAATGTGAGAGCTATATAGAAACAATGTGACCTAAGGGTCTGTAGGATACTTGCATTCTAGAGATAACAGAGCCACAGGCAGAGACTGATTCACAGTACTGAGAGAGTTACATTGTAATCATAGGGAACGGCAAATTAAAAGAAACCTTAAATTATCATTTTGGGTGCTAAATATGTGAACCTGGCTGTCCGAACAGGCAGACCACCTAAACATACTGACCCTGGGTCTTCCGCATCTAAGTCCCTGAACTCCACACTTAGCAGGTTGTTTTACTTTTCATTTAACAAAAAAATGTTTCCCCTATAAAACTAAATATGAAACCGCTAAGCATCATTTTGGAGACTCTTCCCCTTTCCCTGCCAGTCTTCCTAATGAGCCACTACGGCGATAATATTGCATTTCCTTTTCATTACTGTACTGTACTCTGCTGCCAAAAGGTTAAGAACTTTGGTTTAAATAATAAAATGAACTCAACAATGTGAGAAATTAAACCTGACCTTCTAAAAGACCGAGGACAATAAAACCAGTCCCCACATGGAAGAAGCCTTAGTATAACGGATCATTTCTCTGAGTGACCGTGACGATGGGTGGGAAATGCATTACAGCTTATGGGGGCTGAGCTCTGAGAATCGGGGTGTCCTATCTGTAACTCAGTGCTCAGCAGCAGAACACACACTACGTCCGGTAGATAAACCGTCAATGGGATTGTAGCCTGGTTTCATTACAACCTTCTCTTTCCAACTTATTCTCATGTGCATGTGTGTAAGCTACTTTACAATGTGTACAAGCTTTGAGCCAAGAAATAGAAAAACACGTGGCCAACTATAATCAACTAGGACACAAAGCTCATTTATATATACTGCAAAACTACGTCACCGGCTGGCCAGCACACACCGCAGGGCCACGTCACCGGCTGGCCAGTATACACCGCAGGGCCACGTCACCGGCTGGCCAGCACACACCGCAGGGCCACGTCACCGGCTGGCCAGCACACACCGCAGGGCCACGTCACCGGCTGGCCAGCACACACCGCAGGGCCACGTCACCGGCTGGCCAGCACACACCGCAGGGCCACGTCACCGGCTGGCCAGCACACACCGCAGGGCCACGTCACCGGCTGGCCAGCATACACCGCAGGGCCACGTCACCGGCTGGCCAGTATACACCGCAGGGCCACGTCACCGGCTGGCCAGCACACACCGCAGGGCCACGTCACCGGCTGGCCAGCACACACCGCAGGGCCACGTCACCGGCTGGCCAGCACACACCGCAGGGCCACGTCACCGGCTGGCCAGTATACACCGCAGGGCCACGTCACCGGCTGGCCAGCACACAACGCAGGGCCACGTCACCGGCTGGCCAATGCAGAGTCAAACTTTATCAGTCAGGTAAGAAAATAGCATTGGTGAAAGCAGCATATAATTCATGTAACACGTATGTGCTCTTAGACATGTCTGTAGTTAGAGGGCAGAATCCTGGGCTTTAATGAATATTCATGGGAAAACAAAATGGACCTCAACAAATAGAGGGTATATATTAATTTCAAAAGTTGAAGTCTCTCTTAACAGAAGAGGGGGTCGGAAGCACCATATAAATTACCAGCTATTTCCATAAATTAATATCCTGTGACTCTACACATGGGACACGGTCCTATTTCACAGAGATACTGCATCAACAGTCCTCGGCTATGGAAATAGAAGAGATACTTCTGGTCCCAAACTGTCAGGTAACATCCTTCATCTTCAGCCGGCCGCCGCCGCCGTCGAGCAGAGGAATTCATGGAGGGAAATTTCCATAGGCTCATGCATCAAAATGTCAGAAACACGAGGTAGAAAGAGAAACTGACCTATATTTGTGAACCCAAAAGGTCAGTGCTGATAAAATGTTCTCAGTGAGGGCGGCAGCTCTACAGACGGAGAAGATAAAGACGTATGTGGGGATTATATGGAATACACCAGAATGGAAGCAGTATCACGTATCCAGTAAATGACTCCTCTCTGCCTTAGATATAACTGTGTGTACTGATTATCATCAGTGACGGGACAGCCACACAGAGCCAGGAGGACAGGAGACGTTCCTGACGGTGAACATGGGATCATTCAGTACAACACACAATGTCATCTCCCGGCCACTGTGAATTTCTGATGTTAAACTCCCTCCAATTAGATGAAGAGCTATAAAGTACATCCTACAGCACCAGGATGTAAAGTTTTATGATACAGGCAAATTCCACATATAAATCATTAATAACAGAGCTGAGCATCGAGGGTGGATCTGTCTGAGGCTGTTACAGCCAGGAAGCTGGCAGGTCAGGTGACAGTGACACATTGTACGCACAATGCGTCATTTATAGGGAAATACGGCTACAGAACCGTCCCCTCCTACCTGCTACACAAGGCTCCTCTCAATTTACTACTGAGGGTACCAACTTAACTGATGTTGTAAAGAACACTCTTCACATCATTTAGGCAAAGTACAGATGTAACAAGTATTAAATTAATGCCAGGCAACGGATGTCATTTTGTAGCCCATACAGTACGACTTATAGTGAGCATAGTCAAAGTGTTCCTCATCGCGATCAATAGATATTTATATGGAGGTCCGCTTGAATCACTATATTTATATATATATTTATACACACATATATACATACTGTCGAAGTCAGCAAATTGGATAAAGTCATTTCAATTAATATCGAGCAAACTTTGTTGTCTGTCTGAAATTATGCGTAGAGCACGCTACGGCGTGGAAGGGCGTGTCCAGCCGCAACACGTGGCAATAACAGTTTTTACACACATTCACACGAACACACACATTTGTAATTAGCACACATTAATAGTAGTTGCAACACATAGTTATTCATGTCAAAACATAGCAGTATTTATGTTTAATAAGATGAGATATATGCATTTTAGTGAAACCCAAGGTTCAGGTTGCAGGAACTGTGTCATGTTTAGTATAATTTTAATCCCCTATTCACCAGCAGTTGTACGGTTCATTCGCCGAAGAGATCGCACATTGCATACTCTATAGTTAGTGATGTTAGGGAATAAATGTTTAAAGTGATACCAACTATAAAATGCTAATAAACTAGTTGAAACTGGATTCTTGGCGGGAAAGTCGGAGCACATCCCCTGGAGAGATGACCCCCACATTTGGATATTTTGGTTTGAACTGGCCTATGACGTGCAGTACACTGGACCTTCCTGAAGCCTGGACCAATAGAAGCAAGCCACATCATCTGCATTGTTTTACTGTATTTCTGACTGTATATAAGCAGGGGCTCTGGGCTTAGTGACCAGTCTTCCTTGACCACAGCCTTAGGACTTGATTGACTGTTCACTGGATCCAGAGCGCCTGCGATAAGTAACGGCTGTACTTATTATTATTTTGCTTGAATTATTCTGCTACTTTTTGATAATAAATTACTTTGTGCTTTGGAAACATAAATCGAGATTTGAATCGTTATTGGATAGCGACAAAACATGCATAGAAATACACACACACACGTCCTGTCAATGACCTATCACCATTTAACATTCCCGCCTTCAGGTCTTTGCCCACCCGCCCAATCAGAATCGCCTCCAACCTCGAATCTTTCAAATGCTCCCTCAAAATTCAGCATTTCATGCTCGTCTACCTGGCTGTATCCTACACAATTTCCTCCTCTCGCTTCACCTACCCCTTCCCCTGGCTTCTGTCCACCACTACCCTAAATGTCTTAATGACAACGCTCACAAGTTTGTCCCTCTCTACCTGCTAATCCTCATTGCAACGTGTCCTGTGTCCTACTTGTGACTTCTCGTGCAGTTACTTTCTCTATAGTCTGTAGTATTGATTGTTACTGACTTTCTCTTACTGATCTGTATATTTTTCTGCTTATATCTTGCTGACTGTGTGGCGGCATATAAATCAAATATGACTATTGATGTACATACATACATATACACACACACACACACATATATACACACACACACACATATACACACATACACATACACACACACATATATATATATATATACACACATACATACATACATACATATACACACACATATACACACACACACACACACACACACACACACACACACATATACACATACACATACACACACACACACACACACATATATATATATATACACACATACATACATACATACACACACACACACACATACACACACACATATATTCCAGGCATCAAGTCTAATAACTACAATAATAATGTTTGGATCTATCCGCAGTGTCAGTTCAGGCACCAAGTTATCATCCTGGATACACAAATGTACTATATCTAATATTCCGCACAGTGCATCCTCAGGCCCTTGTATCACACTCTGTAAGGTGTAATTACACACTACACAACTAGATGACACGTGTTATTCCTGCCAGGGGCTGTGTCTGTATAACACTGATACCTACAGATGTCTGCATAAAGGACCATGAGAATTGGGCCCGCAGATCTGACCGAGGAAGCAGATTCATCAAGTAAGGGGCCAATTGCAGCTTTTCCAGCTAAAATCTCCTTTGTTACTATGCAAATCCCTTCCCAAGTGTGCTCTCCAGAAAGACCTTTATACCGGAATAAAGCGAAGCCCTTTCATTTAGCAAAATCCCTTCCTGGGAGAATTGAAGCAGCGCTATTAGTACAAATCCTCTGTACAGAAGACAGCACGCAGGAAATAAGACGGTTTCTCTTGTTGTATGGAGATTATGCACCTTGTTCATCCAACCACACAGATCATAGGACGGTATATCAGAGCTGACCCGGACACTTAATGCTGAAACAGGGGGAGAATCTCCATGAATGTAACCGCAATGTGTGGTCCACGGGCTTAACAGGAAACACAACAGTCCTGATATGGGAAAGAATCAATATTTATAGAGCACTTGAAAGGTAGAAGGAGGGTGAGCGACAAAATGCAACTTATTTGAAATAAAAACAAAGAAAACTTTTACAATCACTGCTGCAAAGAAACTTTAAAGTAAGATTGGACCAAGAGGTTCCTAAGCACATGTAATAATTTAATGCAGCGCGGAGTTATAAATATATATTGAGGGGAACACCATTCCCCGTGTGAGCAGTGCCCAGCAATTTGTAAGTAGGAATCGGGTCTAATTAAAATCAGATTCTCGCAGGTGCTGGGAGAGATCTGTCAGGCAGCTTATTTGAATGACGCACAGGATGGGAATATTTTAATAAAATTAATTCTGTAAACAAATCACCAGCACAAGTCGGCTGACAGCGGACATTATGCAGAGCGTCTATACATTTAGGGAACATTTTCCCCAGACAGCTCAGACACAGAGCGATGTCTGGAAGTGTCCCCAGATCAGAACCAGCGCTGTCCAGGTTCTGACAGTGGCGCTGAAACACCAGGGGATTACTGTGCAACTTTATAAAGCACCCACATATTACACAGCGCTGTACAATGACATGCACCAGAAGGTAATGACGACGCTGCCCCTATGAGCCTACAATCTAAGATGTGGAGTACAGTGGACACACAAGGTATATGGGGGGGATGTACATGGCAGCACGTTACACATTCAGTATTTACCTTTACTGATAATGTAAACAGGGGTTTAATTTATGTCCTAAATATAAAAAAAATATTTCTTGACAGGTAATCAAGAAAACCCCCCAGGGGGAGATGCATTAAATTACCAATATAAACAGCGTGAACAAGAAGCTTATTCAATCTATACGTCCAATCCGTCCGCCCTCCAGCAAGAAGGGATCAATTGAATTTATTCCCATTTAATATTCCCGGTATGGATATACAATGTTATTCCTGCCTATAATATCCGGCACGTCCAGCTGCCTGGAGTCCTGACATTGGTGATGGATATTATCAGTATTTGTATATTCAGGAAGACGAAAACCAAGAATGTTTATTTGTATGAAAATGTTTGTGAGAACAGTAATAAAAGTGAAGGTTACCGGAGGGCACAACATGGTCATTAACCCCCTCACCACCGCACTGGTCAAACATAACTTTTCAAGAGGTCAAAATTGATGGATAATAATGTAAATATCACTATGTAACAGACACAGTTTATACATAATGTGAGTCCTGTCTACCATCTGCTATAATCAGGTACACCCCAATAATAAGGGGTCTGGTTGGTGTAAATCCCAGCGCATAGACCTATACTGGTGCTTATTCCAAACCACAACTCAGCCCTGTATGTATCTAGTCTGCCAGTAATCAGGAATATTACTAGTTATAATCTCTGTAGGGTCAGCTTCACCTTCATAGCACTGTATATTACTTGTATCATGGTGTCTCCAATGTACAGTGCTGTATAGTATGTCAGCACTAAAGGATCATAAATAAAGAATAATAATATGAGATCACATACACTACAAACCATAGATTTATACTCCCGGGGTGACAAGAGTCAGATGACTCTCCTTATTCTGACCACTGTACATGAACTACTGACCATTCCTCTGTTATACTATGTATCCTGTATTATCATGCTGATGTGTGGCCACTGCAGAGCCCACTTTGTCCACTAGAGGGACAGGTGACGTTTCTAGCATAGTAGCTTATAGTAACATTGCTGTAGTGAGATACAGGAATATATTCAGCTGTTTCCAGGGTAGAGATCTCTCACTCCCTCTGTCTGTTCCTATCAGCCTCCTTAGCATAGCACACTATGCCCACTCTGGGGGCAGCCTCTTACCAGCCACATGTCTGCAGAACATGCCACCAGACCCTGGCCTCTCACCCGCCGTGTCCCACATATCGATAGTCCCTGTATATCCGCAATATTTCCAGCATATATCCAGGATGGAGCCGGGACATATAGTTTCCATGGGACATATTTAACAAATAATGATAGTGCACTTACCATTAAAAAAACATCCCACTGTGCCCCTCGCATATTTAAGAAAGGTGCATCGCAGCAGATGTCGTGGAGTTCTGCTGCTTTGCATTACTTTTCATTTTTTGGGAGCAGTCACCATTCTACAGTATGGCGACTGCTCCCGGCCGCAATCTAACAAGTTCCGAACAAACATTTTTTTCGGAAACTTGTCATGTTAACGTACGTTAGCTGAAGCCTGCGTACATTATCATAAATGAAAAATGTCAGTGCTGTCAGCTGCTCCGAAGAGCAGAGCTGGACAGCGCATGTGTGGAGGGATCACATGATCCCTCCCTGTCAAATCACTGCTCGCTCTCTGCAACTATAGTTGCAGAGACAGATCGGAGATGTTTGTGCGCATGTGCAGGTCATCGAACTGCGCAATTGATCTATGAAGAGGAGCGAAGAACACCTGGAGGAGATCCGTGGACATCGCGTTCCGAAGAGGGGGGTAAGTGTGATTTTTTATCACAGAAACAGAAGTTTATCGGAACTGCTGTTTCTGTGATTTGTTTTTCATAAATTTGAGAAATAGTTCAATCCTTATCCATGCGATAAGGATTGATAACCATTTTTCATTTTTGCCGAACATTGATAATTGTGCCCCTATATCACATATATAAACGTTGGAAATATCTGTGTTTCTGTATTAATGTGGAAGGGATGATAGAGCAGACATAGAGACAGATCTCTGACTGAGGTATAGAACACGGAGCGGACAGTGTAACCTGGGCCGTACAGTCTAGCACCAGGTAGTATGGCAGGGAACTGTACTTTACATCGCTCTGGATATGAAAGACACAAAATACAGCTGTAACGTCGCTAGAGCTCCATCGCCACAGTCCGCTTCACCTAAAGCCAAATGTCGCCAATATAACTGTAGGTTTCACTGGTGGAATTTGGCCTTCGGTGTAACTAGTCCTCCCCCCAACCCCACCACACACAGAATAAACTGACCGCAGGCGTCCCAGCACTATTCATATATTGCACAAAATGCAGATTTAGAGCAGCTCTGTGAATGTCCTGGGCCCCTGCAGGATACAGGACAACAATCTGGATATGGGGTATTCCTGCGTGAGACACCCGTCCTCTAACTGCACAGACAACATCTCATCTAAGGCTCTTATTTCACAGAACACAGATAGTTCAAAATATATGCGGGTTTCAAAAAGCTTTGGGGGCTAAAGAAACAAAAACAAAAGAAGAATCACATCACAGCGCTTAAAGTGGAAGTAATAAATAAAAGTATTACTTAAGTTTATTGTTAGGCCAGGCTGGAATAGAACCAGCTATATATTATATATACAATAAACAAACACAACTTTAAAACAGCAAAGATCCAATCCCATGTAATAAGATCCACTTGCAGGTGATACTGTAACTTAGCTGAGAAACTTGAGAACACGGCTCCTGTACAAGACAAGTTCCTACACTGCTGTGGGGTACTAAGAAAAGGACATAAGTGTATATACGGAGCAGAGTATAACAGCTCATTACAGACCGGCACGGAAAGGGGTTTGAAGAATTAAACAAAAATCGTAATATAAATCTGTATTATGCTTTCTAGTACAATCTAATCAACACTGCAATGCCAAACAACAAGGACGATTGTAATGACAATCACAGCTTACAATGTAATACAATTGCCTATAATTGTGCTTTTATCCCCTCTCTCTGCTCGGCGCTTTCAATCCCTTCATTTAAATGAAAACATTTTGGAGAGGGGAGGCCGTCTGAGCGGAGGTGACCCCAGCACCTTCCACGCAGACCATTCACAATCATGGCCATTCAGCGGGTGGTTTTCACAGTCCTGTATGTCACACGTATTATTACAGTCACAGTATTATGTGACTGTAGGGGCGCCTGTCCTAAGACCTCCACAAGAATGAAGGGTCTTATAAATAGCAGAGAGCTTTCCAGATGTTAAATTGCTTAATAAAAAAAACAACCTACTACAACGATTAATGTATATTAAATATATCAATAAGACGCACATGTAAAAGCTACTTAATATTTACATTTTTATTCACTTATATAAGATGATCTATCTGACAGTTTTAAAAAAATAATACAAAACAATATATATGGGTTTAATCTTCCACTCCCTGTATTACTGTAGTGGTCAGTGTCTGTAACCTGCCCACTTCCAGGAACTGCTCGTTATATTCCGTCCTGTGGTCTAATACAGAAAAAAGACAACAGATAATGACATGGATGTCACAGAAACCATCTGCGGCAACATGCAGACTATGAGGCTCAAACAGAAAAGCTTTCTTACAAATTAATGCAATGAACATAACAGTGTCTCACATCCAAAGGGCTCATATACACAGGAACTGAAAAACAATGGCGTCTAAAATCACAGACAAAACATTGTCCTTGTCCACTCTGGAAGTGTTTTCTTAGAATCTCCCTACAGCATAATGTACCGTGTTACTGAGCGCTCCCATACACATCAATATATTATACCGGAGCATCAGAAGTGTGTTCTCAGAGCCTCCCTGCAGCATAGTGTACTATGTACTTACTGAGCTCCCATAGATCTCCATTATATTATACAGAGCATTAGAAGTGTGTTCTCAGAGCTTCCCTGCAGCATAGTGTACTATGTACTTACTGAGACCCATAGATCTCCATTATATTATACAGAGCAGTTGAGGTGTGTTCTCAGTGCCTCCCTGCAGCATAGTGTACTATGTACTTACTGAGCTCCCATAGATCTCCATTATATTATACAGAGCAGTTGAGGTGTGTTCTCAGAGCCTCCCTGCAGCATAGTGTACTATGTATTTACTGAGCTCCCATAGATCTTCATTATATTAGACAGAGCATTAGAAGTGTGTTCTCAGAGCTTCCCTGCAGCATAGTGTACTATGTACTTACTGAGACCCATAGATCTCCATTATATTATACAGAGCATTAGAAGTGTGTTCTAAGAGCCTCTCTGCAGCATAGTGTACTATGTACTTACTGAGCTCCCATATATCTCCATTATATTATACAGAGCATTAGAAGTGTGTTCTCAGAGCTGCCCTGCAGCATAGTGTACTATGTACTTACTGAGATCCCATAGATCTACATTATATTATACAGAGTATTAGAAGTGTGTTCTAAGAGCCTCCCTGCAGCATAGTGTATTATGTACTTACTGAGCTCCCATAGATCTCCATTATATTATACAGAGCATTAGAGGTGTGTTCTCAGAGCCTCCCTGCAGCATAGTGTACTATGTACTTACTGAGCTCCCATACACATGCACTGTATTGTACTGGAGTGTTACCCCTTGTGAATGCGGTCTGCCACAGGTTCTTCCGGTGTGGAGCAGCACAGAGAGACATGGCAACATGGACTGCAGCTCAGGGGAGAGTCCTCCAGGTAACCAGGGCCTCGAAATACAATATAGATGGGCACTTCAGGCTGCCAGAAGTAAGGCCACCTACGCCTGAGCTGGAAGCCATATGGTCACAAAGGCAGGTGGCCAAGCTGGACAAGAAGCCTAAACTCTTTCGGCTGCACAGATCGTATGAGTGGAAGATGGCCGCATACACTGAGGACGGTCAGGGTGATCCTGAGTGAATTTATATCTGTTTCAGATGATTATTAGGTTGGGCTGATTTTGAGGAGAAATATGTTGCCCAATTGTAAAGCACTGCGGAATATGTTTGTCGCTATATAAAAAAATGATGATGATTATTGGTACAGCTGCCCGATACTGCGGCTGTTGCTGCAGCTGGTGGCTGGTGCATCGCAGTGTGTTTTCTGCATTAGTGAAGAACAAGAAAAAATCATTTATGGGGCCCTTAATATACAGGTAAAGACTTAACGTGGTACTTGGTCTGATCTACACACAATCTATGTCTGTTTATATCATGATGACAGGTCCATGTAATCCTAGAAGACTATATTTATGTATCATATACCACATATGTCTGTACTAGCCCATGCCTGTATGGAGAGGACAATGATCCACACAAGCAGAACTCATTAATCTCTCATAATTTTTCCATCTCATCTGAGAGGCTATTGAAGCAATCTGACTGATTTTCATTTCAGAACCAATTGTCTGAGTCAGCGTGAGATTATATTGGTTGTTAGGAGAACACTCCGTCCGTCTGCAGACAGAACGTCGGGCGTAGGGGTCTCCCTCAGAGAGGTCTGATACAATGTCGCAGTGACTTCTCCCCCGTTTCATTCCATTAATAAGAATCTCCACAGGGGGCGGCCGTGAAATAGAGATTTAAACCCCTCCACTCAGACTTGGGAAACAAACACAATTTCCAGCAACAGACGGCAGCAATTTTATTTAAAAAAAAATGTATTTATTTGTATTAAGTCACTGGCGGGATGTAGAATATCTGCAGGTTTTTCACATGATCGTATTAATACAGCATCATAGTCCCAATTATTACTGATAATACACTGTGTCCGGGCCATGGACAATAGATGTAGCAGAGAGGTACCGGCACTCAGCCATTCCTGTGCCTCCGTTTGAACACACCCAATCACAGGCCTGTGTTTGGCACTGGTAGAGCATGCTGGGGCTTGTAGTTTAAGATCACCTGGTAGACTCTATGGGGATTACAGAGGACAGGTACTAAAGCCAGCAAAGTCCCTATCTAGAAGATTATTTGCCAGACTAATAATTCCGGTATGTCAAAATGTTTCACATTTTGTTCCAATTATTGCCTTTAATATGTAAATCTGAAACCACAGGGAAATTTTTACTTTCATGCAATTATTGCAACCCCAGAAAAGTACCCACAATGGTAAAATATAGGTTTACTGACGGTCTGTGTAACATTGGTCCAGGGCACGGCCGTGGAGCCAGAGGTTTTTGACCTGACGCTACAGCCACAAAGCCACGCAGTGTCGTTATATACAGCAGCCATGCCCAGTATGGGATGCTGCCACATATGTACATATAAGCACACGGAGCATACAATATTATGTCATTGGAGAAACATTACACATGAAGCAGAGATACGTACCTCCTAATGCCTAGAGCAGAGTAGTGCCAAACTGCACAAGGTCACGGTAATCACGTTCAGTACCCATGGCCACCGTGACACAGAAAGTCACCGTCTCCGGCCCTCAGGCACTGGGGACTCATATGAAACCATTCTAATTCTTTTACATTCATCACCCGATACACGATGGATACAGTTAGTGCCCCAAAGGTTAAAAAAATAATCATACACCAAGTTAGGCCATTCAATTGTTGTGGAACTACTAGATCCAGCATGCCCTGCCACTTACCATACTAGCATGAGAGCCACAGGTGGCTTATGCATACTTGCCAACTTTTTGTATTTGGGGAGGGGAGGGCGTGCGGGGCTCCGAAATCGCGTCATTTTGGAACCCCATGATGTAATGACACAAACGCATCAGTTTACAGCGTGGGGCGGGGCCAAATGCAGCGATTCCTGGAGAATCGCTGCATTTTGTAATTCTGCCCACTACACTAGGAAGTGGGCAGATGCGGGAGATTGCCATACACACCCGGGAGTCCGTAAGACCCACCCGAAATGCGGGAGTCTCCCGGAATAGATGACAAGTATGGGCTTATGTCACCTGTACCTTACCATTCATTCTGTCATAATGTATAGCCGAGTATATATAATACTAATCCCCATGCCTGCTGCACCGGACCAGAGGACATTACCCTATCACCAACTGAACAACACTCAAAATTCCCCCACACGTCATCTATAGTGACAGATAGTGAGAAAGCACATCCCCCAGCCCCTCACACTGCACGACTAATAAGCACTTGGACCGCAAGGTGGAAGGGATCGGATCCCAGCAAGGGTAAAACTTGTGCAATGTAATTAGCTTCAACCCAACGCGTTTCATCCGTAAGTCAGGCTTTGACAAAGTCCATCATACAGGTGAAACGCATTGTCTGCCGATGATATTCCCACATACTCCAAAAAAGAGCTATAATCATTGTCTGAATGCAGCATCAGTGTGGGCAAGTTGCTCTCGGTTACATTTTCATTTCATATTTTCCATTTGGATCTACAGTCACAGCACAACTAATCTAGTTGCTTTTCCTCCTTTTTGCACTTCTACTATTTGTTTTATTACACAGAGCTCCTATGACTGAGCCACTGGGAGCATTACACGACAAATACAGGCATGTAGCAGTAAGTGTCATATGTGATATGTTCTGTTTTACACACAGCACCTGCACTCGTGTAATGAGGACGCCCAGGAGAAGTAATCAGCTCTGCAGTCAGGTCTCTCTTACGAGGTGAATGCAGGAAGCAGGGTAAAGAGAGCCCATGAGAACTGGCACCAGGGAGCTACTGCGACCCAGGGCCTGGCTGCTGTACTCTGTGACCTAACAGGGTTCAACTGTATGTGGTATCACTGCACCTAAAGCTGCACCAACTGTGAGTAAAACCTTACAAGGGTCTAAAACAAATCAAAGACGGGCGTAAGATGCAGCTACACAGAGCAGCCATTACCACGTACAGAGACAGACTTCTCCCACAGATCTATTGTAACATTACTTCACCGGTATCAGTTACATTGTATATCATAAACATATAATTAATGATATACAGTGATGCATTTGTATGTTTTCCCTGTGTGTGCGTTTGGTAGGGAATTAGATTGTAAGCTCCAGTGACTGATGTACATATTCTCTGTACAGCACTGTGTAATCTGGTTGGCGCTATACAACTGTGAGAGCATTTCTAGGTTCTCAATGATGATGGTAACAATAATATGTGAAGGAGTTAAAAATCTTGGTATTTGCCTTAAAAATACATTCGGTGTATTCACCAGCTCCAGCCTTGAACTATCTCAAAGACCCCGGATGGAGGCCTAGGACATGGGATGATGGATGATGAGGACATTGGGAGTACTGGCTCCAGTGAAAGTTGATAAGAACCCATAAAAGTGACATAAAGAGAACTAACTAGCTTTGTCAGAAGATTTATATTTACTCAGGAAAATATCAATCATGTGTTTCTGCTCTATAACCAGATCAAAAGCTTTTTCATGTATAAATGTATGCCAGAAATAAACGAGCACAGTTCAGTATACATCTTGACATTGGCATGTCTGTGTCTTGATTACTGATCTCCTGGTTAACCAGCATCTTATCTCACTGATATCTGAAGGGACTTGATAAAGGAGAGGTAAAATTACCCCAACATTACGTGGGGGCTCGTCCGGGATCTCGGACAACCTATACAGATGACAAATAACGCTTGCAGCACCAGCTAGAATCATGGACAGCTCAAACCCGTACGGTGAGTAAATTCAGCTGTGATTTTTTTCCACTGATTTACTCTCTGTCCAGCATTCTTGTTGTGTGTCTAAAAGCTGTTCATCTGTATATGGTAAGAGAGATTTCCTGAACCCAGATATCTGTTTGAGAGCATAAAAAGCGCTAACTATATGGTTGAATTTAATATATGTCAAAAGTACTCATGATTGTATTTGAACAATTCATTTGGTTATTGTTCAGACTGTTCATGTGCTGTTATACTTAGAAAGCATTCTGATGATACTGTTCTACACTGGAAGCTGTAATTGATAGAACTGTTTTTGAATGTGTTGTGGATGCAAAGCAATATTATTGTATGCTAAATGTGCATTTAAATAAGGATATATATTGCAGCAAAATATAGGGTATTTTTTGGTCTCAAGTGTTACTATATTGGCAAGTTAATCACATACCCTTTGAAGGGAAGCCTATCTGTCTGTACAGTATAAAGAAATTACCACCTGGGTTACGTAATGAAATTGTAAAAGGATATTCTGGTGATTACACAATTGTTATTATTTATTGTTTTTTGATTATATTTCTTTGTATAGTATGCAAATATTTTTCAGCCAGAATAGAAGGAATTAAGAGGTTTTTGAAGGGTGGTATTGAGGTATAATTCTCTGTAAAATACAGATAACTGCTATAAGAGTGCATGCGGTAAAGCAATCCAACAGTACAGTATATTCAGAAATTGATCAATTCTGAATACTAGGGTACACAGGGCTAGCAGGGTTGTTGGGTTATAAAACCCAACAAAGGTACAGGAATACAGAGAAGTAAAGAAATTTCTAAAAAAAAAAAAAAAAAAAAAATCAAAAAAAAAAATCGACAACAAATATTTAAAAACAAATATTTGACAGAGCAGGTTTCCCATTAGAGGGCACACTAGATCCAGAAAAGTGGAAAAGGTTTCAAAACACCAATAAAGCATGGCTAAGCAGAAAAGGACAAGTAGATGTGGTTAACATGTGGTATACAGTATCATTAGAGACGAGAAAAAAAAAAAAAGAATGCACACATAGGTACAGGTGTATTAGACATGCCACCTTATGCCTTATGTGGACCCTACAGCTCCACCGCAGAAACCAGACAATAGACCAGATAAACCACTAGTACCTCAACAGGCAGGTCACATAGTACAGTTAGCAGCACAAAAGGGGCATTCACAATTAGAAACTCATTCAGTGACCCCAGTGGACGCAGGTAACACTCCATCAATCACGTTTCAAACCCCAAGTCAAATCCATTCTCAGTCTGCTAATAATGAAATAAATGATTATCCTGAGAGACAGTGTTTGCAATGTGGAATCTAATGCACCTCCTTGTACAGATAATTCTTACAGGAAAATGTTTACAAGATACCAATGATGGTAAGCCGGTTGAAGGATCACAATATCAGTCCATTAAAGAGAAACAACAAATCAGAGGGTGAGAAGGAGAATAACATTGGAATAGCAGGTATTGCATTCTCACACTAATATGTATCCAGTCAGAATACAAAGGGTGCCTACCCCAAACTTTGATGCCAATACTGCCGAAGGTGCTAATAATAGGAGTGATGACTCAAATAATTAACAGCAGGGGTTAACAGCAAGCGCACCAGAAGGTGACAGGGGGGCCATTACTCATCCTGCACCCCCTGTAGAAGAAAGAAATACGTACAACAGTGGTATTGAATTTCTAGCCAGAGTACAATGGTGGTATCATAAACAAAAATTAAAAGCACCAGACATAACACAGAGAAATGATTCAGTAAGGATGTATTTGGCTAAATTAACGACCAGACAAAATGATGATGGTTTTTCTACAGAAACCCCAGATGGTCAAAGAATGTTGAAAACAAAGTTTTTGAATGGTTTAAAGAATGAGGTAAGAAGCCAACTCTTTACAGTCAGACCTGAGGCATTGTCTATGAAAATGTAATCTTTGCTACAGGTACTTGGAGGACTGGAGGACCAGGAAGCAGAAAAAAAGGGAAAGGAATGCCCAAAAGACTCCTCAGGTAACTGTACACCTGGTACAGGGAAAAGGAGCATGGCAAGTAAGGCAGCAGCCAAAAGGAACAGAAACAGTAAGTGCAAGACAAAGGAATCAAGGTGAGGACATGACTGGCAGATGTTTTTGATGTAAATTACCAGGTCACATGAAGAAGGACTGCAGGAAATACAAGAAATGGCAGCAGCAGCAAAGAGATGAAGATATGGCTCCCTGTTGTCATCACCTTGTCCAGTTCTTGTAAACACCTCTGAAGAAGGTAAGCTGCCTGGAACTACTGTCCAAATTACACTGCCCACTGGTCAATAATTGGACTGCCTAATTGACACGGGAGCAAGCCAAACAGTATTGAGACACGATAAAGTACCACAAGAATAAGTGACCTCAGATTATGTAAAAGCATCAGGGTTGACAGGACAGCCCATACACCTGAGGAAAAGTAAAAAAAGTGAAGATACAAGTAAACAAAGACTGTACTCCTGTCCCTATAGAGTTTCTCACTTCAAACACTTGTCCTGTAAATCTACTGGGTGCCGACATATTACAGTTAATGAGAGCATGCATTAAATACACCCCAGAAGGGATGGAATACACCAGTCAACTTCCAGACAACATATCTAATCAGGTAGAAGCAGCAGTACAGGTGTTTTTGATACAACCAAGTGCAAACACATCTCAAGATGAGGCACCATTACCACAGTGGCTGAAGGATGTACCTGAGAAAATATGGTCAAAGGGAAAAAACTGATGTGGGACTGTTAAAAGTTGCTCCGGTACAACTTATACTAAAACCTAACACACTACTAATATGTGTTAAACAATATCCTTTGACTTTGTTACAGAATAAAGCAATCACAAAACAATTACAAGAATACCAAGGCAAAGGTATAGCAAAGAAATGTCGATCACCTTTTAATACACCTTTATTCCCAGTCAAGGAAAGAGAACAGTAAGAGGGAGGAGCTCCCGAATTCAGGTTAATTCACGATCTCAGAGAAATAAATAAACGACTGGTTTGAACACACCCATTGTCCCAAACCCACATACCTTGCTGAACCAAATTCCTGTTACATCAATGTGGTTTACAGTTATAGATCTAGCAAATGCTTTCTTTTCTGTACCAATAACTAACGATTCACAGAAAATGCTGGCTTTACGCATGAAGGAACACAATACTGCTGGACCAGATTGCCCCAGGGAGGGGCCACCAGCCCTTCAGAATTCTCTGAAGCAATGTCAACTGTCTTACAAGGTTGGTTACCGCAATATCCTGAAACTACCTGACTATTGCAGTATGTTGATGACTTGTTGATAGCTGCTGATAGTGAACAACAGTGTAAAGAAGAAACGGTTTCTCTACTAACCTTTTTGGCCCAGCAGGACTGCAGAGTGTCCAAATCCAAGCTCCAAGCAGCACAGAAGGTAATTTTCTTAGGACACTGCATTTCATAGGGCACTAAACATCTGACGCCACAAAGAGTACAAGCGATACAACAGGTAAAAACACCTTTCAGCAGCCAGACTCACTAAGTACGAGGTAGCATTGTTAAGTGCTTCACATGTCACAATCAAACGGTGCACAGTATTAAATCCAGCAACATTGTTACCCCTAATGTATGAATCTCAAGATTCAAAAGGAGGGAATAATAGTGAAGAACAAAAGCCGTCAGAAGAAAGACATTGTGATAGTGAAGGTGATGACGATGAATTGGGTGAAAATATTAACCACAATTTTTATTTTTCACATGATTGCCTCGCTCTTATGGATATGGAAGCACAGACTCTTCCTTGTCTAACGCTGTGGATGAACTTTTTGTAGATGGTTCCAGGTATTATGATAACGGATCACCACTTACAGGATACGCGGTGACTACAGAAAATAAGTTAGTTGTTGACTCAGGACCACTACCATCGATACTGTCAGCACAAGCTGCTGAACTGATAGCACACCAAGGCATTGGAATATGCAGAAGGAACCACTGCCAATATCTACACGGATTCCAGTTATGCTTGGGGAGTGACGCAGGACTTTGGTCCAATATGGAAGAGCAGAGATTTCAAGACCTCTAGTGGGAACACGTTGCGCAGATGCAGAAGCAAAAAAAGGTGGCTAAGAGAAAGCCTGAAAGAGAAGTATACACAGTACAGAAGGAAATGTCTGACTACACTGATCTAAAAAAGTTTCAACAACAAACAGGACCATTGGAGAAAGAAAGATGGAAACGATTAGGAGCACAAGAAGATTGCGCTGGTATGTGGAAACTGAATGATAAACTTTTTCTTCCACAGGTTTTGTTCCCTCCCATGTTACAGATAGCTCATGGACAGCCACACCTGGGGAAGGAACAGATGACTAGCGTGGTCCATCACCATTGGATAGCTCCAGGATTCAATAAAGCTGCTACAGACTATGTTCAGGCCTGCTGGATCTGTGGAACTTCAAATCCAGGAAAAAGGGTAAAAACATCACAAGGTACAACTCCGAAAGCCTTTTATCCTTTTCAAAGACTACAGATAGACTATATACAACTGCCTAAATCTGGAATTTATGAATATGTTCTAGTCTGTACAGATCTTTCCAGTAAATGACCGGAGACTTGGTCAGTAGCCAAGGCAACAGCAAAAGCAACTGCGTAAAGACTGATTGGTGAGAGTGTGTGCAGGTATGGTGTCCCTGAGGTAAATGAATCAGATAGAGGTACACACTTCACAGGGGAAATAATACAACACATAATGACAGATCTAGACATACAGCAAGCTTTTCATGTGCCGTACAGACCACAGGTTAGTGGGCGAGTAGAAAGGTTGAATGGGACATTGAAACTGAAGATTCAGAAAATCATAGCTGAAATGAAATAAAATAAAAATAAAATAAACATGCCCAGAATGCCTGCCCCTAGCCTCGTTCAGTGTAAGAACTGTGCCAAATAGGAATAGCAAGCGGTCTCCTTATGAAATACTTTTTGGAACACTAACAAAGACAGGGTGTTATTATCCACAGCAATTACAACATAAACATGGAGATTTGACTAGCTATATGAGAAGTCTAACTGACCATTTGAACTATTTGTATGTTCTAGCATTTTCTTCACTTCCAGAATCTGATTCAGACCTACAGCCGCATAAGCTGAAACCTGGCGATTGGGTGTACTTAAAGAAACACGTGAGGAGAACTTTTGAACCGAGGTTCGAGGGTCTGTATCAGGTCTTGCTGACCACCCCCACATCAGTGAAACTCCAGAACCGAGACTCCTGGGTGCACGCATCACACTGCAAGACGACGCTGGTCACACTGGACACATAACCTAGATCTCTGTGATAACACAGACATAAGACCTGTTTGCCCACAACAAACTGCAGTATTTCAAACATGTATGTTGCAGCATAACACTAGTGTTTATGTATGGGCATTACACCCACTACTCATTATCACTGTGGTATTGATCATATTGATAGGATGGAACTGGTATATGTCATGTACGTTCAGAAAAGATATACAGAGATTACAGCAGAGGCATGAAGAAAAGATACTTTTTGAATAAACAGGGGCAGAAGTGCTGATATCTGTACTCGGTCCCGGGTGAATGGTGAAAGACCCTTGCTCACAAGAGACTGTACAAAATTAGTCTGGGCTGCGTTAGATGTCACCATTTCAGGCTTTAACATTTTTTACCTTTTATATATATTATTAAAAGGAGGGAGATTGTGAGAGCTTTTCTAGGTTCTCAATGATGATGGTAATAATAATATGTGAAGGAGTTAAAAATCTTGGTATTTGCCTTAAAAATACATTCAGTGTAATCACTAGCTCCAGCCTTGAACTATCTCAAAGACCCCGGATGGAGGCCTAGGACATGGGATAATGGATGATGAGGACATTGGGAGTACTGGCTCCAGTGAAAGTTGATAAGAACCCATAAAAGTGACATGAAGAGAACTAACTAGCTTTGTCAGAAGATTTATATTTACTCAGGAAAATATCAATCATGTGTTTCTGCTCTATAACCAGATCAAAAGCTTTTTCATGTATAAATGTATGCCAGAAATAAACGAGCACAGCTCAGTATACATCTTGACATTGGCATGTCTGTGTCTTGATTACTGATCTCCTGGTTAACCAGCATCTTATCTCACTGATATCTGAAGGGACTTGATAAAGGAGAGGTAAAATTACCCTAACACAACTAAACATAATAATGCAGCTGTCTGTAGAGAGGTTATAGTCAGTGACTAAATCCTTTAACGGAGAGAAGCAGAATCACATGAAAGCCAAAAACTAACCGAAGCACTAATGTACATATAAATCACTATATAACATCCATGTGTCATACATGATCAGCAGCCTATTACATGGAGTACATGTAATACATATATTATATTACATATCAATAGTACATATATTTTGGAAAGCAGCACTAAACAAACAGAGCACTTCTATCGGTTACTCTGCTGCAGTTATCCCACAACTACAGCACAATAGGAACATTACAGACACTCACAAGTGTAACAAGTGTCATTAATTCCAAACATTCTAAGTTGGAGCTGGGAAGAAGAAAAGCTTCCTGAGCGCCCGGCAACGCGAGCGCGGTTCATTAGTGTGAGCTGTAAATCCTCCGGTTACATGCTGGCAACAGTAACCATTCATGTGAAAATCAATAGGTTTTATGATGACTGAGAGAGCGCCAGGGACAGACCTCACATACACACAACAGACAATCTCCGACTACAGCAATCTGACCTGGCAGAGAGGTCACTCATCATTCATCTACACAGAACATGGACAGACCATAATAATCCACATTCTGATAGACAACCTATGGTTCACTAGCGGAACTACAAATCCCAGCATTTCCTGATAGCTGGAGAACAGTCACACGTCTGCCCTGAGTGTGGCATCACGTTGTATCTTACGCTGGGCTCTCCATGGGATCCCCATTCAAGCTGCTTACCCTGACCTCCACTGTAGGTGTGCCAGCCAGCCCGTCCACAGGACCCCTGGCAGCAGTTAGCACTGTGCCACCCTCAGTAGTCTATTGGGGTCTAATGTATGTGTAGGAGATGGAGGTGCCCAACTTGTGTACAGAGCCTCCGTCAGTGACATGTAATATAATTATTATTAATTAGAACCGTCTGATAACAGTTTCACATCACAGACACAAGAACTGTTTAGTGTGAAGTGGAGGATGTGCGATTTCTCACTTTCCATGGAGCCATTAGTAGAATTGGCAGATCCCTAACACAGCAGATGTCTGGTGTCACAATCACAAACACTGAGGGGACTGTCAGGATGGACGATACAAAGCGGATGAAGTTAATGCTGGTTAAAGTATATGTACAGCTACATTCACCTGCGTCATTTTATTGTAGCCCTAGGCTTGCCTGACAGTTATCAAAAGCATGTTCAATGCCTGTGTCCGAACAGTGGCCTAATCCAACCAATAAGACTTAGTGATATATATATTCTATATATATCACCATGTGCAAACGCCTGGGCAGTCTAGCACAATTACTATTTGTGGATATTAACTGATCGTAGAAACAATAATAATAATTTGTCATGTTAAGAAAAGTTTAGGAACCTATCTGATGGACACGTCGATTCATAGTGACCCTCTAACCTCTCAGGATCTTGGGTCTACACTCTGACTGAGGACATCACTGACTGTTACAAGAATTGGGCAATAAACTAAGACTAGGGTCAATTTAATAGCAGCCAATTAACCTACTAGTATGTTTTTGGAGTGTGGGAGGAAACCGGAGCAAACCCACGCAGACAAGGGGAGAACATACAAACTCCACACAGATAAGGCCATGGTCGGAATTGAACTCATGACCCCGATGCTGTGAGTCAGAAGCGCTAATCCCTCAGCCACCGTGCTGGCCAATCTAAGCTGTATCCAGTTGTTGCAATTGAGAATCAGTTTCCACCCAGCACTTAAATAGTTCTCTGTATTGTACCTGGCTAATAACAGCTATAATTTCTGCAGCTTTCTATTGATCCTGCTGATATCGCCTTATAGTAATAGATGCCCCATCTTTACTAGCGTAAAACCAAGTCCTGAAATAAAACACAGAGCAACAAGTTGTTTACAGCTGAAAGATCCTCGTCCCTCACAAGGACAGTCAATGTGTCACCCACTGCGTTGTGTTACTGCTTGATGTCCTCACTACAGAGACAACCAGCTGGAAGTCTGTGTCTCTGATGTACCACAAACCTTTCATGTCACGGCTCCATTGCAGAATATCTGCTGTAGAACAGCTGCAGACATAAGAGCCAGTGTTTACTGTGTCCTAAAGATGCTGGAGAGGACAATGCAGAGTACAGAATATGCTTCTCATCTTATAGCGGGAGAGTAACATGTCAGACAGCTCTGTAAACCTAGCAATAAGGGGCTCTCCTGCTGTTGTGGGACTATAAGAAGCAGCATGCCCGGTCAGCTAGAGGGAAGAATATTCATAGAAACATGGCAGCGCTCAGTAACCATTAAAAATACCCAAAGTTGTTATTTTTAATATACTTCCTCTGACAGGATGGACCGCCTATGCCACCCTGTCTGTTGTTTCTTAGAACCGGCTGGGCTTACTTTGCCACCGTTCCCTTTCGGTGTCCCAAATACGCCCTCTAACCGCAGTAGGAGGGGCTTACAAATACTGCCACCACTGGACTCCATACCGGCATCCAGTACCGGGTTTCTTCTGGGTAACTGACGCTCTAGTGTACCTCGTTGCTGGTGTACCAAGTCTGGTACTCCTGGCCTCTACCTATGGCTCAGAGAAGCTGTGGATAGATCCCCCCTGGCCTATCACACTGCCCAGAGCTGCTGGGTAGTGGGCAGAGCGGTGGTACTGGATGCTGGGTCCAATCATCAGAACAGCCGGGAACAGATTAGAGTTGGGTCTAATCTGTGGGTCACAGGGATAGGGAAGTTTCCAAGTGGGTCTAATCTGTGGGTCACAGGGATAGTGAAGTTTCCAAGCAGGTCTTTGAAACAAGTGATGTTTATTTGCTCACACTTGAAGGTACCATGGAGCAGGTCAGATGAAAAAAAGATTGAACAACGATTTTCAATATAAAAGAGTGCTTTTTTTTATACAGTTTTAGACACAGCCTCACAGGGTAAGCCAGCCTCCTGAGGCCTGAGCTATTTTTAGTAGCAGGATGCAAAATGTTTACCCAAATGGATTTACATGCAATGCAAAGCTAACAATATTTACAGTTATCGGTGATATCCTAAAATTTGCTGTGATTTCCTGCATCTTGTTTTAACATGAGATTAACATGGGTCCTTTCTTCAGACAGTAGCAGAATACATATTTCCTCCACTCTATTGCCAACTTGAAAATTCCCAAAGAAAAGTTACAAAACCCCAAAACAAGTCATTTCCCTACACCAAAATACACAAAAGACTTCCTCAACAAATGCTTATTGCATCATATATATATATATATATATATATATATATATATATATATATATATATATATATATATATACCTCATAAATAATGCATTTCCTCTAGCAAAGTTAAAACAAAAAACAAATTTCCTCCTTTGGTCTCAGAAATAGAGATATTTCCTTTACCAAAATACACACAATATTAAAAACAAGTACATTTGCAATTATATAACTGTCCTGTGCTATTTCCTTTAAATACATGTATACCATAAATTAGTTATAAGTGATCCAGTCACACTTCCTGTTAAAAAATATTTTTCTAAATGTATACAGAGAATATGAATTATAAGCAGACTGCATAATGTGAGAAGATGTGTTTTATTATAGAATATAACCAGCTTTGTATCTGGTTACATACAGAAGAGATGGTGTGAGGGCTGCATTGCTGCTGTCAGCCAGTAGAGGGCTCTGCAGGGCTCTAATAGTACATTTACAAAGCACATATGTTTGTGTTTGGGATGTGAGGCAGAGGAATTGAACTTCATTCCGGATAATGAATGCATGGAATGCTTTGGTGTCACAGATTCTGCCCATGGTCTCCACGGGGCGATACAGCGAGAGAGAGTGAGAGAGAGAGATACAGGGCCACATTTATCAATGTTCACATAAAGTGAAAAATAGTTTTCAATCCTTATCGCATTGATAAGGATTGAACTATTTCTCAAATTTATGTAGAACCCAACACAGAAACAGCAATTCCGATAAACTGCTGTTTCTGTGATAGAAAAATAAATAATGCGCTGTCTCCGGATCTCCTCCTCATCCTCTTCGCTTCTCTTCTTTCTGCAATTGCGCATGTGCAGTTCGAAAAACTGCACATGCGCAGACATCTCCGCTCTGTCTCTGCAACTATAGTTGCAGAGAGAGAGAGAGAGAGAGAGAGAGAGAGAGAGAGAGAGAGAGAGCGGTGAGTGACAGGGAGGGATCATGTGATCCCTCCACACATGCGCTGTCCAGCTCTGCTCTTCGGAGCAGAGCTGACAGCACTGAAATTTTTCAATTATGTTAATGTACATTAACATGACAAGTTTGCGGACAAAACCCCCTATTTTTCGGCACTTGTTAGATTGCGAGAGGGAGCAGTCATCATACTATTGAATGGGGACTACTCCCAAAAACGAAGCAGAATGCAAAGCAGCAGATATCCATGATATCCGCTGCGATCCACCGTTCTTAAATATGCGGGACACACAGAGGGCCGTGGATTTTACGGTAAGTGCACGATAGTGTAACATCACTATTTGTTAAATATCCTCACAGAGAGAGATACAGAGAGAGAGTGATACAGCAAGAAGGAGAGAGAGAACTAATGAAAACGCTACATAAATACATGTACGCTGCTGTCTCATGAACGGCTGGGTGTAACGCACACAACGTGCTGCCATTTATCTGCACAACCTCAGCTGCGCCTGGGCTGCTGGTGAACACAGTGGATATATATTTACATCAACATGAAGACCCCACAACACTAAGAGCTGGGTGTGATTTGGTAATCCCCTAACGCACCCTCCCTGGCATCACACAACCCCAATTTGAGGAAGGAGGTATACACGGAGCAGCCCCTGGGGTGAGGCGAAGGGTAGTGCAGCTTTATATGGCAATTCCACCTTGAATGAAGTTTGTAATAAAGCTGCTATATGCCAAGGAGAGGTTTCTGTCTTTCATCCATTAGTTTTGTGAGCCAATACACATCATATAAGGGGGCTTTCCCCATCCTCCTGGTGGGCTGAGTCTGTCTGCAGCTCTGTATGCGAAATCATAGGAAACTACATCCTCCATCATGCACTGCACGCATTACATGCGCCAATAAACTATATCTCCATGTGACATGATTGGCTGGACCATGGAGTGTGCGAATACAACACACACAGAACTAACAGCCCCTTAAATCATCTTAGGGCTAAAAGGGACATTAGGCCTGGGACAAGGGCGTGTACTTGTCTGGATAACTTTGAGCGACGTAATATTCTGCCAAGGCAGAAAGTGGAGACGTAAATGTCCTTTATAATCCCTCCAACAAGAGCCAAACCTTGCTTATCCTACAATATAGTTTAATGTTCTCCTTGATGGGGATTATTTCCTTTCCGGTCTGATCCGGAGACAAGAACACGTCCAGTAAAATAGCACGTCAGGCTTAATTCAAAGGGAGATGACAAATGGCTTAATATCACCCTGGCAGGATTAATGTTCTACCATAGATCAAGACACTATAAAGCTCTTGACAAATTCATCGGGAACCTGCGTATATAACAGCTAATGGGACATGTCTCGCCGAACGGAGGAAGAAGGGAATGATGCAAATTAAGACAGAAGGATCCAGCAACATTCCAATAAAAACTCCCCCAATACCGGTCAACGCCAGCCCCTTGAACAACACTCAGGAATAATTATAAAACAGAAGTACAAACAAAATTGCAAGTTTCTAATGAATTATTGTGGACAGCTCATTACTCAGCACGAAGGGTCAGCGATCAATATTTGTACAGTAAATAAGCACCATATTACCTCTGCATCGCTTGTAGACTTATTACATGACAAGGTCTTATTAAAGGAACGGGGGAAGATTAAGGATATAGTAAAACCACACCACTGGTGTTATATACAGGGGTATCAGAAATCAGTGGAAGGCGATTAGCAGACAAATAGCATTTTGCAGTAACTTAGTTAATAACCATAACTGTGTGTACTGGAAGCTGTGGGTCTATCCTGGTCAGTAATACCGCTTTCATACTGCCGCCCCGGCAATATCCTGGGTTTTTCAAGCCAGGTCTTTGCCGGGGCTCGGAGCGTCCCAGCTCAGAAACACCATTCATACTCCACCTCAGACCCGGGGATTTCCCGGGTTGACCCCATTCATACTGCACAAGTCTGTGCCCTGGCAATTTGTGGGAGTCATCACCAGAGCAGTTTTCATTGGCTGAAAAATGCTGATGTCATTGAAAGGTGACTGGTTTTTTTTTCTTCCACGGGCTCCCACCGATGACTTCATCCTCCAGAGACAGGCAGACAGCCAATCAGCTTGTTTTCTGTGCAACCATTCATAGTGCAGGCAACCCGGGTCCGACCCAGGAATTACTCCTCGATAAATCCCGGGTTGAAGACCCGGGTTTTTAGACCCGGGATTTTTGACTTGTACCATTCATACTGCACCAAGACCCGGGTCGTTTGAGCTTGCCCCGGCAAAAACCCGGGATTTTGGTGCAGTATGAATGGGGTATAAGAGAACAACATGAGGTCGTTGGCTAGAAATTGGGGAAGGAGGAACTGTTCCAAAATTTTACAAAAGCTTTAAAAGAAAATATCTGTAGAATTCTAGAGATGCGCTGGCCGGACAGGAAAACAACGGAGGGAAAAATACCCTCAGATGCAAAGCTTCCCAGGCTAATAGAAGGTATTTTCCTAGTTTAACCAACAGCGACATACATTGATCTGATGTATAGAAAAAGCTATCGCTGCAAATATTCTGCAATTCTTCATGATAATTGGACGACCGCTGCGCTGTTCCATCTTAGGTGGGGGCTGGTATTAATTTAATCGTAGCTGAGAGGGGATAATACAAATAAAGCAGCAAATCTTCCCATGAAATACAAAGTGCAGCTACTCTGTTTATAAATCAGTCGTCATATCCACTTATTAATATCACTCTTTATATTATACATTATGATCTTGTACATAGAACTCTGCAACTAGGATAATACCCCGAGCTCCTCACAGGAGGACACAGTGATTCATCACTAAACCTCCCAGGTAGATTATCGGATGATTGCCCAGGTAAGACCGGTCAGGTCAGTCCTCAATGTCACGGTAGAGGTTAAAATGAGTTTAACGCTTATTATTTATTTGTTTGTTTTATGAGTCAGTGCGGTTATAAAGTGCACAAAATTAGATTCTCACGAAAATTCTATTGTATTAAAATCCTAACTCAGAGCCGAACCTCAGACTCGGGAGTTAATTTCCTCTTCCACCGTCATCAATCAAGAAGACGAGTAGAAAAATGAAAAGCTCAGCCCAATTGTCCTCGTATCAATCTTATCCGCAGGCGAAGACGCCATACTGAGCAACGTGCGCCACGACTGGAGAACGCCAGGAGCCGGGCTTGAGAACCAGGCAAATCTGTCCCTGCCAAATATTACTGTATTACACCTATGTACAAAATAGTGACTGAACCCACAGAATAATACACGAGTAATAGGAACCATTGTGTAAGGAAACAAACAAAAAATAGAAACTCTATACATTAGTGTGATGTATAGAGTCCACCCTGTCTGTTGTGCTACTGGAGACCGGCTGGGCGTGCCTTGCTACCGCCCCCTTCTCTTTATCCCAAATGCGCAGTCTGACCGCAGTAGGAGGGGCTTCTGCTGCTGCCACCACTCGGCTCCTTAGCGGCACCTAAAACCGCATCCCTCTGGGTAACTCTCGCTGCTGGTGTACCACCTCGCTGGCACACTTGACCTCTTGCCTACAGATCAGGGTTCATCTGGATGGTTCTCCCCGGCCTATCACACTGGCTGCAGGTAGCGTTGGTACTGGAGACTTGTGTCCCAATATCAGAACAGCCGGGTAAAGGATTAGATTGGTCTAATATGTAGGTCACAGGAATTATGACAGGTAAGTAGGCGTCAATACAGGTTCTTTAAACAGTGATGTTTATTGCTCAGGAAGTCTCAGAAAAGAACAGTTACATACACTAGTTTAAGGTACTAGTGATATCCAGAAAGTATAGATGGTATAATGATACATGGTCAAACAGTGATCATTGTTGGACACAGCCTGGCAGGGGTAAATCAGCCCCCTGATCCCACATCAGATGATTTAACATCAGGATGTGATATTTCTCTAGAAGTGGAATGTAACTTTAAATTTACAGCAATCTGTGATATCCTAAATTACTTGTGTCCTGAGTCTACATTGTTCAGACAGGTTCCTGTCTCTCTGACAAGACGTGACAACAGGTAACAACCTCCTGCTGGGCCTTCAGGCTAAAGTGGGTTTTTGTCACTTCTGTTGTGAAAAGACTTACTTAGCATTTCCTGATACCAGCAAAACGGACTTCGCCTAACCTGGCACAATACATTAGAAATCAATACATTTTCCTATACCGAAATACACACAATATAAAAATATCAGTACACTTCTAACACACAGTATCAAAAACCAGTACATTTGCAATTATATAAATTGGTATGCTGCACTAATAATTAAATATACTTATACAAGTAGTTATTTAAAAGCATTGTGCAAGGAAACAAACAAAAGGTAGAAACTCCCTACATTACATTTAGGTTGGTCAGACACGCATTGATTTCATCCTCCAGTTTGTTAGTCGAAACCAAAAACTTTCAGAATAGTGGTCAATGAGCCAGGAAAACGTTTGTTACGGACAAGAAGATTGTTATGTTGTAAAAGGAAATTTTTTCCTATATAGGACAATTTGAATGTGGGATTTGAACATCCAGGGATGTAATGATATGACCAGAAATGAACAATTCCATGGGGAAATTTCAAATCCTCAGAACATTGCGGCTGCGGGATTTTTACAAAGCACTCTCCGCTAATTTTCCCTCTCGCCCCATAGAGACGAGAAGAAAAATCAGCAGAGAATTTACCGTAGTTGTCAGGAACATCACAGATAACTGAATCCCCCCCCATGTGTGCAGTCTTACAGTGGTTAGTATTGCTGCCTCACAGGGCTGGGGTCACGAGTTCAGGGCCCTATCTGTGTGGAGCTTGTATGTTCTCCCGTGTTTGCGTGCATTACCTCCACAAGCCAAAGACACACTGGGAGGTTAATTATCTTCTGACTACAATGGATCCTAGTGTGTGTGGGGCAGGGGATTTAGACATGGGGCAGGGATTGATGTGGATGACAAATATTCTCTGTACCACACTGCGGCACACGGTGGCACCATATAAATAATAGTTGTACAGAGAATATCTATCTATGACTTTTTGTGCAACGTCGAGTACGGGACACGGGATATAAACTACACACACTTAGAAACTACTATGTTAGTTAATGTAGAAAACACACGAGCCGCAGACTAATGAGCTCACGCCATGTAGTTCTGGTGAACTTATAAGATCAGTGCCAGATGGATTTGGTTTACAATACCCGTCACTATATGAAGATAATGCTATTCCACCTGTGTCTAACACCCTTCGCCATATGTGATAGTAAATACAAGGAGGTAGCACAGTAATGACCTTGTATCAGAATGAGTCTCCGCAGAGGTTATAGGAAATTCTTTATTATCCAGGGGACAGAGACTAGTTTGCTATTCATGGAATATTCAAATGCTCATCTGCGTTACTCACAGGAACAATGAGCTTTGAGCTTTAGCTAATGACAGATTCTGCCTCTAGTGTGGCGTCTTCCATCGCAGGGGTCCCAGGAGGACCCCCAGATCTGTGATATAGGCACTGCTAGGACAGAAGAGACAATAACACCCAGCCAGCATGGATATGACCTGAAGACCCCCGACTAGGAGGACCGCAGTCTACCTGACATGCTATTCACGGACTGTATGAAGAATGTAGTGTCTGCTGTATACATGGATGCTTCATACGGATAAGGAGAGTGGGTGGCTGATACTGGCTACTCATTAATGACGGCCAGTCTTGTGGTTATGAATAAAACCTAATATTATTAGCACAGCCAGATAAGTTGTAATGTGCAACTATTACATCCCATTCTAGAGAAAACCAGCTGTAAACCTGCACCCCCGCCCCTCATTAGACATTATATGGCTGGATCCATCTCCCCCACGCTGAAACAATAACTTATTTCTTCCTATTTCTAAGCATTTCTTTTACTTGCCTGGTGTATATTATTGTAAATGTAAAAGTATATTGATTTCGATGGGAGCATGCCTACAGCATATTGTGTAACACTAAACAAAGGAAATCATATGTAAATCTGCATTACTCTTAGGCCAAAATCAGGGGGATGGTATCACTTTGACAACTGCCTTACTTTCAAGGCAGGGGTTCAACTATCATGTATAAAATGTGTGGTAGAAGTGATAGGGAAACTATCCTAATGATGAGCAACACAAATATTTGGCATTTACAGATTGTGGTATGCTGTGTCTAAATCCTAAATTTAGATTTGTTCCTTGTATAAGAGCTAGCACCCCCCACCCCCTGACGTTTAACATTATTATGTAATAATCTGTATAACATCATCACCCATTATTTATATAGCACCATTAATTCCGCAGCGCTGTACAGAGAACTCATTCACATCAGTCCCTGCCCCATTGGAGCTTACAGTCTAAATTCCCTAACACACACAGACAGACAAAGGTTTGATAGCAGCCAATTAACCTACTAGTATGTTTTTGGAGTGTGGGAGAAAACCGGAGCACCCGGAGGAAACCCATGCAACCATGGATAAGATGAGGCCATGGTCGGGAATCAAACTCATGACCATACTGCTATGAGAGAGAAGTGCTAACCACCGAGCCACCGTGCTGCCCAATCTAAGTTATATCCAGATTCTCAATTGCAACAAGCAATTGAGAATCAGTTTCCACCCAGCACTTTAGTGTGTATCAGAAAGATGTGCCCTCCTGACAAATCAGGATCCAGCCAGAGTTATCAGCAAAGAGATGCTGCAGCAGCTATACACAATTCCCATAAGTAAGGGGAGCTTGCCTTCTATAGGGTTGGTCAGTTATGGCAAGTTACCGACAGTGAACAGGAACTTCAAGACAAATCAGTAAAACCACAGATAAACTGGTGGGAGAGGCAGGGTGGCACAGTACACCCATCTGGTCACCTATTTAAATTAGAGCTGGTTTGAACTGAGAGAACTTTTGTCATGTGATCAGCCAGAGCCAATACGCTGAAAGCTGGCAGCTCTGCATACGTTACAGAACGTCTCACGGGAACACACGGAGCATGCTCCTGCCAGCACATTGGTCACTCGCTCATGAATATTCATATCTGCTCATCATGCAGCTGTGTAAGAGGTGAATATAAGAGAAAATATACAGCAGTAAAAACAACAAATGTGAGATTTGTCTGTTCACAGATCTGAAGGGTCTTTCCTCAATAAGATCTTGTTCATGGTCCAAAATAAAACAGACGACACGCGGAGTCAGAGGGGTTAAAACGACTGCTCCTCTTATTCTCGGGGGGCCGGCGGCCCACTCAGAGATGCCATGTTTTATTTAAAACATACTCTCTCAGTAACCACTTGTTTTAATTGGAGAGGCAAAGAAAGGTCCCCGAAGCGCACAGCTCATTACATTCAGTGTGGATTACAAAAACACAATGAAACAAACTGCATTGAAATGTACAAATTAAGGGTCCAGGCGTGCGCGACACGGACACGGAATTAGATTGTAGAAAGAGCACAATCCGCAGGGAGCGAGGCCGCTGCGACTGGAGCGATACACAACAAATAGCCATTCATGTCACCACACAATCAGATGCCCAGAAACAGATTCCTTGTTAGGGAACATAAAACGCTTTGTACAGTCATTTGCAGTTTCATATAAACTACAGTTTTCTTCCTGCAATAAGTTTCAAGAACTGGAAATGACAAGTGATGGGGAATTTACACGTTCAATAACGCAACACTTGGGTTTTAACAACTAAATTTCTAATATCCGCGGCTCTGGCAATATATTGGCTTCTGAATTATCTTTGTTTTTGCACAGATTGCCTTTTAAGAAAGAGAAGACCACACAAATGATATTACTCCGTTCCACGGCACAGCCACCAGTTTCTTTCTGGTTTAGATGAATTTAAGGCTAGGACTCGATATGAACGAAGCAGAATATTGTATCTGATGTTCTGACCAATTTACTTAGAATGAGAGAAACTTTGCAGGGAAGTTATCCTTTATAATCATTCTAGTAATTCAAACCAGAGCCAAGTCCTGTATTCCCCCATTACAGATGGTGTAACACCTACCTACTGACCGGAGCAGTCTATCAGCCTAGTGACATAACTGAGGAGGCAATGTGTATTCTCATGGATAGTGGTACAGCCCAGAAATGGCGGCCTTCACTGTGTGTACAGGGGATAGGCAGGGCCGGATTAAAGGAATGGAGGCCCCTGGGCTAAGGGGGCCTCCATTCCCCCGTGAGCCCCCCCCCCCCCCCCGGTGAGCTGAGCCGACCCCAAGGCACTTAACTCCTTCTCCTGGCATTGCAGTCCTTCCCCGGCTCGCTGTACGCTCTTTACTGAAGAGATCTCGTGAGAGTGAGACTCACGAGATCTCCTCAGTAATGAGACTACAGTGCGCCGGGGAAGGAGCGCAGTAAAAGTGCTCATTGATCCCGCCGGGGGCGCCCCCGATCAATAATGCTGCTGAGCACTTTCAAGGGCCCCCTGGATGCCCGAGGCCCCTGGGCTGTAGCCCAGTTGGCCCTAGGGTTAATCCGGCCCTGGGCATAGGTTCAGCTTAAATCACTCATACTAAAAGGCTACCAATAGCACTCTGTTAAATGTTACTGTGGCTGAGATGAGGCACATTTCACAAACTATGCAGTTAAAAATCAACGTTAAAGGTTACCGTACTAACAGTAATAGTGCGCAGGCCTCATTACTTTTGGCAGTAACGAGGTCAATTGGATTCCCCCGTGTGCAGATTTTCATTGCAACTGTGTTCATGTCTTGGCTATAGAGGATGTTCTATGGCGCCTTCAAACACCTAACTATTTGGGGCAGAGGTGCAGCTGAATATTGCCACCTATTATGGTAAGCAGTCCACGCAAGGGAAAATGAGGAGAGTTTGAATTCCCCCCTTGCAATGATAGGGGATGATTGAAAACACACAAAAATTAATTATTACCCACAAAACAAGCGCTACTTTCTACAGCGACTATAACTGATCTGGTCTTATAGTGGGTAATGCACTTAGAAAACTAAAACATAACGGATTTGCTGCTGGGAAACTTAATATTGGGGATAGGGGGAGGATTCTGGATTATATGGCCTAACAGCAACAGTGATACACATATTACTGTATTGCAGAACAATGGAACGCTACAAGTCTAACAACACCACACGGTCTACATCTCCCACATTTGTATTCACGCTACATTTGTATTAGGATCTGACACAATTATAATGAAGACATTTCATGCAGATGTAACATTGTAGCGACAGAAGACACTAACAATAATGGCTTTGTAATTGTGCTTCAAGTGCACATTATCACATGCAATGATTACATTGCTGGAACAGTTAAAGGAAACTGAAATTGTAGTAAACGGTCACCAGTGCGTTTATACAGCAATGTCGCACCAGGCTGAATACTCCATACACAGACATTAGCGGGGCAGAGAGGAAGTTCTGCTATTAGCGTCTGTGTATAAAAGAATAAATAATCACTATTTAAAACTCTGTTTAAGGCTGAATGGACCTGAGCTGGAGTATGATATTAAAACTCCAGCGTAAGACTTTCCAAACACATCGTAATATAACAGTCTGTTCTCCCACTAAAACTAACCCAGGACGCAAAACCCAATTTCACTTGTTTTCTTTAATGACAAATAAAACCGTTTGCCAGGATTTCACTTTGGAAAGCAATTAACATGCAGTGTTGCTGGGGAATTAAGTGGGATTTTAGCTATTTAACAGTAATTTGACAGTGAATGAATCTTCATGTAATTTGTTATTTTAGGACAGGAGGAGGGAGGTGGCCACCGCCAGACACAGCAGATGATTAGGATTCACTCCGCGCTGTATGATAACGGCACGTGCATATTTACACTAAATTCTGCTCTATATATATCTGACGTACCTGTGACTGGGTAACACACATAGGTAAACCTATAGGCAGATTTTTTAACTCTGAAATGATACACTTCCAAATCCTGAGGACACACATATTACACAAAACTTCCTTTGTGTAAATGAATCTATCACTACTTACTGTCATCAGTTATCAGAAACCAAAAGGTTTTACATCAGACTGATGATACCTAAGGTAGGAACGTTTACCCATAATAAGAAGTGTGTGCACGTGTAACGGCTCACAGATAGAGCGTGTGACATTACCAGCGTCCATTTATACAGGGGCAGTGCGGATGTACCGCCACCTGTGAGCTCTGTGGTCCAGTGAGGCAGCGGATTAGTAGAACATCATTATTCGCGGCTGAACGTCAGTCAGCAAACTACAGATATGATGCCAGACCGCAATGACAACCAGGGCACAGGTCAAAGTTCAAAAAAATATCTAATACCTAAAAAGAGTCAAATTATCATTTAAAATAAAACAAATTAGAAAAAAAAAAAAGTTCTAAGTCCACGATTAAGATCAGAAATGAGAAATGACCACACAGCGGTGACCAGAGCAGGTTCTATAACCCGGAATAACTTCTGTAGCACAAATCAGTAAAGAGAGCGAACGTCTGCTTGGTTCACACCTCATCATCCTATCACGGTTACTGATGTGTGCGGTGTAAAGCGACTGGCTAAGTTTGGTTACACCGTCCATACCACACCTTACATCTCTGTATATTAGGCTGTGAGCAGGAACTGCCATCCTGCGTGTGGCGGAGGTAACAGTGATGTCAGAAGCTAGCGCTGTGTGTGCCTGATGCTAGCCAGGAACAGGGTCATCTCCATGACAACAGTGATGTCAGAAGCTAGCGCTGTGTGTGCCTGATGCTAGCCAGGAACAGGGTCATCTCCATGACAACAGTGATCCGGCTGTACACAGATGTACGTTAGTGACTCAGCCCCACAAGGGTATGGTAAGAACACACTCAGCGGGCAGCACCCTTCACACCAGGGACAGAGATATCTACTGGACCCAGAGAGAAGAGCCGCCATTACTGCAGCCGGCTCTGTTTCTTCTTTGGTAAATTTACGGACTCGGTTTCCTGCAGCGAGAGCGGCAGGACAAGGCGTACAGCGGCTGGATAACTAGAATAGTAACTGTGCAGCACAAAAGCAAAACAACCAGAACAGGAAGAAGGTTCTGCTGGGGTAAGAAGTAAAAGGACCGTTGACATCAGCTGTTTTAAGATGTCTAGAATGACTGGTCGGTGCCTCTGCTCTCCACTGTCTGCCTCATTCATGCTGCACAGAAGCGTCAGTCACCGATAGCGGCTTTATTATTGGCGGCTGATAATGGCGCTGCCTTACAGTAGCCACACCCACTTCCCCTACCAGCTGCTACCTTGTGTACCATGTGTTCCACACACCTCTTAGGGACTGTAAGCTCATGGGGCAAGTCCATCTTTACCTGCTGTTTCATGTCATTTTATGTAAGTTCTTCATGTCATGACCCCCCCCCCCCCCCCCCGCCCAACACTTTATGCATAAAAGTAAATAATAATACTGAGCCTCATGGAGAAGCTTTGGAAACCATCCACCCTCCTCCGAACAACAGGCCAGGCCAGCAGTGATCAGTTAGACCCATGACGTCCATATGCCGACCGTGTAAAGGGAAAGGTCTGACTTCCTCCATGCAGGGGATTCTGGGAAGTTGCTGCTGTGTCAGCAGTCATTAGAAGAGCTGTCGCTACCAACAGCGGTAAGCTCACCCCTGACTCACAGGTAAGTCTGTTTCCGCTCTATCTCTGATGCTAAACGGAACAATTTATACTGTGCATCCGCAGACACAAACCTTTATTCACTTCCCAGGAAGCGCAGAGCTCTGGCTGTTAGTAAAAGCTCGCCGAGGAATAAGTGGGAATTGATGTGGGTGTTAGGTGACCTTTCTCCGGTGAGTTCTGTTAAATAAAAGACAAATGTCATGATAATGTCATGGTGCAGAATATTACTGAGCAATAGAAGCCAGGAGAGCAGCCCCATGACCTCGTCTGTGATATTACACAGCTACCAGGGCACGGTCTCACCTCATCGCACCTTTCTCCTACTGCCTGACACAATGTCACAGCTAGAACACATCCTGCCACAATGGCAGTGACAGTCTGCAGATACTGGCTTCTCCTGCACGCGTTATAGCCATCTAGATAATGGAACAGGTCAGGCGCACGCCGGCGGCACCGGAGAACAGGTTGATTTTCTATTTTAATAAAAATAAATTAAATATTTTATCACTAAAATTAAAGCAGCAATCCAACACAGGTTCAATTTTTTCTTTAAATAGCAAGTTAAGTACTTTATAAGCATGCATCTGTCTTAGCTGTCATTATCTCCTTTTCAAATTCTCTCTGGAGGTCACAAAATATAGCTGCCGGTTCCACAGACACAGGCTCACAGCACTCAGCATGTCATGTGATGGCAGAGGGGGAATAAGGAAGTGGAAAATTTTACAGTGCAGATAGAGCTCAGAGTGGCGTTTCAAAGCCTCTCTGCTCACTACATCATGTGCCATGTGACTGTGGTTTCCATGGGAGTCTGCAAAAAATTCCCTGCTTTTTATGTGCTGTCCCTACGCCATATAGACTTCACCAATTACAATGTGTAAGATTCTGGGCTGTATTTCTGATCAGTAACAGAGTACCTCATACTCAAACCTTTCAGTGAGATCAGGACCGAAATATTACATTAGAAACGGCTTTCCTATTTGTCTACGTTACCCGCCTGCTGCATACAAGCAAATAACGGATTATTTCCCACCTCTCAGCTTTCTCTGTACAGTGTTTTAGTAAAGGGATAAGATGTAACTTTATACGTCTGTCGCTGTAGGCGGAGTTTCCAAGCATGAAGATAAGCGATACAGGTGCTGTGAAGGTGAGGAGCACTATATCCTGATAACTGACAGGAGACACAGATAACGAAGTGTATTCAGATTACAGGGTGTAGTGCGATGCAGAAACAGACAACTAGGATACAAACGTACTCACCCGCAAAACATTTGGAACACAGATTCATCGTCTTACTGGACCTGCGACAAGAAGAGAACAAACATAACATTAAACTCTTCATGAGCACAAATCTGTTATTTGCCATTAAACACGAGAATTCCTATCTGTGGGGCAGGATATTGGGTCTGTGGGAGGTTAGATGGGTAAGGTCGGTGACTGTCAGGGGCATTTATACAGGTAACTAGCACCTGTCAAGTACCTGGAGGAAGAATAAGGGTAAAATGCTATTTGGGGCCTTTTATAAAAACTATCAGTGTGGTGTGTTTATATGAAATTAGGGTATTTTTGCACAACGATTCGGTCTGTGCACCTGTGTCCGTTTACATAAGATATGGTGGACAATAGAGTTTAGCCTTCGGTGCACTGGATGATTTAATTCTGTGTATTGTATTTTATTAATGATAAAACACCAATACTCCATCAGGAACAGCGACCAGAGATTGTGCCTCAAAACGGGCAGAGCGCTTAGAAATGTTCCACACATAACAACATATACACAATCATTTATAAACCACACACACAACCATAAACTATATATCAGCTATATAAACACACACAGAACTAATATAAATAAATATATATATATATATTGTAAACACGCACTGTGAAGCAAGGACATTTAGTGAGCAGCCCATCAGAAACACGTCGCCTGATTAATGTCTATGAAACATGATTAATATTCGTGAGGTACAAATTCCGAGGGAATTGATAGGCTACATTCTCATAAATATTAATTCAGCCAAGAAATTGGCTTCCACCATCGTGTATAAGTGACGAGCATACACCTGGATGATGGATCAGTTATTACCATTGTCACCCCTGCTGCCAATACATACTACATAGACTCGTCCTGCAAACATATGTGCACACAACATGGAGAAACCCATTTATCCGTGCACCATAAACACCACACAGAATAATGTGGCCTTTATATCACAAAGACACAATTTCATGGTTGCTGACTCTCAATGTGGAGGCAGCCATTTTGTTGTAGCTCTGTGATGTCACTGGTTTCCTGCGAACTGCATGCTCATCAATACCGTTTCAGCCGACAAAATGGCTGCCTCCATCATGTGTAAGCAACAAGTGCAATTTAAGGTGACCCCTCTCAGCTGCTGCACCACAAGCTTCCCCCTCACGTTACAATTACACCTCATATGCGGGAAAAAAACTGGGATTAATCAAGATGAACCCAGTCTGCACCCCGTCGCTCGAGAACTACTTCTCTTTTTACAAAAGCAGCTGACGCTGCAGACATCGGCTGTAAGACACTTTAATAACAGCACTTTAAATAAACAGTAAAAAGGAAGGAAAAAAAACAACAATTTGACAAATCTGTGAGAACAAGTTTCACACTGTGCCAAATGGCCGCTTTCTGCCGGCGCACCAAACCTGCAACAGCTCTGCGGAATAAAACATGTTAGTATAATATTTAGAGTATTCGCCTGGGCAGAGGGGATAAGTAGTCTGATTCGTCATGCCGGCCATATTAACACAGGCCAGGCAGGAGGTCTGCGCTCTGATGTACTACAGAAATATGGCAGCCACCAGAAGAGTTATATGTCTATATGGACAAAACAAACTACTGGCTAAATGTATTTGTAGCGAAAGTTCTTCCCTCTGTCAGAAATGATGCGAGTGAAAAGGGAGGTAAAATATACAATACATACCTCCCCAACTGTCCCAAATAAGGCAGAAAGTGGGATATTGGGGGGGGGGGGGGGGGGTTTGTCCTCGCAATATTTTATTACTACTAATAAAATGCATTTATAACAGCAGATCTGCATCCGCCATAAACCCTATATGGCGAATTAGTATGTTCCAAACCATGAATATCTTGCAAATAATAATTCTGACATCTTATCCGAACAGCAACTCACATCAAGAATGGGGAAGGAGAGGAGAGGCAGCGTATGGAGGCCTAAAAATTCATAGGACTGTGTGTATGAAAACAAAAGGCATTTGAGAGAACTGTAAATCAATAAAACAAAAGTGGTGTTCTGCTTAGCCATTTGAGCTTTTTGCTCCTCCTCAGCATGTGAAGTTATAGAAAACAAGCTTTGTGCTACGCCAGGTAGGGAGGGAATACTCCCACACACTTAAGCTGGGTACACACTACAGGTCTTTCAACCAATTATTTTGCAAATCACACGATAAACGACTGTTAGGTCCTATATAGCATTAATGTGTACGCTCCCACAATCACGTTTTATCGTACCAAAGCACATCGATATCACATTAGGAGACTTTTTTCTAGTGTGTAGCCAGCTTTACTTATTAAGCTATAATAACCTATGCATTGTCCTTTAAGATTGAAGCTGTGATGCAATTTTACCTGATCTACCATAATTACTTTGCTATTTACTTTACTAATTAAAATAAGCCTCATTGCTGATATATGGGATAAAATCACCTATTGAAAGAGACCAGCAACCTGGTGATTAATCTGGAATTTCTTTACCTACGGAACTGGAGACCACTCCCACATGATCTATCCCTCTTTCATGCTTACGCTATTTCCTCTGAAGATTGTGATTTTATGCTTTTTTTTTCTACCCCTTTCATACATTGTTTTGTTGGGTTTTAATGGGCAGCACGGTGGCTCAGTGGTTAGCATGTCTGCGTGGAGTTTGTATGTTCTCCCCGTGTTTGCATGGGTTTCCTCCGGGTGCTCCGGTTTCCTCCCACACTCCAAAAACATACTGGTAGGTTAATTGGCTGCTATTAAACTGACCTTCGTCTCTCTCTCTGTCTGTGTGTATATTAGTGAATTTAGACTGTAAGCTTCAATGGGGCAGGGACTGATGTGCGCGAGTTCTCTGTAAATTGTAATGATAAATAAAACAACATTACAAAAAGCTTTTCTTACAATACTTTGGCTGCTTTCATGTTCCCTCAGACGGTACACTAAAGATTTCCAACATGACCAAAGCCAGAAAATATTCCAGGCACAGATATAAAGAGCGGACAGAGTCATATCCTACATATTGTGAAACAGAAACTAGAAATACACATATGTAAAAAATATAGAAAACATAAGTCACATAAACATCCATCTGGGTCATTTATTGCTGTCTGATGTACAGACAGAAGTCTCCTATTACTGCTCACAAGACTGCAGAACGCATTCAGTTTGTAAAGGAATAGTCTGTATGTATCCAGGTTTGCTTTATTCAGTATTAGGTTCAATGTTTCTTGTCTAAGATATATAATATATATGTACAATGCACACTCCGTCACAGCTCAGATCGTCCTGGAAACAAACAATGACGGAGAACAAAGAGCCTTTGTTGTGGGCAATCACAGATACAGGCAACAATAAGAGAAAACAAGAAAGCAGATAGATTATCCAGTCCCAGGGCCCCATGGCAGCACGCGGAATAAACTCTGAGAAGCAGAAAAGTTTGGATATAATTGTTTGGAGGGATGATTTTTATTAACAACCTGGGCTGCTGCGGAGGACCGTTGTGTCTTCATATGTTAGTGAAGCAGCCTCTATAAATAGTCTGCAAGTAAAGGGCAGAGCCAGCACCAAATTACATTTATCCACCAGTGTATAGATAAATGAGGAGAACATGTAGCCGATGGATCGCAGGCAGAAGAAATAAGTAATACACCTTCATACAGCCTAATTACATCCATTGAGAAGAAGTGTCTGGCCTTAGATTAACAGGCACAATTACATCAGACCTACCAGCCCCACCAATGGGCCAGTGAATTATGTGCTAATTAACAGGTCAATAGGGAGCACCCAACACAACACAGTCAGCGGTTCAGGTCAACAGACGCACACATACGTAGCGCACATCAGTGGCTATTCATACTGCACGTGTGACTGATCTACACTACGTGACAATGCAGAATCACACAACTCTGCTGGGTCCATTATCACGGACCTTAGAGAAGCCCAAATCATAGCACAAAATAAAATTTATGTGACATTTAGGGACGAGAGCAGGGGGACTTCACTTAGGATGGGGGGGAATGAGAACAGGATTCATCCACTCACATGATAGAGAAGGAGAATTGGGTGTTTCTGACCTATGAAACAACAAGGAAGCTCCCTCATATACAGGGCGAGGGAATGAGTACGAGGGAGCCTCCGCACATATACAGGGCGAGGGAATGAGTACGAGGGAGCCTCCGCACATATACAGGGCGAGGGAATGAGTAAGAGGGAGCCTCCACACATATACAGGGCGAGGGAATGAGAACAGAGGGCTCTGCACATATACAGGGCGAGGGAATGAGAACAGAGGGCTCTGCACATATACAGGGTGAGGGAGCCTATGCACATATACAGGGCGAGGGAATGAGTACGAGGGAGCCTCCGCACATATACAGGGCGAGGGAATGAGTAAGAGGGAGCCTCCACACATATACAGGGCGAGGGAATGAGAACAGAGGGCTCTGCACATATACAGGGCGAGGGAATGAGAACAGAGGGCTCTGCACATATACAGGGTGAGGGAATGAGAACAAGGGGCCTCCGCACATATACAGGGCGAGGGAATGAGTACAGGGGGCCTCCGTACATATACAGGGCCAGGGAACGAGTACAAGGGGCCTCTGCACATATACAGGGCCAGGGAACGAGTACAAGGGGCCTCCGCACATATACAGGGCGAGAGAATGAGTACAGGGGGCCTCTGCACATATACAGGGCCAGGGAACGAGTACAGAGGGCTCCGCACATATACAGGGCCAAGGAACGAGTACAGAGGGCTCCGCACATATACAGGGCGAGAGAATGAGTACAGGGGGCCTCCGTACATATACAGGGCGAGGGAATGAGAACAAGGGGCCTCTGGAGTGTATAGCAGGATCTTATTTCTCAGTAATTATCTTTTGCTCCCATTGGACAGCAGCTGATGAATCTCACACATGTACAAGATATCTCCCCCAGTCTGACAAGGAAGCCGTCCGGCTACTGCTAGTAATACAGAAGCAGTCAGGAGGGACTTTCACATCACGATCAGCAGCTTAACATTCAAGTCAGCGCCCAGCGGCCGCTCTCTGCAACATTTGCATATCCTGTGCGTTGATTACAAAACATCCAGCTGTGTTATATTAATTTGCTGGAGAATTTTATATTTCCTCAAAGGGAATATAGCAGAGAAGTGTCCTGGCATAAAACAAAGGACAAACAGGAGAGAGCGGAATGGAGAAGAATCTGCGTTACATACAGGTCACTGCCATACAGATCTGCCGCCATGTCTATTACCTGCTTAATAACATCTCCCTCACATTACTGTGCTCAGCACACTGTAAGGTGCAGGTTCAGTACCTGGTATATAGTGATAGAAGTCTACACACCCCTACTGAAAGCGCAGGTGATCTAAAGCCTGAGACGGAGAAATCATGTCCGACCTTTTTCACCAGTTTTGTGACCTTCCAACCAACAGAAATCAAGTAAAAAATAAACAGACAATATTGAGGAATAATAAAGCTTTTTATTTCCACTTATTTTTCCTAAAACCTTGTTTATTTGTTTCTCCCCAGAGGTTTGTTGGCTGCAAGGTCACAAAGTGCAGAGTTACGGGGGAGAGCTGGTTTGGCAGCTCCTCTGCCCCGACAAAGCCGTCTCCATCCCGGAACATATCAATCTCCGCACTAGGTTACATACGTTCCTACTGAACATTATATACAACAGGGATCTCCTGCATCCAGGGCTAAAAGGAGAGGTCCCCTGACCCGTTGAAGTCTGAGCTGCGCTGCCCTTGGTCTACGGTGTTTGGGACTGGATCCGGCGCAAAACGCTGAACCCAACTACAGATTTGGTACAACCGTAGAAAGCCGTGTGACAGGCTGAGTGTACCCTGTACTCAGGGCCGTAACTAGGGCTGTGTGACAGGGGCGACCGCCCAGGGCACAATGCTGAAAGGGGGCGCAATTTAGGAATAATTTAGGTTCATTTGGTTAAAATTGAGGGCTAGGGGGGCGGCATTTGTCTTTCTCGCCTCAGGCGCTAGAATTCTAAGTTACGGCTCTGCTTGTACTGATCACTAGTGCACAGCACTCAGCAGGGTGCTAACTGCGCTATTCCTCGCAGGACAATTCCCAACTATCTATGAAACAATTTACTATAATTTAACTTTAAAGTCCATTTCTGTAGCTCTCAAGGGATGTTCCTTTCCTCTGACACAGAGAACTGAGTATCCTATCAAACAGCACCAGTGTATTTAGGGGAGGAGAGGGCCTTGCCCCTTAGATTTTAGTTTCTGGAGCAGTTGGTTACAGAACCGAGCCCTGGCTGCAGCCTGGGAACATGAAGGTATCACACTCTGTGTGATTACACTCACTGCTATCAGCATTGTACACAGAACATTTGCACACTTGCCAACATTTTAAAATAGTTCCCAGGGACATCTAAGCAGATTAAACACAGGTCTCAGCCAGGCCTGGGGCACTACAATCACCATTATGTGACGTTTACTTGCGCTGATCGCAACGTAGCCGTTTTCAACTTACTCAACTCAAAAATACCAACTTATAGAGCGCCCTGAGAACAAGAACAGACTGTAAGAACTGCATCTAAGGAGCAGAAACACAGGGATGTTATTGTGCAGTTGGTCAGTATTAAAATATAGGGACAAACCTCTAAGATCTTGTACTACCCCTGGTAATTAGAGACAGGTCTGGCTGATTCTCACAGTGATACAAGACATTGTTCAGCCTGGGTAAGTCACCTTGATATAACTCGCTTACATTTTTTGGGAGCAGTTCCCCTTTAAGAGCAGAGAGATTTGGGATCAGAGTCATAAAAGTGTATTTCTTGTGCCGTGCTGATTACCAGCATCTGATTTATACATCTCTATAAAACGGGAATAATTACAAAGCAGATGTGGTGAGTGAACGCTGTATTCGCCCCTGTAGAGCAATACATTACAGACCCCAATGCACCGAATAGGTAAACAATGGGAGCAGACATATTACCTAAACTGCTCCATTTACAGGCTTTAAGGATTCACTGTGCAAGATACAGGCTCAGGATATGCCCAGCAGGAGACGGCCCTACAAGTGGATACCACACTAGGGCCATTCAAGAAGATGGAATAAACATGGTTAGATTTGGAGAGGGGCCGGGGGTGTACCCCCGGACCGTGAGGAACATCACAAGCCGGTAAATTAAACAGATTCCTGGTGAATCAGTTGAACAATGGTAAAGAGATCACTCGACACGTAGGGAATATTCAGGATACATTGTATATGACAGCAATAATCAGCTACGGGTACTTTACAATAGAATTCAATTGTAAAATAATATAACAAAGTCAATTATGAGACATTTTACATGAATATACCAAGTACTGTACACAACTTACTTGTCTTTGTACGAAGTACAAGAAGCTATGATTGTGTTCGTTGCTAAGCTGGAGCTTTTTCCTGATAATCTGGCAGCTAGGTGGCACTGTTCTATTGAGATCAGTGGGTGACCATTACCGTGAGCACAGCTCAGGCCGATGTTAAGAGAAATATTCAGAGAAAAAGGGCGCCTGCTTGTATCTTATAGGAGTTTCCCTTTAAAAGTAACATTATATTCCTGGGGAAATATTTCGGTTTTATCTCCTGATGTGGCTCAGACGCAGGACTTTACTTTCTGTCTCCTAGGAAATAGTTCTGTGTTCTGAAGGTTAAGAAAGATCAATGGAAAATATTATACAATTTATAGAGAGCAACACTTTAAAAGGCCACTATATTGTTCCCCTGTCTTCAGAGAGGCGTCCCTCATTTAGACTTCTATACAGAAAACTATTGGGCCAAATAGGAGAGGAAATGCAGCAAAGTGTTAACCTTTAGGGAACAAAAGGCGGCAGCTTCAGGCGGGGACGGAGCAGCGCAGCTGGACCGCGGAGCGTAGGCTGCAGTCATTCAGCTGTTCACAAAAGATCCCGTCGATGTTTATGTGGAGGGTCTGCAGGCTCCACTGGGTGACAGAAGAATTCTCTCCCTTACTATGTGCAGATCAGAGGGGACTTCTGCCCTATTGTGTAACATCACTGCCCCTCTACAATCACCTGATGAGGACCTGTCATTAATATACACCTAGTGTCGTCATGTACCGGACGCTGCATGAAAGAAGAACAATGCAGCAAACAACATAATCTTAGCTGCATATGGTGAACATATTTGTAAAGTCTTCTTCTAATGATTATAAATTCTCGTGACCCATCCAGGCTGATATTGTGACATATTGTTCATTTTTTGTTCTTTCTGTATCATGTTATGCCATGGCTCTCTGTTTTCTGTATATGTCATGTACGGCGCTGCGGACCCTTTGATAAATTAAAGATAATAATAATAATAATAATAATAAAAGTATATCCCACGTATTGCTGAATCTGTGGAGAGTGCAGCAGCCACTCTACTCTCTCAATACCAGAGAGCACAGGGGTGTGATGCCAGTTTGGGGGAATGGTTGGTCTACTCTATTTACAGGTTAGGGTGATATCTGCTTAGGTACTCAGACATTTCTCCATCTGCAGCATGCTCTGGTATTTAAGAGCTTGCAGTCTCATAGGTAACGGTGCATTGTGATGTGACAGCAGCAATTAATGATGTAATAGGCTTCTACTTTTCATTGCAACCTTGTTGAGAAGCAAAGTGTGAAGTGCAAAGTCCGGGTAAGGGAACAAGAGTAACGGGGGTTTATCAGTCTATGCTTTATTTATAGAAAAACATAAATTTTGGGGTTTAGTTGTCTTATAAGCACCTTGTGCTGAGAACAGAGCAGTGCAAGGAGAACAGACCCATTCCAGACAGGGACATAAAACACGGGAACAGGATTATTTAGCACTGAACAAAGTATAAGGATCAGAAGAGGAACCTTTATCATTCAAACGTATATAAAAGTTATTTGATGAGAGCAGAGAAACAGAAAGGTCACTTGATAAATCGTCAGCTTTAATGTCTCTAAAAATAAAAGACTTTGAATTATTCTCTGGGATTTTATCACTCTTGGTATTGAAAATCAGCTGCAGAAAATGGAAAGTACATAAATTAGATTCTCTGCATGGCTGAGCGGTGCAATAAAACGAGGGGCCGTCCAGGAGAGCCACCTTCAAAGTCACTAACTGAATAGAAAGTATACACTGCTGAGATGTAACATGGATGGAGCAGCTGCATCTTAAAGTCATACTTGTCTCCTGGTGGGAAAATCATTTAATGGAGTTTGTACAAGTAACACCTAGACATCGCAGGGGAGGGTGTCCTGCTCCGACCAATGTGCATGTCTAATGTCGTCTAGGGCAGTGTCCCCCTTACCCACAGACCCTCTCACCCCCTACCCCCCCCCCCCAAACTCCTTTCTCTGTCCCAGTTTTTTCTCCCCATCCCCTTCTCACCCCTGCCTCCCTTACCAAGCGGAGCTGTGCCTCCTATTTGTATCATCTGGAGATAAAAGGGGGTGGGGTGGTTGCTTATTCCACATCTTTGGAGACTTCAGATATCTGCTGTTAGATACGCACACGGTATAAACCCACGGAGCACCCGGGGACAGTTCAGCAGCGCAGAATCTGTGCGCTGTGTATGGTTCCTCTTAGTGTTGCAGAGTGATGAAGGGTATAGAGCTCCGGCCGCTCTGCATAGCAGTGAGCATCATCATCTATTTATTTATATAGCGCCACTAATTCCGCAGCGTTGCACAGAGAACTCATTTACATCAGTTCCTGCCCCATTGGAGCTTACAATCTAATTTCCCTAACATACACACACACACAGACAGACGAGAGAGACTAAAGGCAATTTAATAGCAGCCAATTAACCTACCAGTATGTTTTCGAAGGGTGGGAGGAAACCGGAGCACCCGGAGGAAACCCACGCAACATACAAACTCCACACAGATAAAGCCATGGTCGGAAATCGAACGCATCACCCCAGTGCTGTGAGGCAGAAGTGCTAACCACTGAGCCACCGTGCTGCCCATACATGTCAGCTTTCAGCAAAGGAATATGAGAGAAACTGCGCTGGACTGACTCAGTGAGGTATAACCACTAGTAACTTATTATTTAACTCCATTATAAAAATAAAAATCTTTACACAAAGTGTTTGTCCATCCAGAGGGGTGTATAAATACGTTGATTCAGTTAGAATAAAGCGAGACCCAGGTCTGCTGCTTATGTGCTTATTGCTTTATTTCAGTCAGGCACTGTCCAGGTAGGTCACGTTAGGTTCCACACGTCCTCTCGCCCCATCGAGAGGCCAGAATGGAGCCCTAGGGCTGCAACGCTACAGGTAATATCTTAAAAAGTAAAAGCATGAATTCAGCTGCTCCACAGAAACCATTGAACAAGCCCTGGGGTTGTCTGGAATAAATCTTTAAAAACGCTTTCTAAAAAAAGTAACTAACAACAAGCAAAACCAAAGCTTTTACCGCCTTGCAAATCAGCACATCAAGACCCTCCCCGCTGAGCAATACAATTACCATTACAAAAACCCAAATGGAGTACACTTTTCTAAGGAGAAATATTATAGGAGACAGCTACATGGGATGCCAGGGGGATCAGCCTCCCGCATGTACAGACACAAGGCGGGAGCGCGCAGCACAAAGACACAGTAATACAGCGTAAGACTAGGCCTACCCTGCTATTAACACAAACATGAGAAATCCACCAACATAATAACAAGGATTACGTGCAACTATACAAACAAAATGTAGATAGCTTTAGTGTAAGAATACCTGAAATATGGATTAGGCCTAAAAGTGATAAAAATGCTGGACGCTGCCGTCACCTGTCGGTGGCCGTCACCTGGACGCTGCCGTCACCTGTCGGTGGCCGTCACCTGGACGCTGCCGTCACCTGGACGCTGCCGTCACCTGTCGGTGGCCGTCACCTGGACGCTGCCGTCACCTGTCGTTGGCCGTTACCTGGACGCTGCCGTCACCTGTCGGTGGCCGTCACCTGGACGCTGCCGTCACCTGTCGGTGGCCGTCACCTGTCGGTGGCCGTCACCTGGACGCTGCCGTCACCTGTCAGAGGCCATCACCTGGACGCTGCCGTCACCTGTCGGTGGCCGTCACCTGTCGGTGGCCGTCACCTGTCGGTGGCCGTCACCTGGACGCTGCCGTCACCTGGTGGTCATTCTCTGGAGGGTAAAGAGCGCCAGACGCTCACACAACAAGGAAACTAAATCCAAACACACACTCTCTGATACGCTTGTGATACTTACACACATACAAAATGTAGATAGCTTTAGTGTAAGAACACCTGAAATATGGATTAGGCCTAAAAGTGATAAAAATGCTGGACGCTGCCGTCACCTGTCGGTGGCCGTCACCTGGACGCTGCCGTCAGCCGTCACCTGGACGCTGCCGTCACCTGTCGGTGGCCGTCACCTGGACGCTGCCGTCACCTGTCGGTGGCCGTCACCTGGACGCTGCCGTCACCTGTCGGTGGCCGTCACCTGGACGCTGCCGTCACCTGTCGGTGGCCGTCACCTGTCGGTGGCCGTCACCTGGACGCTGCCGTCACCTGTCGGTGGCCGTCACCTGTCGGTGGCCGTCACCTGTCGGTGGCCGTCACCTGGACGCTGCCGTCACCTGTCGGTGGCCGTCACCTGTCGGTGGCCGTCACCTGGACGCTGCCGTCACCTGTCGGTGGCCTTCACCTGTCGGTGGCCGTCACCTGGACGCTGCCGTCACCTGGTGGTTATTCTCTGGAGGGTAAAGAGCGCCAGATGCTCACACAACAAGGAAACTAAATCCAAACACACACTCTCTGATACGCTTGTGATACTTACACACACATATAATACATCGTAGTTTCCCTTTTGTTTACTAAGCAGCTTTACACAAGCCAACCTCAGCCCACTGCTCCTAAACTACCCATACAAACCTATCACACGTTTACATTGCATACTGCAACCTCCCCACACACAGTAAACTGATTTTTATGAGACATGACCAGAAATTAATGTGATTGCACACTCACGGCAGAACACGCGTGCGGCAATGAACAATCATTAAAGTCTCAGACGCTACTATTACATTAACATAAAAACTTGTGCAAATGTAATTCTTTACAATCTGATTGTATAGTTTTGGTTGTTCTAATGTCTTCACTGCTGCACACAATGTAAATGCTTTGCTCAGATTGTGTGTCCTCTTATGTGTGAAACAAACACCACTGCAGCAGGTAAACAAGACTAACTACACTGCTGCCAGCATGGTTACATAAATACGTGGAGCAGGCTTTTACAGAAATGTGGCAACATGCAGTGTGCATCTCTTGACAGGAATATTCTATAGAGGCCGATGCAAACTGTTAATGGACTCCAGATTCTACCACAGTAACTACACAATTATCTACATGGAACTGCAGATAAAGGTATTGTAGCTTTTTATAGACTATTGAGTACACTTAATGCCATTTCAAAAGAACAATTTAATTGAGTTTACTGCTTATTCCACATGAATTAACTTCCTCCGAGGGAGCCCATCTGATATACTACACTCCTCTACCATATGCCAGGACACGGGGGCTTCAGGTTCAGTCCTATGTATCTAACAAGGCAGACCGACTCCATAAGTAACATACCGTAAAACATACACAGAAATAAGATTTGGTCTTAGTCTGTAGACTCTGTAACAACGAGGAAACAGGACGCCTTTTGCACTAAATTCTCCCTTAGAAAGACAGAGATGTGACCTGGGTAAAAAGAGCCGAATGAAGCAGAACTGCTGCCAGTTTGTGCCCTGTGCCTCTGAGTGCCGCTCTGTACATAGAATACGATGGGAATGATTTGCAGCAATTGAATACATCTAAGACGTTTACAGAAGCTGATCGGCCTCACAAACTGCAACTTAGAAAAGCTGTAAAAAGTGCAAACTATGAAGAGTAAGAAAAGTTCTGTGTCAGGACCGACAGTTCCCTCATAATCTGTAACTTCGGACCAGAGGATCCCCAGCCCTCGGCCAGTGTAATGAGGAGATATTCATATACCTGGACAGATCCATCAATAACCTGGACTGCTCCTGCTGTGTACAACTGCTTCATGTATAATGTAACACTAATGTTATTCCTGAATCTCTGGTTGTCAAATGGTCCCAGAATCGCTGAATGGGACAAGTGCGGATCTCCTGCGTCAGAGGCGGATGTTACTCCAGTAAGGTTGGGTGGAGACCTTAATGACAGGGCTCTATAGATATGAAAGACCCCCATTGTGACAGCTGACGTACATTGAGGGTCCGCCAAGCTGCTGCCGCCTAGTTTTGGAGACTCCTTAGTGAACTATGAATAAGCCCAGGATTTGGGGGAAGATGGAGGAGCACTGTGCACGAACCTGTCTTCACATCAAGGTTTAAATATAAGCTCCTAAAACCTATAACATAAGTAAATATATAAGATGCTGTCACGTTTTCATACCATATCATTCCTGTCAGTTCACAGAAACCTTTACATATATTGTGATTGTTACAAGGTGCGTATTATGTATAGTGACCCTTTAAAGCTGCCCCATCGTCTACACACAGTAGCGTCAGCTAGTGACATTACTGAGACACGAGGCAGTTCATGCCTCAGTTAGATCACTTGTTGTCAGTGAAGTGAGAGGCTGCACCCACATGGATATTACTTCAGCCCACAGAATAGCCTCCACCAATGTGTGTGCAGATGAAGGGTCAATCATTTAAAAGACTCAGACCCCCCCCCCACCCCCCCAATTACTTCCTTACAGAAGTAATGAAACCACAATCTGCAGTGACTGGGGCTGTCCATTACCTCCGGCCTGAAGAGATAACAATCACATCTCCTACAACAAGGGGATCCGGCTCCTCCGATGAGCACAGACGCTGCAGTGTTTATATCATTATTTTGTATCAGTGCAATAAAACCAATTGTATTTTGGAATAAACAACGCGGCCCTCACGACTGAAGTGGAGCAGTAGCATTTTTACAGCCCCATTAAATGAGCGATGATAAAAAATGTGTACGCTTATAATAAACCCAACATAAAGCGCCAGACTACATTGTGGCAGGGTATAAAGACATCCGGTTATTGCTGACGGTGCCACTTAAATAACGCTTTATACAAGCACTCTAAATATCACCTGAAGATTGCATTAGTCAAGAAGTACCATGATGCACTTATCTAATGTAGTAATGCTGAGTGTGTACACGAGAAGCAGTCTGTCTAAATATACAGTACATGGCCAATGTATTCTGATAACGAGAATCCCAGAACATTGCGGACAATCTGCTAATACACTCCGCTAACGAGTATTCCTAAATACCAGAGAGATGCTCTCCTAATACTCTGCTAACGAGTATTCCTAAATACCAGAGACACGCTCTCCTAATACTCTGCTAACGATTATACCTAAATACCAGAGAGATGCTCTCCTAATACTGCTAACGATTATACCTAAATACCAGAGAGATGCTCTCCTAATACTGCTAACGAGTATTCCTAAATACCAGAGAGATGCTCTCCTAATACTGCTAACGAGTATTCCTAAATATCAGAGACACCCTCTCCTAATACTCTGCTAACGATTATACCTAAATACTCCAGAACGCTGCCCTCCCTCCCTCCCTCCGTCACATACATATAAAACTGATCACCACCACTTAGGAATCCATAGCTTTGCAACCTCACACAAGACCGCTCCATCCTATGTAAACACAATGTACAAGAGATCGTTTGTCACATCAGATTCTACAGGTTTGGTGAATACCATAATAAACGTGTACGTGGGATCTGACCCTTCCTGGGGTGGCGTCTAAAGCCAAGTATAGGAAACAGTGGAGCAAAGACAAAACAGATAAACAAGGTTTGTAGTAAAACACCCCAAGCACCAGCGAACAATCAGCAGTGATAAACATCAGGCGGCACCAACAAGCGCTAAACATGCCAGGATGACACTTGCCGTGCACACTGCATTAATAATGCATCGCCAGGGTGACAGATGGAGGGATATTTTGGGACTGTATTTGTAATTTCTGGTTGCTTTTTACAATAAATGGAGTGTGAAGCTGAAAAACATCACAGAAGAATAACTTAACCAGCTGCTAAAAATCAGCAATAACCTGATGCTCCCACAGCCATGTTATTATACTGGGCTGCATGTGACAGGGGCAGTGACATGATGTGAGGAGGGGAATGGAGGCAGCAGGAAGCCACAGACTGAGAGTTATATAGTGGAAGGAGCAGGGTCTCCAGCGGCACAGAGTATATCAGGAGATGAGTGATGTGTTAGTGAGGACAGGGCTGCATGTGACAGGGGCAGTGACATGATGTGAGGAGGGGAATGGAAGCAGCAGGAAGTCACAGGCTGAGAGTTATATAGTGGAAGGAGCAGGGTCTCCAGCGGCACAGATTATATCAGGAGATGAGTGATGTGTTAGTGAGGACAGGGCTGTATGTGACAGGGGCAGTGACATGATGTGAGGAGGGGAATGGAGGCAGCAGGAAGCCACAGACTGAGAGTTATATAGTGGACGGAGCAGGGTCCCCAGCAGCACAGAGTATATCAGGAGATGAGTGATGTGTTAGTGAGGACAGGGCTGCATGTGACAGGGGCAGTGACATGATGTGAGGAGGGGAATGGAAGCAGCAGGAAGTCACAGGCTGAGAGTTATATAGTGGAAGGAGCAGGGTCTCCAGCGGCACAGATTATATCAGGAGATGAGTGATGTGTTAGTGAGGACAGGGCTGTATGTGACAGGGGCAGTGACATGATGTGAGGAGGGGAATGGAGGCAGCAGGAAGCCACAGACTGAGAGTTATATAGTGGACGGAGCAGGGTCCCCAGCAGCACAGAGTATATCAGGAGATGAGTGATGTGTTAGTGAGGACAGGGCTGCATGTGACAGGGGCAGTGACATGATGTGAGGAGGGGAATGGAGGAAGCAGGAAGCCACAGACAGAGTTATATAGTGGAAGGAGCAGGGTCCCCCAGCAGCACAGCGTATATCAGATGCGTGATGTGTTAGTGAAGACAGGGCTGCATGTGACAGGGGCAGTGACATGATGTGAGGAGGGGAATGGAGGAAGCAGGAAGCCACAGACAGAGTTATATAGTGGAAGGAGCAGAGTCCCCCAGCAGCACAGAGTATATAAGGAGATGCGTGATGTGTCAGTGAGGACAGGACTGTATGTGACAGGGGCAGTGACCTGTTATGTTATTCAAATAGTCTCCTATCTTTTATCAGGACAGAATGCACAGGCTAAAAAGGTAATGAACCACTGCTGTATATTCAGGCTTGAGAGATGTGTTGGTCACTCTGATGAAAAGACTTAATTAACATGGGATTTCCTTTCTTCAAAAAAAATAAATTTCCTCCACGTGGCAATTACCTCATCAATCAATATTACTGGGAAATGTATATATTTAGGTAATAGTGCAGCTTTAACTGTAAGAAAGTAAACTTATCTGAGGGAAGTGTAATACATAGAACAACTAAGTAACGAGCAGACTATTTATCAATCTAAGTAACTGGGAAACAAGATGACGCACAGAATTGAGGTTAGTTTAATACAGGCAGAAACTGCAGACAGGAAAATGTATGTTCTGGTCACAAGAATGCAAAGATGAGCAGAACTGAGTAAAGGAAACTCTCTGAAGGGTCTCTAGACGCCTGCAGAAAACTTAAATGAATAGAGCCGAAGACACCTAGAGCATTTACCTGGCCTAATTCTGTCCACTTACAGTCCTCAAATTAATGCAATGTTACTGAGCAAATCTGAATATGAACCATTAGGAAGAAATGGAACATTTTGCGGAGTATGACAAACAGACGTGCGCTGCCGGAGGAAGGAATGTAACATTCCAGAGAGTCCCCGCTCTAGAAAATGGGCCACGGATTTCAGGGAGAATTAATTAGGCAAATTCTGCAAAAGTCAAAAGGACTTATAAATATTCTATAGACAAACATGGGAAACAAGCGAGGAGTCAGCTCAACACTAAACAGCAAAGCCTGGAGAAACGGCCAATGTACACTGGTTACAGTATAGCTGGTTAGCGCACACAGACACATTAACTACACAGACAAGTTGTATTTAATGACCAGTATTTGGGAATTCAGTTAGGAAACAAAGCTCAGACTGCAAAACAACCCAACAAATGTTTAAATTCCATTCTTAGAACAAACTTACTGACTCACAGCCGCAGAGCGTAAGAAGGGTCATCAGGAAACAGGATTACTAATACATTCTTACAGTGAGGTTTCAGAAAGTACCAGCTATATTTAAAGGTATTGTTAACCCCCAGCCAGTGTTAAAAGTTGATAGTCTCAGGGGGTTTAAAAGGGGAACTTGGGTCCAGACTGCAGAGAGCTGTAAGCGACTGAAATTTGCAGTTAACAAATCAAATTCCACCTGCTCCAGATTAAAACCTTAAAAAAGAACCCAATCAAAAATGATTCTATGTGATGGGATGCAGTAAAGGGTACGCCATACGCTTAATTACCCTTACGTTAATTGCTAAACAGCTGTTTATGCAGAAAATCATTTATAAAGTTGTTGAGTGCATTCTGCCATATTTCTGGATGTAAATAAACAGCCCACCTAGCAGCAATAGACAGCACATTAGAACGTTTCCCTCTTTAACCTGGTTATGTAATTATATAAAATACGGCGAGTACTGAGCTACCACGTTATCCCAATAACAACTAATAAGCACGTCCTAATCACCAAAGCCTGAGACAGTGGAACTGATATAAGTCATAAGATCCGAAACCACCGCTGCTTCGATATAAAGGTTTTCTGATTAGTATTGACTGAAAGTGAATATGAAGTGTTAAAACATAACTAAATGCACATACAAAGAAAACCTGCTCATTTTATGAAACGGATGAAAACGACCCCTCCCATCATTGTAGAATATGATGATTGTCAGACACACACAGGGTAGCACCAAGTAACAGAGATGACACATTAAATGCACTTGGAGACTGCTCAGCAAGGGGCGCCCGCTGTGACCATTAGTATCATTGTAGGCAGATTCCAGAGTGCTCAGGAATTATATAGACACTAACACTGTGCTGGGCTCCGAGAAGGAATATTGTCCATCAAGCCAGGAATTATTATTGCTCCTTCCACCCTACACATTATAGCTGGGTCTAAACACACCAGCGACAAACTCCCTATTGGCCGACTCCGCTAAGCGCTATTAAATCTACATCATTATAGAGAGTCAATGGCTTCACACACCAATCCTTCTAATCCCCAATAAAACAGCTCGTTAGGTACAAGATGCTAATGGCCATCATGTACGGATGTCTTTAACCTTTTCATTGCTGGTCACTGGAGCTGAACACGAGATTTACATATCATCGATTAGAAACAGGTTATGTTTTCCAGATTACTCATTGACTTGAGTCAAACTAATACCCTCAGAATGCAGGATATAGATGTCCTAGGACCTAATGACGTCACCTCATGATGTCACCTCATGCCAACGGGCTGATTGTTAGCCGCTAGGTGTCCATATTTTCATCAGGATATGTTCGGGTAATGCAGGGCCATCTTAACAACATTAGGGGCCCCGGGGCAACGCAGAGCACCAGGGCATATTATATATGCAATTTATATATATATATATATATATATACACATATATATATATATATATATATATATATATATATATATATATATATATATATACACACACATATATATATATATATATATATATATATATATATTATACACACATACACACATACATATATACACACATACACACATATACATACACACATACATATATACACACACACCACTTTATTTTTTATATGTGTTCACTCAGTGTCCCTTCAACTAGAGAATCTAATCTCCCTTAACTTGCCTTTCAATCGCCTTGTTCTACGAGTCCGATTCCCTTCTTTTTTCTGAGTCCTCGCTGAGTCGCTGTTGTGTGATGACGTCATCACATCCGACATTCACTGCGAGCGCAGAACAGAAGAGGGGACCAGGGAGGGAGCTGGATTGCCACATGACCTGACCACCTGACCTAAATGGTCAGGTGACCGCAAAAGGTAATTTATTTATTTTTTACAGGATTTTTTATTTTAATTGAGAGTCCTGCCAGGGGCCCCCATCGTGCCCAGTCGGAAAGACGGCCCTGGGGTAATGCCCTGCCTTCATTTTTTGCTCTCACTTCAAAGATGTTTTGAAAACCTTGCAGGTTTGTGCACATAACACATCATGCGAAGTGTCTACAGTACCTTGTGGCTAAATTAATTGGCCCCTAATGTGGTCACTAGAAAATATCCAGCACACCATTAATAAAGCACAAATATATTAGGTTTTATGACATTGTGAATCATAACAGAGTTATGTCCTCAGAAAATTAGACAGTTTCCAGAGTTAAGCTGGGTACACACTACACGGTTTTCATCCAATAATTGGCTCAAACAGCCGACATACGACCGCTCGTTCAAAAGTCGGGTCAGTGGGTGTAGTGACACAATTGTCGAAAGGCCGCCCAAATGGACGATTGTCGCCTCATTTGGTTGGTCGTACCATTTAATATTTTCATTCCAATCTCATTTCCGTTGTGTAGTGTGTATAAACTTCCGACCGATCCACAACAGTGAGTACGAAATTACAGTCATTGCTCACGACAACAAGACTGTAAAAAGTTGCTAATGGGACGTCCGCTCTTCCCTTTATCGTTCTAAACAAGGCTAGTGTGTATGCAGTCCATGGACCGAGCAATCAGACCATCAATCGCATGTAAAATCGATCGGCATAAAAAGTTGGTGGAAAATTCTGTAGTGTGTACTCAGCTTAAGGTTTGAACACCCAGCTGTAGGTCAGATTTTAAGGATAATCCCTGTTACATTAAACAGCCCCGATCCACAAGATGATGACAACAGACACATACAGGGCACACATGGAGCGATCAGGAGATCTCCCAATAACAATCAACCATCGGTGCCGACCTAAAAGGACATATGTCCCTTCCACATGTATATGACAAAGTTTTCACCATTAATCCACAATATGCACAGAATGTAATTAGCATAAAGACGGCTCCACATTAGCATCCATCTCCTGGAACTTCATCTCCAATACAATTAATTCCGGCTCACTTTGATTTACATACCAATTTTCTCACACATGTTAAAGCATAACAGCTAATTTGCAGGAAAGTTTTATGGTGGTCAAATGAGGGAATAACTAAATACTAAGAGACATATTTATACCTCTGAAACAATACTACAGAGACAGGACGGCAACAATTTATACGATGGATTTTCTTTCCAATCAAGAAGGGAATGTAACACGAACTCTTACAAAGATGAGATCACCTCCGATGTGCGGATCCTAAACTAGACTGCACGTCACACAGAGAGACTCGTTATATAATCAGATGGTGCAAAGAGAAATGAGGTTCTGTAACCCACGGCAACCACTCAGGTGAGCTCTTACTGTAGTCCGGGTAATGAAAGCTGACATCTGATTGGCTGCAGCTCAAATTTTACATACAGAATTACGTTCGTAAATATCAGCGCCCAGCTCTGAATGAGGGAACCTGTCTCATATCATCATCATTTATTTGTATAGCGCCACTGATTCCGCAGCGCTGTACAGAGAACTCATTCACATCAATCCCTGCGCCATTGGAGCTTACAGTCTAAATTCTCTAACATATACACACAGACAAACTAGGGTCAATTTTGTTAGCAGCCAATTAACCTACCAGTATGTTTTTGGAGTGTGGGAGGAAACCGGAGCACCCGGCAGAAACCCACGCAAGCACGTGGAGAACATACAAACTCCTCACAGATAAGGCCATGGACCCCAGTGCTGGGAGGCAGAAGTGCTAACCACTGAGCCACCGTGCTGCACATATCAGTCAGAACGTGGCTGCTAGAGAAATAACAGCTCACATTCTCCCCGTTATTCAGTGGACAACATGCTGGCAATTGGTGCTCTGTAAAACTGTTTAATACAGAGGTTGTTACAATTCTAGAGGTTAGAGAGGCCTGTATTGAACTTTATCAGGAGCAGAACTACCGGTACTTTGTACACGAGATTCCCAGGGATGAACCAAAGTCATTAGTGGAAACACAATCGAGTTAACAGAGATGCTGGAGTGGGATCCAAACCAGAATATAAATACAAGTGTCCATTGGGTACGTCGCATCCAGCGACAACACGAAAAGTCCAGGGTAGGTTAGTGCCTAAGGAATTGGATGATGAATGTCCAATATTTCCAGGATGTTCCTAGGTAGGGATGGCGTAATGTCCGTTCGGATAGATAGTGCCAGTCGGAGGTGCTGTATCGCAGTGCGTTCCAGATTGGAACGTATAAGTGGAACTGGGAGTTCGGAACCGGAAGTGGTTTCTGATAAGCCGACGCGTTTCGTCACCTTGGTGACTTTTTCAAGGCTGGTGTATGTACGTGTCCGAAGGTTAAGCTTGTTAAATAGTAATTGTATTTTTAATCTTACGGTTTGGGAGGGGGGGGGGGGGAGATTTGATGACCTGGGGGAAGTTTTGGCACAACCCAGGTCAAAAGGGACCCTCCTCTGGTTCGGGGGTAGAGGTGCTCTTCCTCTTTAGTGTCTTTACATTATTCTGGGGCGCTTGGGTGAATAAAGTACCATTCCAGGCATTCCGTGAACCAAAAAAAATAAAAATTGGTCCACTTGACACAAAGCAAAAATAAGTGTCCATTGCTGAAAAATTGCCTCAAAAAAAAGAAAAGAAAGAAAAAAAGAAAGAAAAAAAGAAAGAAAAAAAGAAAGAAAAAAAGAAAGAAAAAAAGAAAGAAAAAAAGAAAGAAAAAAAGAAAGAAAAAAAGAAAGAAAAAAAGAAAGAAAAAAAGAAAGAAAAAAAGAAAGAAAAAAGAAGCACCCTTCAAACCAAGCCAAATAAATTGTTCTATAATGACATAAGTACTGAGACAGCCAGATACACTCAGAGGACAGAGTGTCAATGTGGCTCACACTCATCTGCAGACCTCACATAACCAGGAAATTGATTGGCTGACAGGTCGTCACCTCGTCAGTGACTGAAAATTTAAAGTTGCACAAGAAAAAACGCCCATCAAAAGAAAAAACTTTGCCCGAGTCTGCTCTTTAACCCGTTTAAATAAGCATTTTGCTCATGACTTTGCACCATGCATGAGGCGTTACTCTCACGCAAATCCTGCAAGCCATGGAGAACAATTGTGATGGTATACGCTCCCCCCGCAGTTATCTGAATAAAAAGCCACCATTTAGTGGGAATGTAATTTACCAGCAGAGATGATTAGAGCAGGTATCGGGCAGGATACCAAGCCTTCTGCATTTTACAGGAAAATAATTAGGGCTTAAACTCACAGCCGCTGTGCACTTGAAAAGACTGGCGGTCTGTTAGATTCAGGAGGCTTCAGACCCTCCACTTCCGGAAAAATCACTTCTCACAATCGTTTGCTGCTGTTTTGAGTGCATATAAAACGTCCTGTATTACTCGCTGTATAACTAAATGTATATAATTACCAGCCTTGTTGAAATGGGAGGCCTCCAAGATATTAGGAATCGGACTGAGGGTTTATGCTGAGCAGTTACTCTGTGAAACCATTACGCTATTTATATGGGGCAGCGCTCAATGCGATTCCCAGCTAACAGGGCCGGTAAAAGGAGAAGCTCTGCCAACGCATGTTTATCAAGTTTTCCATTTAGTGGACCATCTTTCTTAAAGGGGTACACACACTCCCGCGTCCAGGTTTATCGCAGTCTATCGTCTGGTCAATCCATTTCTGTACCAATGTTTTGTCACATTTCCCAGTGCGGAAACTGCCTGATCATCGACTATGCCAGAGAACAGGCTGGTGGCTCGGGGGAAGTTCTGCCCTTTAACAGCATTAATCTAGAATCACATATTTTCCTCCAAGCCGCAGTAGCAGCATTCATCATCCACTCCCTCTGTAGACTCAAATAAAACACTATTAAAGGACAGTTCTTTTAGGCTCTATGTGGAGTTATATCCCCAAAATTGTTAAGATAGAGTGTAGAAGTAAATGTAAAATACGTCTGTTTGCAGATGTGAATGTGATAAGATAATGTGTACAATGTACATTGTTCTACGATTATAGTCATCGATATCTGCCATGATGACGCTACCAAAGGGGGCAGAGTTTCCGATATACACCGTACTGAAAAGAGAATTCTAGGATAATGGAAATGTGTTTAAGTTCTCTTTGAAAACAGCAATATATAAATACCAGTCTAATTCAGGAGGGGAACGGAGGAAACAGCTTGGGTCTAATCTTAGAATGGATCTGCTTTTTATACATCACTTATTGCATCACATGGATATAGCACCAGACAGGAATGGAATTGGCATGCTGGGTATTTCATCTTATGGATTAAAACAACCATGGAATGTAAATATGTTATATGGTAATCCTACTGTATTTTAAGTCTGTTGTCTGGATGTACCAAAATGACTGTGGGTTAAAACACAATAGATAACATTCGGTTCTAGAGCTCTAGATAACGGTCAGGATGGCTCAGCAAGTATTATCAGGAGACATGGAACATGTGAGTGCCGCCCCTCTGCAGCCCCCGGCGAAAAAGGAACGCGCGAGTGCCGCCCCTCTGCAGCCCCCGGTGAGAAGGAACGTGCGAGTGCCGCCCCTCTGCAGCCCCCGGCGAGAAGGAACGTGCGAGTGCCGCCTCTCTGCAGCCCCAGGCGAGAAGGAACGTGCGAGTGCCGCCTCTCTGCAGCCCCCGGTGAGAAGGAACGTGCGAGTGCCGCCCCTCTGCAGCCCCCGGTGAGAAGGAACGTGCGAGTGCCGCCCCTCTGCAGCCCCCGGCGAGAAGGAACGTGCGAGTGCCGCCTCTCTGCAGCCCCAGGCGAGAAGGAACGTGCGAGTGCCGCCTCTCTGCAGCCCCCGGTGAGAAGGAACGTGCGAGTGCCGCCTCTCTGCAGCCCCCGGTGAGAAGGAACGTGCGAGTGCCGCCCCTCTGCAGCCCCCGGTGAGAAGGAACGTGCGAGTGCCGCCTCTCTGCAGCCCCCGGTGAGAAGGAACGTGCGAGTGCCGCCCCTCTGCAGCCCCCGGTGAGAAGGAACATGTGAGTGCCTCCTCTCTGCAGCCCCCGGTGAGAAGGAACGTGCGAGTGCCTCCTCTCTGCAGCCTCTGGCGAGAAGGAACGTGCGAGTGCAGCCTCTCTGCAGCCCCCGGTGAGAAGGAACGTGCGAGTGCCTCCTCTCTGCAGCCCCAGGCGAGAAGGAACGTGCGAGTGCCTCCTCTCTGCAGCCCCAGGCGAGAAGGAACGTGCGAGTGCCTCCTCTCTGCAGCCCCAGGCGAGAAGGAACGTGCGAGTGCCTCCTCTCTGCAGCCTCTGGCGAGAAGGAACGTGCGAGTGCCGCCTCTCTGCAGCCCCCGGTGGGAAGGAACACGTGAGTGCCGCCCCTCTGCAGCCCCCGGTGGGAAGGAACACGTGAGTGCCGCCCCTCTGCAGCCCCCGGTGAGAAGGAACATGTGAGTGCCGCCTCTCTGCACCCCCGGTGAGAAGGAACACGTGAGTGCCGCCCCTCTGCAGCCCCCGGTGAGAAGGAACATGTGAGTGCCGCCTCTCTGCAGCCCCCGGTGAGAAGGAACATGTGAGTGCCGCCTCTCTGCAGCCCCCGGTGAGAAGGAACATGTGAGTGCCGCCTCTCTGCATCCCCCGGTGAGAAGGAACATGTGAGTGCCGCCTTTCTGCAGCCCCCGGTGAGAAGGAACATGTGAGTGCCGCCTCTCTGCATCCCCCGGTGAGAAGGAACATGTGAGTGCCGCCTTTCTGCAGCCCCCGGTGAGAAGGAACACGCGAGTGCCGCCTCTCTGCAGCCCCCGGTGAGAAGGAACATGTGAGTGCCGCCTCTCTGCAGCCCCCGGTGAGAAGGAACACGTGAGTGTCGCCTCTCTGCAGCCCCCAGTGAGAAGGAACACGTGAGTGCCGCCTCTCTGCAGCCCCCGGTGAGAAGGAACACGTGAGTGCCGCCTCTCTGCATCCCCCGGTGAGAAGGAACATGTGAGTGCCACCTCTCTGCAGCCCCCGGTGAGAAGGAACACGTGAGTGCCGCCTCTCTGCAGCCCCCGGTGAGAAGGAACACGTGAGTGCCGCCTCTCTGCAGCCCCCGGTGAGAAGGAACATGTGAGTGCCGCCTCTCTGCAGCCCCCGGTGAGAAGGAACGTGTTAGAAGGTGGTCTACGCTTTCCCTGCTGGAAACTTAGAATCTATAAAGTCCAATTACCACTACCAGCAACTTAAAGTTTGTAATAGCTCCTAACAATTTTCATATTGAAAGCAGAGTGTAAAGAATAAATAGTACACTGGAGATTAAAGGGATATAAAAATGTGATATCTACAACTCTACACAGAACAGAATAACGTGCTAAACGCGCTCTATCCATGAACGATACAGGAATGCGCGAGACTCGAGAATCAAGCTTGCGGTGGGTAAACCCCACGTCCTCCTACAGGTACACGTTCCGAATCTTGGCCAGGAAATTGCCAGAACAGGACATAAGCCATGCAGCTAATAACACAGACAAATATGACACGGAGACGTTCAGCACACAATACCCTCCACAATCCTGCTTAAGTACATGTTGTTTGCAGTTTATTTTCAGAAAGCTGATGGGATCGGTGAATGAGGTCCCAGGAGTCGATCTGTATTTTTAGCTTCTACACACAAGCTATCCATTTATCCTCTCACCTTGTGTAATTCTCTCGCCTGGAAATTGCTGGGGAACCTGAATCCTGGGGGGGCAGTCAGCAAGACCTTACCCAGTGCTATGCATGTTATAACTAATATGTGCTTTGTGGTATTTAGGAGACAGACAAGTCCAAGACCCAGCTTAGCCTTCAGGGTTATAGAAAATGTCAAAATATCGCATGCTCGGTAAATGCCAAGTGTCCCAGTAACCTGGGATTCCCAAAACTAATGTATGGAACAAAGCATTCCCTGCAGACTAAGGGAGAGGGATCTTACCTGCGGAATACAGAGCAGCCAATCAGTTCAGTAGGAATTAACAGTGAGATCACTGACACATTGGGCAATCCAACACAAGCAAACCAATAAGACAGGGCAAAAAGCATGAACGTGATATTTTGTGAGTGTGATTACAGGACAGTGCCGTGTAGAAGAGAGAAATGGAAGATTTGTGCTTACAATGGTGTCAGTTAGAACTTGCACATGAAGTACATCTGCATTTACAAAAACAAAACAAGTAATCAAACTATATCCCCAGCAGAGACCACTAGAGGTATTGTATAAGCAGCCCATTTATCCAAGAAAATATAAACATCAATTTGGTTTGTATGCACAATACAGACGTGATCTGCGTGCAGAAAAGCCTAACACTGAGCTGGCAAACCCCAGGAGTCGGCCAGACAGTGTGTATCACAATTACTGCTGGCACCTAACATTTCTTTTTATGTTGAAGTCATTTCTATTACTGTCAATGGATGGATACATTCCCTGGCTGCTTAAAAGTCTCCGTCGGCTCCTAAATCAGACCGATGTTGTTTGCCCACTTCCATGACATATTATAAGCTCATAGGCAGGATCCCTGAACATGTGGTCTAATGTCTGCATACTGTCCGTCCCTCGGTCATGTCTTCTGCTACATTCACTCACTCATCTGTGCTACTTCTACATAACTGACTCATGTATTTGTGATTCTACTCACTGTATCACTTAAGTCCTATCTGTACGATTGTCTACAGAATTGTATTAAAATAATATTATATATGGAATGAAATTAAGCCCGATTTAGACCCACCTTGAATTTATTCCTGGAATAGCCAAATCTCTTATGCAAATAACATTTTCATCAGAAAATAACCTTCTTTCCCATGCTACAGTTGTTGCAAATATGTACAAAAGTAAACATAAGCCAACTTGTATGAATATATATATATATATATATATATATATATATATATATATATATATATATATATATATATATTGTCATTGACCTTATTACAGGTCTAAGACATGTCACAGTAAGTAAAATGTGATTTACCTACATGCATTCGCAGTTTCTTCCACAGCAAGAGCAGAAGGCTGACAAGGTGTCTGCAATTAAGAGGGGTTACAGACCATCTGGAGGGGACTTCTTTTAAAGGCAAAATAGGAGTGTTGCCTGTCAGTCACACAAGGCTGTGGGAGGAGCTTTAAGTATAAAAGACTGTGTGGTTCCTATGTTTATAGCAACCGATGCCAGTTAGTGGCCGGCTGGTAGTCAGGGAAACTGCCGTATAGCCAGATGTAGGTTGCCTGGTGTCGTCCAGACATTTGATGTGATATTGTAATGTAACAATAAAGCACCGTTTTCGATTTGCAACAAAAAGTTGTCTGTGCTGCCGATGTCTGCAGGGTGCTCCTGCAACAAGTGGTGTCAGAAAGTGTCAAAAGTGCTACAAGAAGGGCGCTTTTGATTTATATATTTGGAGACAGAATAGCTGGAAGTGTATGCTGTATAAATGGAGTAGTGAAATACTCAGATTATGACACATGGTGGTGTGATCGGGGGGATACAAGGTACATTAGCAGAAGGGCGATAGATAACAATAGTAAAATGTGTGTACAGGTTCATTTTCTTACAATATATTCCCATATATCTGCATTAAATTGTCTTACCCAGGTTTTACTAATAATATAAATAATGATTATCTTAACTTATTAGAAGAATGCATTTATTTCTTCTACACAGATAGGTGTGTTTCGGAACTATTGGGAAGGGGGGTACGAGGGGTGAAATAAATGCAGTTTGGGGGCACTGGGAGTGTGACCAGCTTTAGGAAAACAGGAAGATGAGTGTGAAAGGAAAGATGATGGTTTAGGAGGGATGTGGAAAATTACCCCTCAGTAAATGGCATTTCAATTAATGGCACTACCCTCACACCTACTGCGGCAGTTATGGGAACAGTAATACTCCTCTATAATTACTGATACTGCAATACCTGAGCTACCATCAGCCAATCATAGATATCAGCAGGCCACTAACTGTTAAAGGCAAGCAGCCAGGAACAGGTCTATCGGTAAGGATGATATGTCTAATCGGTTGAGAAACAACACAACAATATTGTTCTGGTTTTAATTCCTCACTAAATATATAAGTAAAACAATCATTACAGTATGTGAGGTTATGAATGGAATATATATCCGATAGGTCTCTTTTTTGCTGCTACTCAGCTTTCTGCAAGTCCTTACATCTCAGTATCCCAATTGCATTCTACTTAATGTGCAAGTAGCAAAGTATGACCATGGCCTAGCTGCATACCACTATATGTATATACATTTCATCTGCCATTCTGCAGCTCAGTTTGTTATCTTATCTTCATATATCTGCAGCAAGTTACTACCCTGCTCTGTGATAATACGCGGCATAACTTTGTGTTATCCGCATTCATATTGAAGGTCAGTGACTTCAGGGACTGACAGAGGCCAACTAACCTTCAAAAGGGCCACATATTAGCCTTAATTTCAATAATATAAAATAGATCCAAGGGACTGATCTGTAATAACATATCAGCAGGAACTGTAAACAAGCGTTACACGCTATAACAGACACATCAGACAAAGCAGATAGGTGCTGGGGCCGCAGTGAAAGGCTCGGAGGGTCACATGACGCACCCTAGGGTCGCCCGTTGCCCATCACTGTTCTAGGTCATGTATCAAAGTCGTCAATGAAACGATGGAAAATGTCAGGACCAGATACAGATTCCTGTGACACCTCACTAATAACGTTAACTGATTCTAATCATGTTCCATTTATAACCACCCTTTATCTTCAACCAGTCCCCTAGACCTAGTATTCCCATTTTATGCACCAGACTTATGTGGAAACGTACTGGATGCTTTACCAAAATAGATCGCATTAATTACGCTACCAAGACCCTGTTTGCAACTAATTTGCTCATAAAAACTAGTCAATTTGTTTTTTAGGCACAACCAGTCCTATTGTGTTATCTAATTACGTTCTATAATTTATTTCATAACCACTTTCCTCGGTATGTCCCGTTTCTGATTATGTTCTCAGTCTAAAAACTGGTATCACATCTGCTTTCCACCAATCTTGTGGCAGTGACCCGGTTAAGGGAGAGTCAATAAAAATAAGTCTATTAATTACTGAACTTAACTCCTTCAGTACACATGGGTGGAAGCCATCTGGGCCCAGTGATTTATAGGAATTAATCTTGTTGAGATGTAACTGCACCTTCTCCTGTATTGGACAAGTAACATTAAATGATGTGCATAGGTTATTGCTGCACAACCCATTTACCTATATCTTGGTACTTTTTCTCCTCTGTAAAAATGGACAAGGTATTTTTTATAAAGCTTCATTATTCCTTAGGGAGGGAGCAAATAATTATAGCTCTTCCCCTTTGCAAAGAACACAGGGGGTAGCTGTTATTTCCGGGCTCAGTGGTTAATCTCACAGTCCTGGTTGACTATTGGGGCTGTGTGCCATTTTGGTACGAGTGGAACGGCCAACCAAAAGCTGCATTCCCAGTCGTTGCTGCTCCCACTGGCACCCCAGCTCTGCAGCCATTTTAAAGTGGTGAACAACTGATCTCTAAACACTGCACTTTCTCTCGGCTACAATTATTTTCCTACTTTAGCATTTAGCAGCACATTATTTTATTTGGTTGTGTACTTGAAAAATGTTTTGGAATTATATTTGCTCTCTTTAGTGATCTGTTTTTTCTGCTTTAATTTTTGCTAACCTGATTTCCCTTTTACGTCTATTGCTACTTTGTATTTCCATAATGAGCTTTCAATTTCTTCTCATTTTAACAATTTGAATGTTGTCTATTTTCTGTTATTGTTTCTAATACTTATTTAACCAGATTGTCCACAACATTTCTAGGAATACAAGGCTGCTTTATGCTACACTGTTTTAAATAAAAATGAGAAACTTCCCATTTGGTGCTTTAAAGAGCAACAGTTTACCAAACAGCAGCGTTAATGTCTTCTTGAGGTTTAAACCCGCATTGTTTTTGCAGCTCCCTTAAAGAATGTTTTTTTGAAATTCAAGTCCCGTTACGCGCTGTGGTCACCTGTACATTAGGTGTAACATCGGTTCTATTAGATAGTGCCAAGGCCAGCACAGCGCCCCCTATAGATGCTTCGTTTACCACTGGGAAAAGTAGTTGTGTTTCAAAATGGATAAATATCAGCTTCCTTTGCCAGTACCATTAGTTTTATTGACCAAATTTATATCTGGTATTCTTCTCCCCAGCACCTGTCTCCCGAGAGCTCCACAAGAGCCGGGTGACAAACCAGTGTCTCCTATTATACAGACACAGAGCACTACAGCCAGCAGTGTTAGACCACTGACCAGTCTGGTCAGTCCTGACAGGTGTGGGCAATAATCTCCAATATTATTAAGTATTACCCTGCCCCCACCAGGCTACTTCTTAATGCCACCCGGCTAGCAAAAGTTTCTGGGAAGTACACTGTCGAGATTGTTAAGAAGGGGGACATTCTTTGCTGCCTTTTCAATATGTAATAAACATTGAATATCAATAGTTTATACTGGTGGTTTAAAACAACCCCCAATCATTACATTACTGGTGTCTTTTTTTCCATGTATCTATCCACACAGACTCTAAATTGCCATGTTTCACAGATATCCCCCGATTGGAAGATCTTAAACAAACATTAATATATACACAAACCCCTGCCCTTTCCGATCCTTCCTAATATGCTACATCCTTCCATATTCACCATCCAGCCAAGTCTCTGTTATACCCACTATATTACAATTCTCCACCAAAATCATTAATTCTAGTTTACGTATTTTGATTGGAAGACTCCTAGCATTTATCATATATTTACTGTCGTTTTATATGCACATCAACACCTCTTGTAGACCTTGCCCACAGTCCTCGCCTATTTCGCTCTTCCATGGCTACATTATATTGCCCACTTCTTCTATCCTCTCCCAAGTTTCTGGCTCACCTCTAGGAATGGGAGAAATAAGAGCATGATAACTACAAGACAGAATAGAGGAGACAGTGGTTAGCAGCCGCTCTTTCATTCATCGCTGTCCACAGAAACTCCAGTCTTACTACATCACACATTTTCTATGGATTCCAAGTTACAGAATAATAATAATAATATTACACATTTATCCTCATTAAATTGCACTAATGAATAACTGACTATGAATGCTGCCCTTCCTGTTTTAGAAAACAGTACAAGTGTAATGTATCATCATCATCAACTGATATAGCACCAGCAAATTCCATAGTGCTTTACAATTGGGATAATACAGTCTAATAAATATGAACCTGTGTAACACAATAAATCAGAGCCATACTCACTCTCCAGACACCTGTGTGGACATTGCTAGAACCTTGTATGTAACGGTGTGACTGGATCACTTAGAAATAACTTCTTGTATAAATTTATTTCAAATAGTGGTGCAGAGTGGCGATGTACAATACTAGAAACATACTGTTTTTTGTATTGGAAATGTATTGATTTCTGAAACATTATTGCAAAATTTGATGAAATTTGTTTTTATAAATTTACTAAAGGAAATCATATGCTAATTAGATCTTTTTCATCTGTGAGTGACTAATATGCCTGAATGCACAGGAGGGGATCATTAGCTTTTCATCCTGTGTCTTAAAGAGATAGAAAACTTGATTAATGTACCAGCAAGTAATTTGGGAAATCACAGATGGATGTAAATTCCGCTAAATTTAAATTGCGTTAAATACAAGTTTACAGAACATTACTGACTCTATACATTGGATGTAATATCTCAGATTTTGTGGTGCCAGCTAGGATCAGGGGTCTGGGTTACCCCTGCCAACATGCATCTCAGAAACAGCATATAAAGCTGTATTTTGTATTTTAACTGTATTATACCATCTGAATTTTTGGAGATCACAAGTACCTCTAACTAGTGTGTAAAGGCCCCTTGAGCAATAAAAGTCACTGCTTGAAGATTCTGCCCGACGTCTAGTGCCTGCTGTATCCTGTGACCAACAGATTACAGTTTACAATCTAATCCATTCCCCGGCTGTCCTGTGTTGAACCCAGTGTTTCTGTGACAAGACTCTGCCCGCTACCCAGCAGTCTTCATCCATAATATGCGGTTAGGAGGAAACAGCCAACCCAGAGCAAAGAGGCGCTGCAGCAGCTATACGAGGTACCCAGGGGTAAGCGGTTCTAGGTGCCATGAAGGAGCCTGGTGGTGGCAGCGAGATTCTCCTACAACTACTGTACAGTTGGCATTCAGTCAGTAAGAGTCTGATGACAAGGTGCCACCAGTAAGAGTGGTCAGTAACAGTCGGTGAGAAAGAAACAAAGATAAACTGTACAGGAAGAACATCCCTTCAAGCTTCTTCCACCTACAGACCGGGTGACAAAGTGAGGCCATCACAACGGACATATGAATACAGGCTCATGTAATAATTCTGTTCTACGGGGAGACAACGCTAAGTGCATGCTAACAAGTCCGATTCAAGGATAGGGAAAGTATTTACAACTGTTGTTGATCATTAAGAGAGAGACAATATGAATATACTTTATAACGGTTACATAGGGGCAGACATTATATTGAAACAATATAACTATAATATGCAGCCAAGTCAATACTGGGGATCAATCGTTTCCACGCCCACGGCCATTACCTGCGCTCACCCTGTGAAGGATCCGTGTGTATGTAACACAGAAAAACCCTCTGGTATAAATAGACTATAAGAACGTCACCCATTGGGCAGCTGTGTAGTATAGAAACCCATCTGTACCATCAGACAAACGGAACTAGAAACGATATATAAGTCCTGTGACAGGATGGACCGCCTATGCCACCCTGTCTGTTGTGTTGTTGGGAATCAGCTGGGATTGCCACGTCCTTTTTCTTTATCCCAAATTGCGCCAATCCTGTCGCAGTAGGAGGAGCATGCTGACACCACTAGGCTTCTTCACCGGCATCTAGAACTGGTTCCTTCTGTGTAACTGTCGCTGCTAGTGTAACCCCTAGCTGGGCACCTGGGCTGGTACGCCTGACCTCTTCCTTTAGACCGGGGTTGCTGTGGATAGTTCCTCCTGGCCTATCACACTGGCCAGAGCTGCAGGTAGCGGGCACAGTGTTGGTACTGGATGCTGGGTCCAAACCTCAGAACAGGTCGATAACGGATTACACTGGTCTAATTTAGAGGTCACAGAAATTACAGCAGGGTAAGTAGTTGTCAAAGCAGGATCTTTAAGCAGTGATGTTTTATTAGCTCAAGTGCCCTAATAAGGACAGGTACATGCCAGTTTGTGGTACTAGCGATCCTTCAAGAGTTACAGATGGAATGATACATTTCAAGGTCCAACAGGGCCATTTTTATACACATTCAGACACACCTTAGCAGGGGGTAAGATGCCCCCTGATTCTAGATGGCTCTGTAAAGACTGGTAAATAATATTCAATAATTATCATTAGGATGCAATATATCCTTTAACCGTGGAGCTAACGCAAATTAACTTTAACAAAATTTACTTCAAACTCCTGATTTCCTGAAACGGTGTTAAGTTTCCTATATTACTTGCATATTGCCTTAGAGAGATAGCTAGTCTAATAACCCTCTCCTGTCTTTCAGGCTAAAGAAAGCCACTGAGATGAAAAGGTCCAATTAACATGAGATTACCTGCCTTCAGACTGTTACACAAAACAAAAACAAATGTCCTCTCCTGGCACTGTCTCAGCAATAAATACATTTCCTATACAAAAGTGCACACAATATAATAAAAATCAGCACCTTTGCAATGATATAAATTAGTGCACTGCGCTAAATATATTTAATCAATAAATTGTGTGTGGCCGGGTTCCCCAAGTACTGACCACCACATTTGTGTGGCGGCCATCTTGAAATGGTCTCCTGCACCGGGAGGGTTAATATCGGCATCGGTGGAGTAAAAGCCCCAGCGTTGGGCACATGCCCCCTGCCACTAGAAGCAATGTTAAAAGGTGTTAAACTCTCTGGGTTGATTCACGTGCAGGCTGCATAATCAACCCAGATTGGTTAAAGGGACAGGAGGAAGGATTACCTCCTGCAAAGCTAGTAGCCAAAAATTGTATAAAAAAAGCGCCATTTTGTATTAAAAATCGTTTTTCTTCCATCTGACCTGATCACTGGTACCGTCAACCAGTGTGAGAGCAAATAAACATCACTTGCTTCAAGGACCTGCTTGGAAACTTCTCTATGTGGAAATTCCTGTGACCTACAGATTAGACCCAACTCTAATCCGTTCCCGGCTGTCTCCGAAGTTTGGACCCAGCTTTCCGGTACCAATGCTCTGCCCGCTACCCAGCAACTCTGGCTACTGTGATAGGCCAGGGGGGATCCATCCACAGCACCCCTGATCCATAGTCAGGGTAATAGGTCAGGGGTACTAGCCCAGCAACAACAGCATAGGTGTACGCTAGCAGCGACAGTCACCCAGAAGAAACCCGGTACTGGATGCCAGTAAGGAGTCCAGTGGTGGCAGCATTTGCAAGCCCCTCCTACTGCGGTGAAAGGGCGCATTTGAGATAATGAAAGGAAACGGTGGCAAATTAAGTCCAGACGGTTCCCAGCAGTAACAGACGGTGGCATAGGCGGTCCATCCTGTCACACTAAATGATCCAGAAACAGGTCCCATGATGAAGATATGATGGAGAGATCTCTGACTGAATGGAGACTTACAGCTCAGCCTAGGTGTTCATCTGCCTTAGCCGTGCTAAACACTAGGTCACATAGTAAATATGTCTTGGAAGGCGAAGCTGGGAACACAAGAAAGCATGTCCTGCGTCGTCACCCTTCCCGACACCGTGTCAGAGCCGACACTCCACACAGGAAACTTCCACCCGATTCACAAACCTTTTACCCAGACACTAAACGTGGCAGGAATCAAACTGCTCATTAACGTGTCTGACATAACGTGACATCCCAGGTAGAGTCTGTGCATATAAACAAGGGAGGATTTCACCGTCGGCTGGGCCTAAGCCCCAGTTATAATGAACCTGTTTATGACAGCTGCTCAGTATACACAGAATAACTCACATTAAAGCTACACTATAAATAAATATTCTCTCTCTGGACTCTTCTGTAAGTTGCAATTTATTATATTTCTATTTTTGTGCAAGTACTTCTAATTATTTTCAATATGTTATCATCAGTTGTGTAATACATCCAATGTTTCTGTTTTGATATTGATATTGTATTTTAAATTACTTTTTAAATTACTTTCAACTCATTTGTTTTAATTGTTAGAGGTTTATTTAAACTTTTAATCCATTTCTATTTTTAATATTTGTAATTAGCCGTCATACAGATTTGTTCTCCCCCAGATTGTATGTAATACAGAAGGTTTATATCATTGATACACTCCTCAATGCATATAAATGCTATTGGTGTATATTATATACACTAGTCTGCATGTATTAGAGCCACGGCATATACTATCTAAGCCTTCTTCTGCTTATTGAGGACTAGGTGAGGTCGTACTTCCATGTGCTGCCAGTTCCTCCCATCTGACTGGTCCCTGAGGATTCCTGGGGGGGGGAGATTCAGCGCGATGTGCCGCCAGTCATCACTTAGAAGTTCAGATCGCACATTGTCGCCTATTAAGGAATACCGTTTGGGGCAGCACGGTGGCTCAGTGTCAGGCCGTAGGCCTACCGAGGACTATAATAGAGCAGAACACTAATCGGTATTAGCACAACTGAACTAGCAGGTGCGGAGTCTTACGTACCCCTGGTATTCGGCAGGGACCCAAGCAAGGAGGTTTGGACTTCGCTGCACAGGGTACGCAGGTCGCGGTCCTACTAGCCAGTTGCCAGTGTAGTGTAGAAGGGACCACAAGCCAATCGGGAATGCAAGGTACAAAGGAGAACCCAGAGGAGTAGTCAACAAGCCGAGGTCGCAGAACAGTATGGGTCACACAGATAATAGGATGGGCGCCAAGCCGGGTCACAACGGAGAGCAGGAACAGTGGAAGCACAATAGGGAACAATGGAGCAGGAGAACCAGGATGCTAGGTATAGAACCTGTTACTCTGGCACCCTAATGGCGCCAGAGCCAGGTTTAAACAGGACAGGTAAGGAGGTGATTGGAGGAGCTAGGAGGCGGTTATCCAGCGAGACAAGTAGCGTCCCGTTGCTAAGCAATGGGACGAGGCAGAGCGGATGCGCCCGACAGGCCCAGAAACGGAAGGGCGTCTGTTGCCTAGCAACAGAGCGCTACGGCCCGGAAGGAAGGCGTCCGTCCCCGACTGACAGGGGATCAGCGGGGATGGCGCCTGACACTCAGTGGTAAGCATTTCTGCCTCACAGCACTGGGGTCATGAGTTCAATTCCCGACCATGGCCTTATCTGTGTGGTGTTTGTATGTTCTCCTTGTGTTTGCGTGGGTTTCCTCTGGGTGCTCCGGTTTCCTCCCACACTCCAAAAACATACTGGTAGGTTATTTGGCTGCTATCAAATTGCCCTTAGTCTCTCTCGGCCTGTGTGTGTGTAATTTAGGGCATTTAGACTGTAAGCTCTAATGGGACAGGGACTGATGTGAGCGAGTTCTCTGTACAGCGCTGCAGAAATAGTGGTGCTATATAAATCTGATTATGATGAAGGAATCTCCGCTCATTTTCTGTGCACCTCTATGGAGTGTCCCAAGATGCTCTACAGTAGTCATGCCCCCTGACTAGGGAAGAGGCAGAGACGCCCCCTGTGTACTTCAGGACACATATATGTAAATGATTTTGGTGCTAGGGGAGGAGCATGAACTAGAGCTCCGCCTGGGAATAAGGGGAGAGGGACGAGTATACAGGAAGAGCTGGAAGGTGTCAGACACTCAATGGATCAGAGGAAGGAACATTCCAGGTAAAATGCCACAATTATTCTTAACATAGTAATCACCACATTATACAAAGTATATTTTACGTTTTAGGTGGAGCTGTTCTTTCATTTATAGAGTGTTATTCAGTCTTCCCTCTAACAAACATGTTTCCTGGATATAAACACCAGGTGTTAAACTAATAATTAAAGTGTATGACAAGTCCGACATTACTCATCAGGCAGATCCATCTGTCATGTACAATACAGCGGTATCCCAGGAATGAACAAGCACAAATCTAAACACAGGAGCAGAGTATAACTTCTGCAGCATACCGGACGGATGAGGAAACCGCGTTATAAGGACACAGCTTAGGCACAAACACCACAAGTCTGCAACATGCAATGCACAGGTATATTATATATTTATTCATTCACCAAGGATGTGAGCAAAATCTTATTTAATCTAAAATATATATATTTTAGAAGCTCTTCCCATAGCTAGCATAACTGTGAGTTTCCCCGATTTTGTAAAAATGCCTAGGGCGCCATGGACCCTAGCACCGGCCCTGTCTAGGACAGTGGTTCCCAAACTTTTGCAGTTCGCGGCACCCTTAAAGTCTCCAAATTTTTCCAAGGCACCCCTCCAAAATAATTATTGAGCAGTCCTGTTTTAGAAGTAGTTGGGTCAAAAAATTGTAATAAGTATTTAGGTCAGGACAGAAATACTTATTTAGTTGTATGCAAAAATGCCCCCTCTGCATCCAGACACTCTGCCCCCTCTGCATCCAGACACACTACCCCCTCTGCCCTCTGTCACCCTGTCCCCCCCCTCCTCTGCTCTGTCACGCTGTCCCACCCTCCTCTGCCCTCTCTCACAATGTCCCCCTCCTCTGCCCTCTCACACGCTGTCCCCCTCCTCTGCCCTCTCACACGCTGTCCCCCTCCTCTGCCCTCTCACACGCTGTGTCCCCTTCCACTGCCCCTCTCACGCTGTGTCCCCCTCCACTGCCCCTCTCACACGCTGTGTCCCCCTCCACTGCCCCTCTCACACGCTGTGTCCCCCTCCACTGCCCCTCTCACACGCTGTGTCCCCCTCCACTGCCCCTCTCACGCTGTGTCCCCCTCCACTGCCCCTCTCACACGCTGTGTCCCCCTCCACTGCCCCTCTCACACGCTGTGTCCCCCTCCACTGCCCCTCTCACACGCTGTGTCCCCCTCCACTGCCCCTCTCACACGCTGTGTCCCCCTCCACTGCCCCTCTCACGCTGTGTCCCCCTCCACTGCCCCTCTCACGCTGTGTCCCCCTCCACTGCCCTCTCACACGCTGTCCCCCTCCTCTGCCCTCTCACACGCTGTGTCCCCCTCCACTGCCCCTCTCACGCTGTGTCCCCCTCCACTGCCCCTCTCACGCTGCGTCCCCCTCCACTGCCCCTCTCACGCTGCGTCCCCCTCCACTGCCCCTCTCACGCTGCGTCCCCCTCCACTGCCCCTCTCACGCTGCGTCCCCCTCCACTGTCCCTCTCACACGCTGTGTCCCCCTCCACTGCCCCTCTCACGCTGTGACCCCCTCCACTGCCCCTCTCACGCTGCGTCCCCCTCCACTGCCCCTCTCACGCTGCGTCCCCCTCCACTGTCCCTCTCACACGCTGTGTCCCCCTCCACTGCCCCTCTCACACGCTGTGTCCCCCTCCACTGCCCCTCTCACGCTGTGTCCCCCTCCACTGCCCCTCTCACGCTGTGTCCCCCTCCACTGTCCCTCTCACACGCTGAGTCCCCCTCCACTGCCCCTCTCACGCTGTGACCCCCTCCACTGCCCCTCTCACGCTGCGTCCCCCTCCACTGCCCCTCTCACGCTGCGTCCCCCTCCACTGTCCCTCTCACACGCTGTGTCCCCCTCCACTGCCCCTCTCACACGCTGTGTCCCCCTCCACTGCCCCTCTCACGCTGTGTCCCCCTCCACTGCCCCTCTCACGCTGCGTCCCCCTCCACTGCCCCTCTCACGCTGTGACCCCCTCCACTGCCCCTCTCACGCTGCGTCCCCCTCCACTGCCCCTCTCACGCTGCGTCCCCCTCCACTGTCCCTCTCACACGCTGTGTCCCCCTCCACTGCCCCTCTCACGCTGTGTCCCCCTCCACTGCCCCTCTCACGCTGCGTCCCCCTCCACTGCCCCTCTCACGCTGCGTCCCCCTCCACTGCCCCTCTCACACGCTGTGTCCCCCTCCACTGCCCCTCTCACACGCTGTGTCCCCCTCCACTGCCCCTCTCACGCTGCGTCCCCCTCCACTGTCCCTCTCACACGCTGTGTCCCCCTCCACTGCCCCTCTCACACGCTGTGTCCCCCTCCACTGCCCCTCTCACGCTGTGTCCCCCTCCACTGCCCCTCTCACACGCTGTGTCCCCCTCCACTGCCCCTCTCACGCTGTGTCCCCCTCCACTGCCCCTCTCACACTGCGTCCCCCTCCACTGCCCCTCTCACGCTGTGTCCCCCTCCACTGCCCCTCTCACACGCTGTGTCCCCCTCCACTGCCCCTCTCACACGCTGCGTCCCCCTCCACTGCCCCTCTCACGCTGCGTCCCCCTCCACTGTCCCTCTCACACGCTGTGTCCCCCTCCACTGCCCCTCTCACACGCTGTGTCCCCCTCCACTGCCCCTCTCACGCTGTGTCCCCCTCCACTGCCCCTCTCACACGCTGTGACCCCCTCCACTGCCCCTCTCACGCTGCGTCCCCCTCCACTGCCCCTCTCACGCTGCGTCCCCCTCCACTGTCCCTCTCACACGCTGTGTCCCCCTCCACTGCCCCTCTCACACGCTGTGTCCCCCTCCACTGCCCCTCTCACGCTGTGTCCCCCTCCACTGCCCCTCTCACGCTGTGTCCCCCTCCACTGTCCCTCTCACACGCTGTGTCCCCCTCCACTGCCCCTCTCACGCTGTGACCCCCTCCACTGCCCCTCTCACGCTGCGTCCCCCTCCACTGCCCCTCTCACGCTGCGTCCCCCTCCACTGTCCCTCTCACACGCTGTGTCCCCCTCCACTGCCCCTCTCACACGCTGTGTCCCCCTCCACTGCCCCTCTCACGCTGTGTCCCCCTCCACTGCCCCTCTCACGCTGTGTCCCCCTCCACTGCCCCTCTCACGCTGCGTCCCCCTCCACTGCCCCTCTCACGCTGCGACCCCCTCCACTGCCCCTCTCACGCTGCGTCCCCCTCCACTGCCCCTCTCACGCTGTGTCCCCCTCCACTGTCCCTCTCACACGCTGTGTCCCCCTCCACTGCCCCTCTCACGCTGTGTCCCCCTCCACTGCCCCTCTCACGCTGCGTCCCCCTCCACTGCCCCTCTCACGCTGTGTCCCCCTCCACTGCCCCTCTCACACGCTGTGTCCCCCTCCACTGCCCCTCTCACACGCTGTGTCCCCCTCCACTGCCCCTCTCACACGCTGTGTCCCCCTCCACTGCCCCTCTCACGCTGTGTCCCCCTCCACTGCCCCGCTGTCACCATCCTCTGCTCTCTGTCCCCCTCCACTGCCCCGCTGTCTCCCTCCACTGCCCCGCTGTCACCATCCTCTGCTCTGTCCCCCACCACTGCCCCGCTGTCTCCCTCCACTGCCCCGCTGTCACCATCCTCTGCCCCGCTGTCACCATCCTCTGCCCCGCTGTCACCATCCTCTGCCCCGCTGTCACCATCCTCTGCCCCACACCAGCCATAAAAAAAAAAAAAGAACACAGAAACTTACCAATCCGTCGGGCGCCGGGACCCAGCAGCCTCCTCTCTCCCGCAGCTTGTTACTGACGTCGATATTCAGTGACAGCTGCGGGAGAGAGGAGGCTGCTGGGTCCCGGCGCCCGACGGATTGGTAAGTTTCTGTGTTCTTTTTTTTTTATGGCTGGCCCGCGGCACCCCAGTGACAGCGCCGTGGCACCCCTGGGAGCCGCGGCGCACACTTTGGGAACCGCCGGTCTAGGATATTGGAACCCCTCAGGTTTGCTAGTTAGGACAAGGGTGAGGCCAATATTAAAAATAATTTCTTTTAATTTCTTAACTAGTCCAAACGTTCTTCTGGGCCGGCACAGAACAGTTACCGGCTCCCCTGTAACAGAACCGCAAGGGGCAGAGACTCCCCGAATCTTACTGTGTAACAGATACAGGTTACCGAGTTAAAAAAAACTCTTGTTATACCCGTCTGCTTCACAGCAAATGTGGTTTTTGGCATTATTCATCAACGAACAACGAATTGGTTGTAACCCACAAGGTGCATTATATTACAGTGCATTGGATAGAACAGAGAATGATTACTCTATTTTCAGAGGTTCCGTCCATGCTTGGTCATTACACAGGGTTTATCTTAAATTACTGTGATGTAACCTCTTTAATGTACTACACATCAATCTTCCTCAGCATCATTTGAAGACCGTTTGTACGCTGTACTGAGAATATCTGCCACTATCAGCCCCTGCCACATTGGAGCTTACAGTCTATATTCCCTACCACACACAATGTATTTGGAGCGTAGGATGAAACCTGAGCACTGGTAACGCAGGTCAGAATCCAGCTCATGATCTCAGTGCTGTGAAACAGCAATGCTAACTACTGTGCCGCCAAACTCTTTCAGACAATAAAAATCTTGAATCCCCAAATGCGGCTATGTAGCCGTTCCGTTGGTCAAGGCTACCGAAGAATCTGCTCCAAGGCCCAAAACATCACTTACAAGAAATGCTCTAGAGTAGAAAAAAGTATTTCCATTCACAAGTCAATCTGAACTCAAACGAATACAACAAGCATCGTGCAGCCACTACAAGGAGATTGTCACTAGTACACTCGTGGCACGAAGGTTCCGGGGCCACATCTAAAACATTATTATTATTATTATTAATATTTATTTATAAGGCGCCACAAGGCATCCGCAACGCGCCGTACAGAGACAAACAAAATCACAATACAATGGGAGACAGCACAGTACAGTAAACACAGCAACTCAGTACGCTCAATGCACAGCTAGAGAGGGCGGGGAAGGGGGAAGGAGGATCCGCAAACGACGGGGCACAAGAAGGAGGGCGCGGAAGACAGGGAGACCCCCAGGGGGGAGGAGGGAGCGAGAGTGGACGTAGGGTGGAGGACCCTCGAGGAGGAGGGCTAAGTAGCTGGAGAGCAGAGTTAGAAGTGGTGGAAACAGGAGGAGAGATGGCCCTGCTCAGAGGAGCGTACAATCTAAGGGGAAAACATGAAAGATATGCGTAAATTTTATTAGGAAGCTGTCGGAACTGAAGATATATGGAATAGGCGGTGATCTGCTAGTCAGTGTTAGGAGGGGCTGCTAACTTTAGGACCACCTCAACTTAACCTGCATGATCAGCGAGCCATGGTGGTCTGGGTGACTCTTTACTACCAGCAACACTGCAAAAAGGTAAATAAAATAAATGTGGGCTGCCACGATGGAAGAGGAATACAGACAGCGCAGCATTTAATGGGCTTAAACCCCAGCACACGGGAGAATGTTTTGGGTTATTTTCCCATGAAATATAACAAATGAATGTATTTAACGTATGGGCGCAGCGGCGCTGGCAGGTAACTGGCCCATAGTGCCAGAAAGGGTTATGTCCTGGCACTGGGAGTATAAATATATTTATTTTCATATGGCTCATGTATTGATTTATAAGGTAATATGCCATGGTGGAGGAAACTTATTTTCAGAAGAAAGGAAATCCCATGCTAATTGAGTATGTTAAAAGCTAGGAGACTATTTGAATAATACAACAGCAAGTAATTTGGGAAATCACAGATTGATGTAAATTTTATTACGTTTAAAATTGCGTTAAATCAAGGTTTAGAGAATAATTTACCTCCTGATGCTAAACATTGAATGTAATATCTCAGATTTTATGGTGCCAGATTGGATCGAGGGCTGGGTTACCCCTGCCAACATGTGTCTCAGAAACAGTATATAAAGCTGTATTTTGTATTTTAACTGTAGTATACCATCCGTAGTTCTGTATGATCACTAGTACCTCTAACTAGTGTACAAAGGTCTTTAAAAGGGACCTTTGCAAAATAAACATCACTGCTTGAAGATTCTGCATACTGTATGCTGTGACCAACAGATAAGAGCTTACACTCTAATACATTCCCAGGCTGTCCTGTGTTGAACCCAGCGTCTGTGTCAACCCTCTGCCCGGTATCCAGCAGTTCTGATCCATAGTAAGCGGTAAGTCGGTACCAGCCGGTAAACAGCAGCTATACCAGTTACCTAGAGGTAAGCCGTTCCAGGTGCTGGTGAAGGAACCTGGTGGTGGCACATGAATTCTCCTACAACTATTGCGCAGTTGGCATTCGCCAGTCGGCGAGTGTCTGGCGGCCGGTGACAGCAGCAGGAGTGGTCAGTAACAGTCGGTTACTGACGGTGAGAAAAAGTGACCCAGATAAATTGTGTAACATCCCTCCTCCTTCCCAGGCTGGGTGGCAAAATAATCCCATCCGGTCACACCATCTAATAGTCATGGAAACGGAATTCGCCAACACACAATTGGACTCTTAACTTCTGCCAACTTTCAAGAACAGCTCTATGAGCTGTACTACGGGGGTGACTGAATAACACTCTATACACACATGAACTCATCATTACATGACTCTGCATCATAGCCTCTAAAGTGCAGTTGTCGGCTACAAAATGAAGGCAGCCATGAGGATGCCTGAACCAATAGTAACGCCCAGGAATATTCATTCAGGCCAAAAATGTCTGGATCCAGTGGGTGAAAGCAATAAGTAACACTTGGGAATGGAAAACAGTCATGTTACGTAATGCATCTGTCCTTAAAGTTAATCCCTCTTCACATCAAGGAGTCTTGGGATCAATGTCCTACTTGTGAGGCCTTTCATGTAATAACCAAATAAATATGTAGAAATAAAGCACTTTTTAATCACTTGTTGACTGATATTTTAACTGATATCAGTGTAGCTTAGCACCTAATTATACAATTCTCATTCAGCATCCTCTCATTGTTCTAACACACTTGACTCAATCACATCTGCAATATAGCTCATTATATGCTGATTAATAAATTCTGTAGCTTAATAGTTCACTTTGCAACTAGCCACACAGGCTGCAATATGTAACAATTGGCTGGATATCTAAGCGTGTGTAGCCCCAACACAACCATGATGTCCTATAATAACCCTATATAAAATCTACTGGAGCATCATCAGGCATGGTGATACAGGCAGTCAGACCATCAGGCATGGTGATACAGGCAGTCAGACCATCAGGCATGGTGATACAGGCAGTCAGACCATCAGGCATGGTGATACAGGCAGTCAGACCATCAGGCATGGTGATACAGGCAGTCAGACCATCAGGCATGGTGATACAGGCAGTCAGACCATCAGGCATGGTGATACAGGCAGTCAGACCATCAGGCATGGTGATACAGGCAGTCAGACCATCAGGCATGGTGATACAGGCAGTCAGACCATCAGGCATGGTGATACAGGCAGTCAGACCTCTTTCGGGCCTGTCTGTCATTTACCAACCACACTAACAGGATTCAATGACACCAGTCAACATTAAGCCACGCAGCCAACCTGAGACACAGCCATGCTGGACTCGGATCCTCTTGCTCAGCCCGACTGAAATCACATTTGGAAGAGTAAGCATGACTGGAGAGCCATTTCTTCCAGCTAGCTTTGTGTGTTAATGTGAAAATCTCTTATAACATGTAATAAATGGACATCAACCCATAACCACTTCACACCTCACAGATTAGGTATACATGTACGTAGAAACGGAGGACAACATACAGAATTAGCTCAGAGGAAGTAAGGAAGAAACTTGCTTGACTCACATTAAGACAATGTAGTTGATCGCCCAGATTATATTCAGATTACCAACGACTTTGACATTCTAAAGAGCATACTATCTGTTTTAGGGACACATACACTTTAATATTTGTACACACCACACGGAAATCCTGTATATTGCATTATGTCCACAAAATAGATTTGTAAAGAACTGTTTACTAAGGTGTACCCATCACATCATTTATAACTTAAATTATGATTTTTACCATAACGTTTAATGAACACAAATGCAGGGAACTTCGCTAAATGGGTCACCACTGATATAGGTAGGTAGTGTTGGGGCTTCCAGAAGGGCAAAGGGGGCACTTATAAATGCAGGGAGATAAGGGGATAGGTTGGTGATGATGAAGTCATAGTAGTAAATAGGTGGTGCAGAGATATCCTCTTGGCTGACCTGGTATGGTGGGGGGACCATGATATACTCTCACTAAATTAAGGTACACCTATGATATGAGGTACCATAAGTGGTAATGGGGTAACTTCACTAAGCAGTGAATGGGGGATCTGTACAGAGATAATGCACCTTCACTATAATAGAGGTGGTAATGATATACTATCAGTAAGACAGAGGGGGAGAGGGATGCCCACATGGGTAAAGGGAAGACATGCACTCGCTGGACTGATGAAGTAGCTTCAGTATAAGAGGTAATGAGGCACCCACCAGAATAGTCAGTGCCCTTCCTGGTGGGATGTTTGTGTTGAGGACAAGGTATGATTGGTTTGTTGATATTAAGGTTTCCATGACATTGAGTATGGGGGCGTTAGGATGGCGAGAGTTGTAATGGACGCAAGGTGACCACTGATAGATGTGGCACTGCAGGGGTTAAACGACCATCTCCTGACTTGGCCTGATGCTGACAGACAATGCAGTGATGGGGTTGGGGCGACAGATGTGACACTGTAGTGGTTAAGTGACCACACTCCTGCTACTACCTGGTGCCCCGAACAGATCAGGCTGTGGAGTTGTTGGGCGGACAGGGCACTGGAGGGGGTGATGGTGACAGATGGAGCACAGCAGTGTGGGGAGGGGTTGACAGGGCACTGCAGGGGGGAGGGGGGGGGGGGTGACAGGGCACTGCAGGGGGGAGGTGACAGGGCACTGCAGGGCTAGTGGTAACAGCTGGGGTGACAGGGAACTGCAGGGGGAGGGTGACAGGGCACTGCAGGGGGGAGGTGACAGGGCACTGCAGGGGGGGAGGTGACAGCTGGGGTGACAGGGCACTGCAGGGGGGGTGACAGGGCACTGCAGGGGGGGAGGTGACAGCTGGGGTGACAGGGCACTGCAGGGGGGGAGGTGACAGCTGGGGTGACAGGGCACTGCAGGGGGGGTGACAGGGCACTGCAGGGGGGGAGGTGACAGCTGGGGTGACAGGGCACTGCAGGGGGGAGGTGACAGGGCACTGCAGGGGGTGTGGTGACAGCTGGGGTGACAAGGCACTGCAGGGGGGGTGACAGGGCACTGCAGGGGGGAGGTGACAGGCCACTGTAGGGGGGGGGGGTAATGACAGCTGGGGTGACAAGGCACTGCAGGGGGGGGGGGGTGACAGGGCACTGCAGCGGGTGGAGGTGACAGGGCACTGTAGGGGGTGTGGTGACAGCTGGGATGACAGGGCACTGTAGGGGGGGTAGTGACAGCTGGGGTGACAAGGCACTGCATGGGGGGGTGACAGTGCACTGCAGGGGACGACAACAGGGCACTGCAGGGGGGGTGGGGACAGATGGGGTGACAGGGCACTACAGGGGGGTGGGGACAGGGCACTGTAAGGGGGGGTGACAAGGCACTGCAGGGGGGGTGACAGGGCACTGCAGGGGGGGTGACAGGGCACTGCAGGGGGTGTGGTGACAGCTGGGGTGACAAGGCACTGCAGGGGGGAGGTGACAGGCCACTGTAGGGGGGGGGTAGTGACAGCTGGGGTGACAAGGCACTGCAGGAGGGGGGGTGACAGGGCACTGCAGCGGGGGGTGACAGGGCACTGCAGGGGGGGTGGGGACAGCTGGGGTGACAAGGCACTGCAGGGGGGGTGACAGGGCACTGCAGGGTGGAGGTGACAGGGCACTGTAGGGGGTGTGGTGACAGCTGGGGTGACAGGGCACTGTAGGGGGGGTAGTGACAGCTGGGGTGACAAGGCACTGCATGGGGGGGTGACAGTGCACTGCAGGGGACGACAACAGGGCACTGCAGTGGGGGTGGTGACAGCTGGGGTGACAAGGCACTGCAGGGGGGGACAGCTGGGGTGACAAGGCACTGCAGTGGGGGTGACAGGGCACTGCAGGGGGGGTGACAGCTGGGGTGACAAGGCACTGCAGGGGGGGACAGCTGGGGTGACAAGGCACTGCAGGGGGGGGACAGGGCACTGTAGGGGGGGGTGACAGCTGGGGTGACAAGGCACTGCAGGGGGGTGACAGGGCACTGCAGGGGGGGTGGTGACAGCTGGGGTGACAAGGCACTGCAGAGGGGGGTGACAGTGCACTGCAGAGGGGGGTGACAGGGCACTGCAGGGGGGGGTGACAGCTGGGGTGACAGGGCACTGCAGAGGGGGGGTTGTGACAGTGCACTGCAGGGGGGGGACAGGGCACTGCAGGGGGGGCAGGGCACTGCAGGGGGGGCAGGGCACTGCAGGGGGGTGGTGACAGCTGGGGTGACAGGGCACTGCAGGGGGGGTTGACAGGGCACTGCAGGGGGGGTTGACAGGGCACTGCAGGGGGGGTGGGGACAGCTGGGGTGACAGGGCACTACAGGGGGGGGGGGGTGACAGGGCACTGCAGGGGGGGGTGACAGGGCACTGCAGGGGGGGTGGGGACAGCTGGGGTGACAAGGAACTGCAGAGGGGGGGTGACAGTGCACTGCAGAGGGGGGTGACAGCTGGGGTGACAGGGCACTACAGGGGGGGTGGGGACAGGGCACTGCAGGGGGGGGGGTGACAGGGCACTACAGGGGGGGGTGACAGCTGGGGTGACAGGGCACTACAGGGGGGGGGGGGTGACAGGGCACTGCAGGGGGGGTGACAGGGCACTGCAGGGGGGGGTGACAGGGCACTGCAGGGGGGGTGACAGGGCACTGCAGGGGGGGTGACAAGGCACTGCAGAGGGGGGGGTGACAAGGCACTGCAGAGGGGGGGTGACAGTGCACTGCAGAGGGGGGTGACAGGGCACTACAGGGGGGGTGGGGACAGGGCACTACAGGGGGGGGGGTGACAGCTGGGGTGACAGGGCACTACAGGGGCGGTGGGGACAGGGCACTGCAGGGGGGGTGACAGGGCACTGCAGGGGGGGACAGCTGGGGTGACAGGGCACTCTAGGGGGGGTGGGGACAGGGCACTGCAGGGGGGGTGACAGGGCACTGCAGGGGGGGACAGCTGGGGTGACAGGGCACTCTAGGGGGGGTGGGGACAGCTGGGGTGACAGGGCACTACAGGGGGGGTGGTGACAGGGCACTCTAGGGGGGTGGGGACAGCTGGGGTGACAGGGCACTACAGGGGGGGTGGGGACAGGGCACTGCAGGGTTAGGTGACCCCTACTGATCTCAGCAATATAGAAGGGGCGGGTGCCCGGGTCTCTTACCCCCAGAATCCGCAGGGGCAGCGCGGGGGAAGGCTGGGTGGCTTGCTGCGCTCACTGCCGGTGTCTCCCATGTCTGAGGCCGGGTCCAGGGGGAGGCTGCGGGGTATCCGGGGGACGGGGCCTGGGCCGCTTCTCACTACACCAAGGCCGGGGCCTCCGCACCGCTCGCTCTCCCGGGTGCCCCTGAGCTGTCCGGGACCCTCACAAGATAAGTGCCGGGGAAAGGCAGAGACAACACGGAGACTCTGGGGCGACCAGTCCGAGGATCCAAACCGTGATTCCAGGCCGGTCAGCTGGAGGCGGAGCGTACCAACAGCAAAATGGGGGAGTATCCACCCTAGGGCTCAGTCAGTGACAATACTATCTGTGGCAAGCCACACATGTTAAGATAACAGCACATTACGAGTAAATAGTATTTTCATATATCGGTAATATCTGAGATACAACATCAATTGTGATAATCATAGACGAACGATCTGTGCGATCACCCCTCTTTCAGGAATGGACGAGTCCGCTGTGGAGTCTTGGTTCAGGCGAAGAGGCACAGACCTGAAATCAGCTGGAAAAGGAAGAGACCAACGCACTGATGCTGGGGGGGAGCAGCGCCACCAGGTTATATTACTGTCATTTCTACTCGTACAAATCAGGGTCGTGAAACATAAATCAACAGCTCCTACTAATCAAACAGGAACATGTAACATGAGCGCTCGCAATTCATTATTATGCGCATATTAAGGAAAATATGTACACAGATATCCCCTCCAGCCGTAGTGGTATGGGCGGGAGAGGTTGCTGTTTGGTTTAAGTTGGAGCTGAGCCAGAGCAGGAAACACATAGAGATCATAACATGTCACTCATACTATATATATTATTATATCTCCATATACATACATACATACATACATAGCATGTCACTCATACTGTATACATTATTATATATCCATATACATATATAGCATGCCACTCCTATTATATACATTATTATATATCCATATACATACATATCATGTCACTCATACTGTATATATTATTATATATCCATGTACATACATAGCATGTCACTCGTACTATATACATTATTATATATCCATATACATACATAGCATGTCACTCATACTGTATACATTATTATATACCCACATATATACAGAGCATGTCACTCATACTGTATACATTATTATATATCTATATACATATATAGCATGCCACTCCTATTATATACATTATTATATATCCATACATATCATGTCACTCATACTATATACTTTATTATATATCCATGTACATACATATCATGTCACTCATACTATATACATTATTATATATCCATATACATACATATCATGTCACTCATACTATATACATTATTATATATCAATGTACATACATAGCATGTCACTCATACTATATACATTATTATATATCCATATACATACATATCATGTCACTCGTACTATATACATTATTATATATCTATATACATATATAGCATGCCACTCCTATTATATACATTATTATATATCCATACATATGTCACTCATACTATATACTTTATTATATATCCATGTACATAAATAGCATGTCACTCATACTATATACATTATTATATATCCATATACATACATATCATGTCACTCATACTATATACGTTATTATATATCCATGTACATACATAGCATGTCACTCATACTATATACATTATTATATATCCATGTACATACATATCATGTCACTCATACTATATACATTATTATATATCCATATACATACATATCATGTCACTCATACTATATACATTATTATATATCCATGTACATACATAGCATGTCACTGATACTATATACATTATTATATATCCATGTCCATAGATTGTAAGCTTGCGAGCAGGGCATTCTCACCTCTTTGTCTGTTTTACCCAATTTATTAGTTTATTATGTTTGTCCCCAATTGTAAAGCGCTACGGAATATGTTGGCGCTATATAAATAAATGATGATGATGATGATGTACATACATTGCATGTCACTCATACTGTATACATTATTATATATCCTTATACATTGCATGTCACTCATACTGTATACATTATTATATATCCATGTACATACATATCATGTCACTCATACTATATACATTATTATATATCCATGTACATACATAGCATGTCACTCATACTATATACATTATTATATATCCATGTACATACATAGCATGTCACTCATACTATATACATTATTATATATCCATGTACATAGCATGTCACTCATACTATATACATTAATATATATCCATGTACATAGCATGTCACTCATACTATATACATTATTATATATCCATGTACATAAATAGCATGTCACTCATACTGTATACATTATTATATATCCATATACATACATATCATGTCACTCTTACTATATACGTTATTATATATCCATATACATTGCATGTCACTCATACTGTATACATTATTATATATCCATGTACATACATATCATGTCACTCATACTATATACATTATTATATATCCGCATACATACATACATACATACATACATAGCATGTCACTCATACTGTATACATTATTATATATCAATGTACATACATAGCATGTCACTCATACTATATACATTATTATATATCCATGTACATACATAGCATGTCACTCATACTGTATACATTATTATATATCCATGTACATACATAGCATGTCACTCATACTGTATACATTATTATATATCAATGTACATACATAACATGTCACTCATACTATATACATTATTATATATCTATGTACATACATAGCATGTCACTCATACTATATACATTATTATATATCCATGTACATACATAGCATGTCACTCATACTATATACATTATTATATATCCATGTACATACATAACATGTCACTCATACTATGTACATTATTATATATCCGCGTAGGTGAGTGGAGGAGAAGGTGGAGTAATATTAAGACAGTAGAGTGGTTTAAATAAGACAGAGAACGTGAAGGGTGTTTAGGTTTCGCCAGTTTGGGTGCAGGAGGAAAGTTGAGATAGAAGGGAAAATGTTGTGGTCAGATAGCGGGAGGTGACGTTCACTCGGAGAGACCTCTGGGGTAAGCATCAGGTGTTAGAGGCAGGAGGCACTATGAAGGCTGTTGATGGGCGTGTTCAAATCCCCTAGATTAAGTGTGTGTAGGTTAGAGGAAAGGAAGTGGAGTGAAGAGACGGATGGTGTGGACTTCAAAGTAGGAGAAGGAGGTTCCTGGGGGGACGAAGGTGCAGGCAGAGGACAGTAGGAAGTCTTTTTGCTTGGTGGCACAGGGGTTAGCATTGCTGCCTCTGAGCAACATGTTATATATATGACCAGGACCCTATCTGTGGTGTTTGTATGTTTTCACTGTGTTTAGATGAGTTTCTTCCAGGTGCTCCGATTTCCTCATACACTCAAAAGACATTCTAGTAGGTTGATTGGCTGCTGCACAAACTAAGACGTGTGTGTGTGTGTGTGTGTGTGTGTGTGTGTGTGTGTGTCAGTGTCAGTGTGTTAGGGAATATAGACTCTTAGCTCCACTGGGCCAAGGACTGATGGGAATGATTTATATCTGTAAATCGCAAATGATAGCTTTATACTCATAACGTGTCGCTCACATTGTACAGCATATACATTACTACATATCTACGCATTATCATGTTACTCATAGATACACTTGCTTTGGAACTCCAGAGGGTACCACTTGAGTGGTACTCTGCCCCTTGGCACTGCCAGTTAGTACGGTGGCCTCTATGATGTGGGATTTCAAGCTGCACGCTTGTAGTCAGGCTCCGCTGCAGAGGTTCCACAACAACATAATAGAGGCTCTGATCCTCGACATCAGTTTGTGAGGAGACATTTCTGAAAGGTGGAAAGAATGGTGGTGTTCTATGTGTAGATGATAATGTTGAACTGTCTCTGACTTGTCCTGTCCTCTCTGGGGCCTAGCAGGGGCTCTTCCTGGCCAGGCTATGTCATTATTTGGTGTTAAAAATCTCAATATTTCATGGAACTGTTTAAGCCATTGAGTTGGCGACGGATGGTGCGAGTTGAGACTGTTGTACATTGTGTTGAAAGGGCAACTTTAATCTGTTTTTTTGATCAAGGTTCTTTCTCCACCAATCGCACAATCAAGTTTCCTGCTGCGGCCACGTCCATGGACCTTAGCCTTTATAATAACATTACGTGCGGTGGAAACGGACACATCAAGGTCTCTGGAGATTGGTCTGTAGCCTTATGATTGTCCATGTTTGCTTACAATTTTCTGTCTGACCTCCTCAGACAAATCTATGGCTTTCTTTCTTTTCTTAATGCTCATTGCAGTACACATAGAGACACAAACCAGGAGAATCCTGTTCTCTGCTCCAGCTTATTGAATGATTTTTATATTACAGGCACCTGCTACTCACCACAGGTGAGTTCTGTTCCAAAGAGAAGGAGAATCACCCATTTTATCACCACTTTATAAAATTGTATTTTGGGACACATTTTCTTGTTGGTTACAGTGGGGCCTGTTTAATCTTCGTACGTAAGTCATCTAGGCACGTATCTGCCAATTGTGAGCGTATCGTACGCAAAATCACTCTGCGTATGCCCAGGACTGGGTGGGGAAGGGGTGTTTGCCATAGTGAAGTTACAGTAAGGTCGTGTCATCTCAAAGTTCCTAGTTTTTCTTCCTCTTTGCACCTCTCTATTTGGTTTCCTCTTCCCACCTCATCCATTAAACTAATCATATCAATAGGTTTCAAGTTATTGTGATATCTCATTAATTAACAATTATCTGTTTTTTGTTTGTTCCTTCTGCTGCATTTATGCTCAGTCTATATTCTCAGTACGATTTATAGAAGTTAGTGAGGTTTTGACATGATGTGAAATGATGTTTTGTCTCACTTTTAGATCCAAGTACCGTGAGCAATTCTGAGTCAATCCAATGCTCAGCTCGAATATGGACTACATGAATCTGAACCGTTCATCTCTAATAATTACATCCATCTTTTTCGCCATTCCAAAGGTACCAAGCCAGATAGACGTGATTTTGTAATGCTCTACCTATTATGGAGTTAAGTCTTAAAAGAGGATTGAATGTTTTCATGAAAACCTGAACTGCAAGAAAAATGAAAATATGCTCTTTATTTGCTTACATCCAGATATATATTTTTTTACATTTGTTCCTTCTAGATCCCAACTGTCCCCTCACATTACCTGTTCTTAATGTTCAGACTTCTCCTGGGAAGAGTTGTTCGACCGACAAGACAGCAGTGTCATGAACTGACACTGCTGTGTGTTCAGATGCTGCCACAGCTTGTCTTATGCTGAATGCAGCTTATAGCAAAGTTTTACTCATTCCACCCTGTGTAGTTGGTTTTCGGGGTGGGTGGGGGGCAGTTCCAAAACCTAGGAAATGGCTGTGCATTTTGAAATTCGTTGGCCAGACAAATAGGTGGACGTTAAGGAACAAAAGAGCTGTGCAGTTCCACATTTTTGCAGCTACCTGGAGATTCCTGGGTTATTTGGCTTTTATGCTTTGTACCAATATTTTTCTGTTCCTGGCTCTGGTTCCTTCTCTGAGTTCCCATATTTGACTTCAAACATACAGGTGTAGCGGTCATCTCTGTGTGTCTCCAATCAGTTCGCAGCTCAAGTCTCACAAGCCTATGGTACATAGACAGGTGAGCTCAGCCTACTATACTATGCACCAGTAACAAAAATCCCAACGCGTTTTGTGGTGCGTATAGAAGGCGCTTTGAAAATTACATTATTTGAGCTAGACTTTCCCGACCAGTGTCGATTCACATTTATAAAAGAGGATCTGGAGAAATGTGATGGTAAGTAACCAATATAAATACACACATCTATCCATCCATTAATCCACTATGGGATCTATTATCTAGAATGCGGAGAACTTGGACATTTCTGCATCAGGGATTTCTCTTTTAACACTTTTTTTTATTATTTTGAAGGTACAATTGTTTTTGCTTTGTTGCAAGACGTAAAAAAAATTATATGATTGCAGACTTTTTATGGTACAAAATAAGCACAAGAATAACAACAGCCAGGACCAGCTGCTTTTCATGCACAGGAGGGTGATTTAACAAAGAGGGCAACAAAGTACTAAACAAAGTCCTCACTTTTTTAAAATGCAAAAAAAGAAAATGCTGAGTGGAAAATGTGAGTTTTATCTGTGAATTGTGTCCACACGTTGTTTTCAGAGATACCCGGTTGTCGTCAGGATTCCTCGTCACTTTATTCCTGCGGGAGTGACTGTGGGGGTCGTTCGCAAACCACAAAAAAATTTATCCAACTTTCATTGCATAATTACAGCTATTTTCCGGCACAGAGATTTTATGTAGAGTTGCCCATGTAGCGTTTTCATGGCCGTTGTAGCCGATGTCTCCTTGGACATTATAGCCATTTTTGACATTTCACTGACATGTGCTTGTCTGGAAAACATCACATCCAAGTCTTATATTTGCATCCTCTGTCCTTCAGTAATTAGACATTTACTGCAAATGCTGTTTATCTCACAGCGATCTATTCAATGTGCTTTACAGACGGCTTGTATTATACTGGTCTGATCATTGCTGCGTCATCACCAAGGGTATCAATGACAGTTTGTTTAATGTCACGAAGACCCATTTACTATTCCACAAACGCTCCCCATCCCTATAATTCAGTGCACGCCCACTTTCCGTGACGTGCTTTGCACAATTGTTTTTGGTAATGCCGCGTGCTGTAAATTTTTTTTAAAAAAATGAGCCTAATACTGATTTAGTGCCAACTGCCCCTTTAATTAATTGCGTTTCCATTCAGCCCCTAAGATACAACCTGTTTTACCCTCATTTTTGTATAAACAAAAGTCCCGAGGGTCAGTGTGTAGTTATTTTATGTTACTTTAGTGCATTCTATGAATTGCGCCTAGATTGTGCAACAGGTGTCATATTGAGAGTATAGACTGACGCAGGCTTTGTGGGTGTCTATAACTTGGGAGCACCCAGCCTAATTAGGCGGTTACTACCCTTTAAGTTATTTCCACATCGTCCTATAATATTTAGGGATCTGTTTATTAAGCTGGGGTGATAATGCAGATTTTCTATCGCTGCTTATTCCGATTTATGGAAACCGGGGCGGCTCAGCGATACTCGGCTCTCTTACAACACAGGCTGACAGCGGTAAGAGCGTTGGTGCCGCCAACCTCTGTGCTGGATCACACAAGCGCATCCACTTTTTATTATTAATATTTATTTATAAGGCGCCACAAGGCATCCGCAGCGCCGTACAGAGACAAACAAAATCACAATACAATGGGAGACAGCACAGTACAGTAAACACAGCAACTCGGTACGCTCAATGCACAGCTAGAGAGGGCGGGGAAGGGGGAGGGAGGATCCGCAAACGACGGGGCCAAGAAGGAGGGCGCGGAAGACAGGGAGACCCCCAGGGGGAGGAGGGAGCGAGAGTGGACGTGGGGTGGAGGACCCTCGAGGAGGAGGGCTAAGTAGCTGGAGAGCAGAGTTAGAAGTGGTGGAAACAGGAGGAGAGATGGCCCTGCTCAGAGGAGCGTACAATCTAAGGGGAGGGGTGGACAGACAGAGAGAGACGCAGGGGAGAGAGGGAGAGTAGGGGGACAGAGGCAGAAGATAAGGTAGGAAGTTAAGTGGGAGACAGAAAGGCTTTAAGAAAAAGGTGGGTTTTTAGGGCCCGTTTGAAGCTGGACAGATTAGGGGAAGTTCTGATGGAGGGAGGGAGCTTGTTCCAGTGGAGGGGGGCAGCGCGGGCGAAGTTTTGGATACGCGCGTGGGAGGAGGTTATAAGGGGGGAAGAGAGGCGACGGTCAGAGGCAGAACGGAGAGGGCGGGATGGAGCATAAATAGAGAGGAGGGTGGAGATGTAGGGCGCAGTGGAGTTGGCGAGGGCCTTGTAGGTGAGTGTGAGGAGCTTAAAGAGGATTCTGAAGGGGAATGGGAGCCAGTGAAGGGCTAGGTAGAGGGGGGAGACAAAAGAGGAGCGGCGAGAGAGGAAAATAAGCCTAGCTGCAGCGTTAAGGAAGGATCGAAGGGGATCGAGATGAGAGTGGGGGAGGCCAGTGAGGAGGAGGTTGCAGTAGTCCAGGCGGGAGATGATCAGAGAGTGGATAAGGCATTTGGTGGCATCTTGGGAGAGGAAGGGCCGGATACGAGCGATGTTGCGCAGCTGGAAGCGGCAGGATTTAGCAAGAGAGAGGATGTGGGGGCCAAACAAATGTTTATCTATCAACATCTACTGCCTTGAGGTTGAGTTATAAGCTGTTATAAGTTATAATCCACTTCTACTTTCATTACAAAATAAAAATATATTTAGAAAAAAAATGTTTTTTTTAATGTAAATGTGCCCAGTGCTGCTGTACTTGTACCACTGCTGTCTGTGATAAATACGCTTCTTGGTCCTGGTTTTACACTTGGGCGCAATCTGTAGGAGATTTTTGCATTAGCCCAGCATTCGGCAAAGAACAAACCTAACTGCCATTAGGAGTATCCTCCTGCATTCTGGACGTGCTGCCCCAATGCAGTCTCTGGGTGCAGTGACTCATCTTTTTATATCTATTTCCTGTAGTTTATATGTCTATGAACAGAGTCTTTAGACGTATGATCTGGCTTATTAGTGCTCTCCTTCCCTCCTCTTCCACATACAGCATTACGATCATCCTGCGACCAGATATATTTATCCCCTGTTTCATATCTCTACCCAAGATGGTTGCCTGGAAGCCAGTAATGTGACTTATTATAATTTAATGAATGATTTGACCCTGTGTCAGTGTCTTAAGCCCTCTCTGTAAGCACCACAGAACTGGACTGAGCCCCCTCTGTATACTGCACTGCACTGAGCTCCCCTCTGTGTACTGTACTGGACTGAACCCGCCTCTGTATACAGCGCAGCACTGGACTGAGCCCCCTCTGTATACTGCACTGGACTGAGCCCCCTCTGTATACTGCACTGCACTGAGCTCCCCTCTGTGTACTGTACTGGACTGAACCCGCCTCTGTATACAGCGCAGCACTGGACTGAGCCCCCTCTGTATACTGCACTGGACTGAGCCCCCTCTGTATACTGCACTGCACTGAGCTCCCCTCTGTATACTGCACTGGACTGAGCCCCCCTCTGTGTACTGTACTGGACTGAACCCGCCTCTGTATACAGCGCAGCACTGGACTGAGCCCCCTCTGTATACAGCGCAGCACTGGACTGAGCCCCCTCTGTATACAGCGCAGCACTGGACTGAGCCCCCTCTGTATACAGCGCAGCACTGGACTGAGCCCCCTCTGTATACAGCGCAGCACTGGACTGAGCCCCCTCTGTATACTGCTCTGGACTGAGCCCCCTCTGTATACTGCACTGGACTGAGCTCCCCTCTGTATACTGCACTGGACTGAGCCCCCTCTGTATACTGCTCTGGACTGAGCCCCCTCTGTATACTGCACTGGACTGAGCTCCCCTCTGTATACTGCACTGGACTGAGCCCCCCTCTGTGTACTGTACTGGACTGAACCCGCCTCTGTATACAGCGCAGCATTGGACTGAGCGCCCTCTGTATACTGCTCTGGGCTGAGCCCCCTCTGTATACTGCTCTGGGCTGAGCCCCCTCTGTATACTGCTCTGGACTGAGCCCCCTCTGTATACTGCACTGGACTGAGCTCCCCTCTGTATACTGCACTGGACTGAGCTCCCCTGTGTATACTGCACTGGACTGAGCCCCCCTCTGTGTACTGTACTGGACTGAACCCGCCTCTGTATACAGCGCAGCACTGGACTGAGCGCCCTCTGTATACCGCACTGGACTGAGCGCCCTCTGTATACCGCACTGGACTGAGCGCCCTCTGTATACCGCATTGGACTGAGCGCCCTCTGTATACCGCACTGGACTGAGCGCCCTCTGTATACCGCACTGGACTGAGCGCCCTCTGTATACCGCACTGGACTGAGCGCCCTCTGTATACCGCACTGGACTGAGCGCCCTCTGTATACCGCACTGGACTGAGCGCCCTCTGTATACCGCACTGGACTGAGCGCCCTCTGCATACCGCACTGGACTGAGCGCCCTCTGCATACCGCACTGGACTGAGCGCCCTCTGTATACCGCACTGGACTGAGCGCCCTCTGTATACCGCTCTGGACTGAACCCCCTCTGTATACCGCTCTGGACTGAACCCCCTCTGTATACCGCTCTGGACTGAACCCCCTCTGTATACCGCTCTGGACTGAACCCCCTCTGTATACCGCTCTGGACTGAACCCCCTCTGTATACTGCTCTGGACTGAACCCCCTCTGTATACTGCTCTGGACTGAACCCCCTCTGTATACTGCTCTGGACTGAACCCCCTCTGTATACTGCTCTGGACTGAACCCCCTCTGTATACTGCTCTGGACTGAACCCCCTCTGTATACTGCTCTGGACTGAGCCCCCTCTGTATACTGCTCTGGACTGAGCCCCCTCTGTATACTGCACTGGACTGAGCCCCCTCTGTATACCGCACTGGACTGAGCCCCCTCTGTATACTGCACTGGACTGAGGCCCCTCTGTATACCGCTCTGGACTGAGTCCTCTCTGTATACTGCACTGGACTGAGCCCCCTCTGTATACTGCACTGGACTGAGGCCCCTCTGTATACTGCACTGGACTGAGCCCTCTCTGTATACCGCACTGGACTGAGCCCCTTCTGTATACCGCACTGGACTGAGCGCCCTCTGTATACCGCACTGGACTGAGCGCCCTCTGTATACCGCTCTGGACTAAACCCCCTCTGTATACCGCTCTGGACTGAACCCCCTCTGTATACTGCTCTGGACTGAACCCCCTCTGTATACTGCTCTGGACTGAACCCCCTCTGTATACTGCTCTGGACTGAACCCCCTCTGTATACTGCTCTGGACTGAACCCCCTCTGTATACTGCTCTGGACTGAACCCCCTCTGTATACTGCTCTGGACTGAACCCCCTCTGTATACTGCTCTGGACTGAACCCCCTCTGTATACTGCTCTGGACTGAGCCCCCTCTGTATACTGCACTGGACTGAGCCCCCTCTGTATACCGCACTGGACTGAGCCCCCTCTGTATACTGCACTGGACTGAGGCCCCTCTGTATACCGCTCTGGACTGAGTCCTCTCTGTATACTGCACTGGACTGAGCCCCCTCTGTATACTGCACTGGACTGAGGCCCCTCTGTATACTGCACTGGACTGAGCCCTCTCTGTATACCGCACTGGACTGAGCCCCTTCTGTATACCGCACTGGACTGAGGCCCCTCTGTATACTGCACTGGACTAAGCCCCCTCTGTTTACCGCTCTGGACTGAGTCCTCTCTGTATACCGCACTGGACTGAGCCCCTTCTGTATACTGCACTGGACTGAGGCCCCTCTGTATACTGCACTGGACTGAGCCCCCTCTGTATACTGCACTGGACTGAGCCCCCTCTGTATACTGCACTGGACTGAGCCCCCTCTGTATACTGCTCTGCACTGAGTCCTCTCTGTATACCGCACTGGACTGAGCCCCCTCTGTATATTGCTCTGGACTGAGTCCTCTCTGTTTACTGCACTGGACTGAGCCCTCTCTGTATACTGCACTACATTGTAGAGCCACAATTAATTTGCAGAGTTCCTCTCGTTCATTTGTATAACTCTGCCTCTGTCACGCACAAGTTGCATGGTGGGGTCATTTCTTATGACTAGTAAACCCTTGGGGAAGATGTTAATAAAGACAGCTAACAAATTTGTTCAAGTGCCTGAAAGTACTCACAGACAGCGGCAGCCGAAGATGCTTAATTGAGTCTGTGAATTGTGGGACAAAATCCTCCTGACTTTCTCTTCCTGGAATTTGAAATGTTTGATCTAATAAAACACTGTGTACTGACAGCTCGAAAGATTTCCTTACCGCTCATTCACAGCTGGGCTTAATGTTGTTCTGGAAAATAATATAATTGATTCATGGCTCATTCACACATATAAGTAAAGACCTATGAAAACTAACGCAGTTTACTGACATGTCCTTAACGCGTTTTCCATATGCTATTACCAATACAGTCTAGTAGACTGATATAATGTGGTAACACAGTAGGGCATGCTCTATTCTAACATTTTAAATGTGGTTTTAATTTATGTGCAACAAAGAATCGGATAGGTGAGAACGAGCCCTCAACATAGACTTAGGACACTTAGTAAAAGAATGACCCTGGCTGGACTCAATCGCTTCAGCATAGAACTGCTCCATATCCATGTTAATGTCATCATCATTTGCGTGACGGATGCCATTGTGGCCGAAAAGCTGCACAAAACACATGTACATCAGCGGTTCTCAAAGTGTGTTCCCACCAGCAGATACATTGTCACAGTTATAATATTCTTCTGCTTTTCCCACTTATTTTCAAACTGCGTTATCCTGGGCTGTAAGCATATTTTTTATATCACTTCATTTATTGCAGGTTACTGTAACTGGAAAATAAGTGGGAAAATCAGTAGCAGACTATTATCACTCTGTGATAAGATAATAAAAATATAACCTATCAATTTATTAGTAACCAGTGACATCATGAGGTACGAGGCGTGACATTTGTGCCTCTTGTGAATGGATAGCTGGGAATCTGGTTAATATTGGTTCACCTCCCAATATGGCTGTATCCATTGAGTATAGACCAGGGCTACACTGTATTTAAATGTTACAGAATATCTGGAATTTAGTGAATGTATTTCTGAGTTAGAGCTTCTCGTGTAACCAGTAAGAATGTGAGATATCTGACGTCATTACCACTATCCTCGTTAATACTGATTGTATTACAGGTTTCTCTAGCTTCAGCTAGCTCTAAGAATCTCCATAATGTCGTTAACTCCATAATTAGGATACAAATCTATTGCAATTCAATATATATACAAGAATATGCAATAGAGTTTAATATTTAATGATGTGTCAGCTTTGTGGTAATTATCTACTGGAAGTTAAGTCCATTGGAATCTGTGATTACTGATCTATATTTATTATAATGGACTAGTAATCACACTGAATAAATATTGGCAAGAAGTGAGCACTGTAATATATACTATTATTGTATTTTATTGTTATCACTCAATATGTTTCCCATGTTCTATCACAGTAACATGACAGAAATCAGCGGTATGAAACATTTTGTTATTAGGTTAGATTTGTCTGCATAACCTTGTATTGCTTTTATAACAAATTAAAAGCATTTAAGTGATGTTTTCACATTCCTGTTGTTCAGAAATGTATATAAACCATTAGTGACCTGTTTTTGAAACCTTGTACTAAGATCGGTAGTACCACAAACTGGCATGTAATGTCCTTATTAGGACTACCTGAGCTAATAAAACATCACTGCTTCAAGATCCTGCTTTGACAACTACCTACCCTGCTGTAATTCCTGTGACCTGCAGATTAGACCAATCTAATTCGTTATTCGGCTGATCTGATGTTGGGACCAACGCTGTGCCCGCTGCCTGCAGCTCTGGCTGGTGTGATAGGCCAGGGGGGAACCATCCACAGCAACCCTGATCTGAAGGCAAGAGGTCAGGGGTACCAGCCCAGGTGTCCAGCGAGGGGGTACACCATCAGTGAGAGTTACCCAGAAGGGCACGGTTCTTGGTGACGGTGAAGGAGCCTAGTGGTGGCAGCAGGCTCCTCCTGCGACAAGAGGGGCAAATTTTGGATAAAGAAAGGGGACGGAGGCAAGGCAAACCCAGCAGCACAACAGACGGTGGCACAAGCTGTCCATCCTGTCACAATTGTAGTCACTGTTGCCATTACTTTCCAATAGGAAACTATTGTCACTGAAGTCAATGTAGTCACTACATTCTATGGGGAAGCTAATATCACTGAAGGGAGCAGAGCCATTACTTCATTTGGGAAAACTAATATAACTGAAGTCAATGGAGACATTAATTGGGATGAAAATCCATTGACATCCAATATATCTACAAGAATATGCAATAGAGTTTAATATTTAAAGATGTGTCAACTTTGTGTGTATCTACTGGAAGTAAAATCCATTGGAATCTGTTCAGATCTATTTTTATTATTATGGACTAGTAATCACACTGAATAAATATTGCAAGAAGTGAACACTGCAATATATACTATTATTGTATTTTACTGTAATCACTCAATGGGGGGAATTCAATTCAGCTGCGACTAACGCAGCGTTAAAGCTAATACCGTTAATACGATAATTTTAGGTCTGTTGGGAGCCGCAAACAAAAAGCCAACCTTGACATTACCGTGTTAACGGTAATTATGCGCACTATTACCGTAACGTCGGCAATAGTGTGCATGTGGTAACGTGGCCAATCGGATTCCCCCCAATATGTTTCTCATGTTCTATATACACAGTAACATGAGAGAAAACAGTGGTATAAAACATTTTGTTATCAGGTTAGATTTGTCTACATAACATTATATGCTCTTATAACACTTTGTAAGGAGCAAATTAGGAGCATTTAAGTGCTGTTTTCATATTCTTGTTGCTTCAGAAAAGTATATAACGATTAGTGACCTGTTAATGAGACCTTGTACTATTCTTAATTATATACCAAGTTTACCATTTTTTGTCATTTTTAGCAACAAAAATTCATTTAAATGAAATCCGCTATAATCCTCCCATACCTTTTTGTGATGAAACGAGTTTGATATCACCTTAACCAGCCTGTCCCTCGTTTCTCACACAATGTGGAATATAACAACATCTTTTTATAGCCCTGTTAGTGTTCCCCAGCTCACCAGAGTACAAGTGCGGTGTCTGATTACATGTGGATAAGGGGACATTATAGCCATAACTATATAGGAGACTTTCTTACTCCATGTTACCCATTGTTATAATGTGTTTGTTGTTATTGTGGTGAGGCTGTTATGCATTGTTTTCAATTTGAAGCCAGGTGGGCTATGGGTAAGGAACAGGTGGGGTCCAGTTCCAGGATACAGGTGAGGGGGCTGTAGCTGCATTAATCCTCTCCCTCCATTCTCTACAGGAATCCTGATCAGCCGAGAGCTGGTTCTGGATGAAAACGCTTGTAAGGGGTTAATACTGGGAGTGTCATTCTGAGTATGTCCCCGTTGTCTCAGGTTATGCTCAGCCAGACACCTTGTGTCAGCCCAGTAGGGGACCAGGGGATGTATTGGGGTGAGAAGGGACAGGCCTGTAACAGCCCCTGCTGACAGACAGCCACTCATAGGATCCCACTATCAAAGGCCACCCCTGACCCAGCCCCTGGAGCGTGGGAAATCTGCGGGGGAGAGAGGAAAAAGTGAGTGTAAAGGAAGTTTTCTTTTTGCTCTCATCGTGGGACGACCTCCAGCATTGAAGTCTAAGGGACAGATAATGTAGTAAACCTGCCTGGCACTTATTTACTGTTCGTATATAATATTCTAGTGGTTTTTATTACAATAAATGAACTGCTGAACTTTTGTAACTGCATTTTCCCGAGTGATAAAACAACCCTAGAAGGTACTGGGTATGCTTCCCTGGCACAGTACTACACCTGTGGGTGGCCAGCCAGCCAGCGTGAGGTGGGTATAAGTGGACCAGATTAACCTGGTATCTCCACACTTTTTAACCAATGTTCAAATTGTTCTGTGCTCAATAATCACAACCCATTACATTCTATGGGGAGAAACTGTCACTGAAATCAATGGAGCCATTACTGTCAATAGGAAAACTACTGTCATTGTAGTCAATGTAGCCATTACTTTTCAGGTGGAAACTACTGTCACTGAAGCCAATGAAGTCGTTGCATTCTATGGGGAAACTAATATCACTGAAGGGAACAGAGCCATTACTTTTATTTTGAAAAACTGATATCACTGAAGGCAATGGAAACATTAATTTTTAATAAGAATCTACTATCGCTGAAGTCAATGGAGCCATTACTTTCAGTGGGAAAACTACTATCATTGTAGTCAATGTAGCATTGATAAATATTTCCATTGATAAGGTTCTTTATTCTTTACTTAATTTTTTTATTTTGTATATGTTATTTTGGGGCAATGTAATAATTCCTCTTCAGTGTTATTTTTTTGTGTAGAAAATGGCGACTACGTTACACAATTTGTGGTCTAGATCCCATTCCCCCAATCTCCAAGGGATGGAAGAACTGTTTAATTTGTCATATAGTCTACACTGTGCACCTTGAATATAATATAGTAAAAATGTACAAGTGTATTCCAAGTTAAACTGTTTTAATGTTAAAAAGAGCCAAAACAGTTGGTGGCCCAATGGGGACCAGTTCTCTCGTGGAGCGCTGTGGTGGCGGAGGATTCCCAATAACAGCACTTCAGCCCTGGACAGTATTTGTGGATCAACGTCATTGGAGGAGCTTCTAATGGGAAGACCAGGAGGCAAAGCAAAAACGATTTTGGTCCTGTGGGCTTCAGAAGAGGCAGTAAGAGTACTGCTTCCCTGGGGTCTGCCTACAACTATTCTGGAGCCAACCTGAATTGTAGGGGTTACCGTACCCCAGAACTAGGATCCTTGAAGTCAGTTTGGGTGAGAGATTTAAAAATATCCCAGCCCAAAGGTACTGGAGCAAGGGTTGAGAGGGGGCTGACCCCCCCTTTTCAGACATGGGGGAGAGCAACCCCCCCCCCCTCTATTAGTACAATGCTGAATTACGAGCATGGTCCAGGCAGATTCACCTAGGAGATAATAGAATGAATCAGGGTTAAATGGACAGAGGTTGAATCACCTACCAGCACGTGTGCAGAAACTATATATAAAGTGCAAAAATGTAAGTGTATAATCTTTTTTTATTTCCCTTTAAATTTATTTTTGCAAAAAAAATGTATAATATTAAACACGGTTAACAACAATAAACTAAAGCTAAAAGCACGCAGGGGAGCAACTGTGTCATACAATTAAACATAATATCTAATTATTTTGTAACTTAGAAAATATTAGTAATTAAATATGCAATAGAGAAAACATTGTAGTAAAATGTATGTGAAGTGTCTTTAGTCACCAAGAATAGTATCTGTCTTTTCAAAATAAGCATTTGGACCTATAATGTCTGAATATTAAAATAGTAATGGTTATATGTCTGCCCAGGGTACAGTCCTCAGAGAGATCTACCTCTCTCAGTCCCTCTGTAACATAAGGAGAAATTCTCCACTGGTACCAAATTGTCTCATGTTTATTAGTGAGATTGCGACTATTACACATAAACCGTTCGTGTCCTACGGTATTTACAAGATCAATCTAATCCTTTAGAATCCGGCCATCCGGAGCCAATCACCTCCTGGCAATGATCACTTTCGCTAACATAAGCAGGATAGTGACAAGTGATCTAATAAATCTATGTGATTTTATGCAGACCCGGCCAAATAAACATAATCTCGGATTAATGGAGGATATTCCCACATCCAACTGTATTACACATTCTCCCCCCTCCTGCCAGAGGGAGGACACCACCGGGCAGCTCCATATCATATGCCAGAAGTCCTCTCCTGTACTCCACATCTAGGGCAAAGGACCTGGAGGGTCGGAGGGGAGAGAGGAATACCCTATGCAGGAAGAAAAATTAAATTTGGCAAAATCTGTCAGAGAAGTGACTTGGTAAGAACTTTCCAGCATATTACCCCCAAGCCTTATCACTAATCTCTTCTAGGTCACCTTCCCATGTGTGTCGTAATCTCTGAATCCATCTATACCCTCTATTTCCAAGAGAATTGAATATATAGATGGGATTTGGTGTTTTGTGCCTAGTCTCACTAATTGTACTCACAGAGGGTCTGCAGGGAAATGTGGGTTATCCCCCCAAAACTGTGAGACCAAGGCTTGTCTAAGTTGCAAGTATAACTTCCAGTTGCAGGAAATAATTTCTAGGTAATCTGTACAATTTCTAAATTTGTTCAAAGAAGTGTAATACCCAGGCTACATACAATTGCCCACAGACACCAGCAAAGAGGGGCTGCAGCAGCTACACACAGTATCCAGAATTAAGTAGCTCCAGATACTGGTTAAGGAACCTGGCGGTAGCTACGACTAAGCTCCAACAATGGGGGGCGCCATGGTGATGAGCAGTTGGCACTTACAGTTCGCAAGTGAGTGTCTGGTGGCCAAGAAACCATGATAAGAGTAGTCAGTAATGGCAGTAAGAGAAACTCTAAGCCAATCTGTACCGCCCCCCGGATGGTAAAGTAATCCCATCATTGAGAAGCTGAGAATCTGTTTACACAGAACTTCACTGAGGATTTGAACAATTTTAATTGTTACACAGAAATTCTAAATCCCGTCGGCCACTTCACAGACACCATGTGCAGAGTGTACAGGATCCCTTATACTTTACAAAACCTTATTAAATGCTTGTTTACATTTTTAAAATAATATCTCCCACTATTCAAGCTAAAAATAATATAATTGCATTTTTTTTTTTTAAACTCTTTATTTTTGTGAAAACATGAGTTTCATACAGCAAGTAATAAGAAAAAATTAAGACATAATGCTCAAAACATGTCAAGAAAGCAACGGAAGATGAAACTCAGTCTTAAGACATGTCAACATACACATTTAACAGATATAAATTAGCTATGGGTTGGACTATAAAGATACAGAACAATCAAGATAAGATAATATGTCCTAACTATAAACAATAAAAAGTCTCTGTTATAATGAAACTCTTTGTCAAAAATGTCACTTTCCTTAATTTTTATTTCCTTTTTTAGAAGAAGGATAGAAAAGTAGAAAAAAGGTAGAAGAGGGGAAGGGAAAAAAGGGAAAAAAAAATCTAGGGGGTACAACTGTGAGACAATTTTTCAAGTGATGGGCGTTATTGTTTGATGAAAAGAATACCACAAGTCCCATACCTTATGGAAGTTTAGAATTTTGTCATGAAGAAGGCTGGTGATATATTCCATTGTAGCCATGTAGCACACTCGAGATACAACACTCTGAAGGCTTGGGGGACGGGGAGATTTCCAATCTTTCGCTATTTGCAAACAAGTAGCGGCACAAATATTTTGCACTAATCTATCTCCCTGTTTATTTAGGGTTTGACCCGGGAGCATAACAACATGACCAATGGGTCGGGGCAACACCTCGATTTCTAAAGTTCTTGTGATTAGATCAGCAACTTGGGACCATAGATTGAAAATACTGGGACATGTCCACCAAATATGATAAAATGAGCCCACCTCCCCGCACCCTCTCCAACATAGGTCTGAGGTGCCAGGATATATTATGTGCAGTCTAGTTGGTACTAAATACCATCTTGTGTACACTTTAAATGTATTCTCACGGATTGAAGTGTTAATGGAGATTTTGGAAATCCTCATCCTGAGCCGGGACCATCCCTCCTGATCCAGCGCCCTGCCTGTGTCCTGAAGCCAGGCCTCCTCAAACGGTTCTATGACATCTGACTTTGGACCCAGGAAAGTGTGGTAGACCAGTGATATCAAGCCTGATGCTCCAGCGCTATTCATTCAACTCCTCTCAAAAGGTGTAGGATTACGTAATTTGGAAGATCTGCAGAGTGATTGTATGAAGCCTCTAATTTGTATGTAAGTAAAAATGCAAAGACGAAGGGACGCCCTTTTTCTCTCTAAGATCTATAAAAGACTGGGGAGCATATTCTCCTAGGATGTGGGTAAACTGAGTGATGCCCACCTCTTGCCATGGGCATGAAAATGACTGAAGGCTTCCTGCCGGGAAATCTGGGTGGTGCCACAGCGGGGTGAGTGGAGAAGGAAATGAGGTGAGCTCCCACCTTCTGTGAAGTCTGTCCCATAAATTAAGTGTAAACTGTATGGAGGGGTGTGAGTACACTGAGGCCAGCCTATGATTTCTGGGGAGCCAGGGAAGCAAGCTCAGGTTATGATCTGGCGTGTGCGCATTCTCAAGATCGACCCATCTCTTTATCCCTGGGGCCGACTGCCAGGAAATGATATGACTAAGGTTAACTGCATGATAATAGCGCTCAAAAAGTGGCAGAACCCCCCCCCCACCCCCCAGTGAGTGGATTTAGATAGACAGGTCCTTTTGAGTCTCGACTTTTTCCCTTGCCATATGAATCTACCACATAGAGATTGCAGGTTCGCTAGAAAAGTACCTGGGAGCGGGATTCGTAGTGTCTGAAATAGATATAAGACTCTGGGTAAGACGTTCTTCTTTATCACATTAATTCTTCCAAACCAGGGGCCTGATTCATTAAGGTTCTTAAATGAAGAGGATTCTCATTTCAGTCTCCTGGACAAAACCATGTTACAATGGAAGGGGTGCAAATTAGCATTCTGTTTTACACATAAGTTAAATACTGGCTGTTTTTTCATGTAGCACACAAATATCAACTTTAAATTTCAGTGTACAAATAAGCTATCAAATATTTGTGTGTTACATGAAAAAACAGGCAGTATTTAACTTATGTGTAAAACAGAATACTAATTTGCACCCCTTCCATTGTAACATGGTTTTGTCCAGGAGACTGAAATGAGTATCCTCTTCATTTGAGAACCATAATGAATCAGGCCCCAGGAGATGAAAAGCGAGTCCCATTTTATCAGGTCCCTATTTTTACTGAATCTAGAAGAGGGGTGAAGTTAGCATGGAACAGCTGTTTATATTCCTTCGTGATTTGGACCCCTAAATAACGTACCGCCCTGGGGCAACACTGCAAGTTAAACGAGGATTCAAGTATATTTTTGATATCGCTGGGGACTTGAAGTGATAGAGCTTCTGATTTAGTGTTATTTATTTTATAGTCTGAAAATGATCCGTATTCCTTGAGTTCTACAAGAAGATTTGGGAGAGAGATGAGGGGGATTTGAAAGTGTTAACAAAACGTCATCAGCAAATAACGATATCTTGAAGTGGCGGGGGCCAATTCGTAATCCTGAAATAATATAATTGCATTTTTATATAACTTATATATTTATTACACTCATATCTACATAGTGATATTTCTATCATTACTGCACAATAACTTGTATGTAAAGAAATCTTTTCTGCTGTTTCTGAGATCCCAAGTTCTCGGTTCCACAGTCACTTTGATGGTTTAGTAAAAGTAAAGGACCCAAAATCTATTTGTGGCAGTAATTTTAGTTACAGTGTTGTCGGTTATGTGACGGGAGCCAGGTGTCTACAGAGGTTTGTAGGCTCCGGGCCCCCTGAGGATGGGGACCTGAAACATACAGTATATACAGGTCTATAAATACAGATTTATCCTTTACCGGTGTTTCCTCCACAGACTCTGACTTACCCACCGGCTGTAGATTACTGATCAGCTCTGCTCCATATTAGCTTTATTAGCTGTCTGTCACTAATAATGAATAACTTTACTTAATAAAGATGAATGAACTGCTCCTGCTCTCACTCCCGCTTTCTCTCTCTCCCACTCGTTCCTTCCCTATCCCTCTCTCCCTCCCTTATTTATAACTCTCTCCATTTCTTTCCCTCCCTCTCTCCTACTTCTCTCACACTTAATTTCTCACTCCCTCTTTCAATCTTCCTACCAATCTCTCTCTTTCTCTCTCTCTTGGCTTAAACACAGGTTTTTAAAGATCATTTATGAAAGGGAAAAACATGAAGAACTGCATATCTTTCTATTTACATAAATGCACCATATTTGCCCACTCTCCTGGACTGTCCGGAAGACTTCGGGTAGGTCTCCCAGGAGAGCAAGCCATAGAGATTGGGCTGGATGTGGTTCTCCAGGAAGTGATTCACTGAGAATTGCGTCATATTGGCCCCACCCCGGCGACAAAATGACACAATTGCAGAAAGGAGGAATGAAAAGTATGTATGAAATACACCCAAATGTCTGCCACTCAAAGGTGCACGTCCCCATCCCAGACTTCTGAACGCCCGCAGGAAAACCAGTCTGTTTCTTCTTGTGGGTCCAATGAGATTTGTACGTGGAGGGAAGTGTGACAAGTTATTTCAATGTCCCGCCCACTATAACTATTGCACCACCCCCTTTCCAAATTTGATTTATAGCTCAAATTACTCATGATAGGGGACATTGGGAGTCTTTATTGCACGTGGCGTTTTGTGTTTCAGCATTTTTATTTAATTGAGTAAATTGCACTTAGTAATGAGCTTAACCCGATAAGTGCATGTGGAACGTGTAAAATGTGTTGCATTAAAAGTATAGGGCAACTTCAGATTTTAAAACTCTTTTGCTGGGGATCTCATGTACGTAATCTCATCCCACAAACAAAATCTCATATTTGCATAGCTAAATGCATTTATATTCAACAGTGAACCCCCGATCTGCCCAGCTATCTCATTGGAAGATGCAACATTTTCCCCAGGTGCATTTGTGTAAAAGTAGTCCTGTGATTTCACAAAATGCTATTTGGGCTGAGAACCTTCCTTGGCTTAGAACCTGAGGCCATTGCTTTACTGGCCTATTCCCGCGGAACCAGCATTGTTCCTGGGAGGAATCTGACGGGATGAGCAAGTCAGCGTGTTTGGAAATCCGCCGCATAATCCTGTCGCATCTCTTCAGCAGTGATAGTAACCATTTCAAAGACTTGCATCAAGCCAGGAGAAGAGACGGATTATCCATTATGTAACCTAGGCTTCTGCCGAGCGACCAGAGGGTCTGGATCAATTTATAGCCATTTTTCTGTGTCTTTTTATTTGACAAACGGAGGGAGTAAGGGGGCCCAAACCAGCATCTTGCCTAGTGCCCTGTGCAGTCAGAAGTGACCTCAGCTGAAACCCTGCAGGGGAAACGTTTCCATACCCATGATAATCTGTGTGTTATTCCAGAGAAAAAAAAATGTTGTGTGTATGTTCCTTGCAGGATAACCCCACCCTTTCAAGCACCTGTTATGGCCTATAAATTGATTTGAGCAGCTTCCACTTTTGTATTTGTCTGAGAGGCATGTTGGTGTCAGTAGCTGAGAGGGGGTACTGGCACTGAATTGCTGTTTGGAGGCTTCTGGGGTACCTCTTTGGTAAGTTGGCTCTCAATTTAAAAACACATATGTATGGCCCAAATATATGGGACTCTCATTGTTTAGAGTAGGACCATCCTATTAGCAAAAGCGCCTTGGCGTGGCAGGATGGCTTAAACATACATTTGCAAATGTGTGCAACAAAGACTTTTGCATTTTTATCTACAGTAGAAATGGCAGATCTGTTGCTGGTTATAGCAGTGTGCTGGGGGAAAAAAATGTTGTGTGTATGTTCCTTGCAGGATAACCCCACCCTTTCAAGCACCTGTTATGGCCTATAAATTGATTTGAGCAGCTTCCACTTTTGTATTTGTCTGAGAGGCATGTTGGTGTCAGTAGCTGAGAGGGGGTACTGGCACTGAATTGCTGTTTGGAGGCTTCTGGGGTACCTCTTTGGTAAGTTGGCTCTCAATTTAAAAACACATATGTATGGCCCAAATATATGGGACTCTCATTGTTTAGAGTAGGACCATCCTATTAGCAAAAGCGCCTTGGCGTGGCAGGATGGCTTAAACATACATTTGCAAATGTGTGCAACAAAGACTTTTGCATTTTTATCTACAGTAGAAATGGCAGATCTGTTGCTGGCTATAGCAGTGTGCTGGGGGAAAAAAATGTTGTGTGTATGTTCCTTGCAGGATAACCCCACCCTTTCAAGCACCTGTTATGGCCTATAAATTGATTTGAGCAGCTTCCACTTTTGTATTTGTGTTATTCCAGGGAGTCTGACAGCTCATTCTTACCTGGTGTTTTCTCTCTGCACAGTGACTGATAATCTTCTCACACTTATTCCGCTGTAATTTCCGGTCCCAGAGACTTTTACCCCTGAAGAGGAGCAGGTGATGTACGTTCTTCCTCACTCCACTATAGATGGGAAATAAGTGGCAATCTATAACAAGGGGCTCTTCATCTGATTGATATAATCACCACTTTTGGTGCCAGGTTCATGAGTTGGTAATTCTGTGCTGAAATCATTTTCTGGAAGAGAACCAGGTCTGTCCTGTTTATTGCAGTAACTGGAGTCAGCACTGGGAAGTCTGTGTATAAAACAGTTCAAGCAACAAGATGGAATTATCAAATACTTTTAAAGGATAACTGCACGAAACGGAACATTAAGGGACTGAAGCAGAGTCAGTGCTACGAAAGTTTATGTAGATCATCTTGGGTGAAACCATTATGCAGATTTGCTCCATTATGGTACTTTTGCCCACTTGCACCTGGAGAGGCAAATTTGGGGAGGGAGCCTGATTACAGTAAGGGCGTGTCTGTATAATTACACCAAGACATCCGTCCAAGCCGTCTTATTTGGTGGTTGAGGACAGGTTCAAATAATGGACGATGATGGCGGCCGCCAGCCATAGTGACCTGCTTATGATCGGCTGTTTGAGAATGCCCTGCAGACGCTGGCTGGCGCTGTTTTTACTGCATGTATTAAGCTTTTGTGTAAGTGTTTCTGCACATTTATTTCTGTCTTTTCCTCCTGTATGTGAGAAATTGAGCTGCTTCTCTTGTGCATAGAGGTGTTCGAAGTTTTATTGATGCCTAATAGTGAATATGTATTTTGTAAACAAAAGAAATGGTCATAAACATGGCCGTGAGCGCATGTGACGATTGCCTGGCGTAATCAGGTCACATGCTACCAGTGCCAATCTGCGCGCATTTCACAGGTTTGCATACGCTCACAATTATGTCTTTCTTAGTGAATGCAATTTGTGCCATGATCTGCTTCAGTTTTCCTGAAATCTACTGTTAGGGTCTCTGCAGTGGTCCGGCCATACTCTAACAGCTCACTGCATGTATACACAGACATACAATAGCACTGGTGCCTGGTCAGGCTGGTGAGACTAAGGGGCCTATTTATACAAAATACAATAAAAATATCCCTTGTCTCACAAGTTAATGAAAATCTGTCCCTTAGCTGTCCTGGAGCAGGAAGTGTAAGCCATCTAGTGCTTGGGTTGAAAGTCGAGAGTCTTGTGTAATGCATTGCATCTTTTCAGGAGAAAAAATATTAAATATACAGTCAAGTCCATAAATATTGGGACATCGACACAATTCTCATATTTTGGGCTCTATACACCACCACAATGGATTTGAAATGAAACTAACAAGATGTGCTTTAACTGCAAACTTTCAGCTTTAATTTGAGGGTATTTACATCCAAATCAGGTGAACGGTGTAGGAATTACAACGGTTTCTATATGTGCCTCCCACTTTTTAAGGGACCAAAAGTAATGGGAGAAACTAAACAATCCTACATCAAACTTTCACTTTTTAATACTTTGTTGCAAATCCTTTGCAGGCAATTACAGCCTGAAGTCTGGAAGGCATAGACATCACCAGATGCTGGGTTTCATCCCTGGTGATGCTCTGCCAGACCTCTACTGCAAATGTCTTCAGTTCCTGCTTGTTCTTGGGGCATTTTCCCTTCAGTTTTGTCTTCATCAAGTGAAATGCAGCTCAATCGGATTCAGGACAGGTGATTGTCTTGGCCATCGCATAACATTCCACTTGTTAGCCTTAAAAACTCTTTGGTTGCTTTTGCAGTATGCTTCGGGTCATTGTCCATCTGCACTGTGAAGCGCCGTCCAATGAGTTCTGAAGCATTTGACTGAATATGAGCAGATAATATTGCCCGAAACACTTCAGAATTCATCCTGCTGCTTTTGTCAGCAGTCACATCATCAATAAATACAAGGGAACCAGTTCCATTGGCAGCCATACATGCCCATGCCATGACACTACCACCACCATGCTTCACTGATGAGGTGATATGTTTTGGATCATGAGCAGTTCCTTTCCTTCTCCATACTCTTCTCTTCCCATCACTCTGGTACAAGTTGATCTTTGTCTCATCTGTCCATAGGATGTTGTTCCAGAACTGTAATGGCTTTTTCAGATGTTGTTTGCCAAACTCTAATCTGTTCTTCCTGTTTTTGTGGCTCACAAATGATTTACATCTTGTGGTGAACCCTCTATATTCACTCTTGTGAAGTCTTCTCTTGATTGTTGACTTTGACACATATACACCTACCTCCTGGAGAGTGTTCTTGATTTGGCCAACTGTTGTGAAGGGGTTTTTCTTCACCAGGGAAAAATTTCTTCTGTCATCCACCACAGTTGTTTTCCGTGGTCTTCCATGTCTTTTGGTGTTGCTGAGCTCTCCAGTGCGCTCTTTCGTTTTAAGAATGTTCCAAACAGTTGACTTGGCCACACCTAATGTTTTTGCTATCTCTCTGATGGGTTTGTATTGATTTTTCAGACTAATGATGGCTTGCTTCACTGATAGTGACAGCTCTTTGGATCTCATATTGAGAGTCGACAGCAACAGATTCCAAATGCAAATGTCACACCTAGAATCAACTCCAGACCTTTTACCTGCTTAATTGATGATGAAATAACGAGGGAATTGTCCACACACGTCCATGAAATAGGTTTTGAGTCGATTGTCCCATTACTTTTGGCCCCTTAAGAAGTGGGGCACATATAGAAACCGTTGTAATTCCTACACCGTTCACCTGATTTGGATGTAAACTCCCTCAAATTAAAGGTAAAAGTCTGTAGTTAAAGCACATCTTGTTAGTTGCATTTCAAATCCATTGTGGTGGTGTATAGAGCCCAAAATATGAGAATTGTGTTGATTTCCCTTTATGGACTTGACTGTAGTTTTGGTTTAATTTTATCATTGTTATTTAATGAAGGAAACGGCAACTTGTTCTCTGTAGTTGTACACACATGTACAATCTACAACAGAATGTTTCAATAGAACAGAAAGTGATTTCCTTCTGGTGGAAGACTGAGCAAGAATATCACTGTAGTATCAAATGAGTTCGAGGACTGAGGAAAGATGTGCTTTTAGTGTAAAGATTAGGGGTAAATGTATCAAGCTGCACGTTTCCGGTGGGTTTGAAAAGTGGAGATGTTGCCTATAGCAACCAATCAGATTCTAGTTATTTATTTACTACATTCTACAAAATGACAGCTAGAATCTTATTGGTTGCTATAGGCAACATCTCCACTTCTCAAACTGGCCGGAAACTCGCAGCTTGATACATTTACCCCCAGGACTAAGATGGGATATCTCTAAAGTCTAAAGAAGAGTACACGCTCTAGAATAAGGTAAGAGATATACATAATGTGGAACAAAGACAAATTTTCCAGTCAATACATTAGTTATATAGTGGAAGGCAGAGAAGAATATAGAAGAAGGTTGATTGATGTACCTGTAAAGGGAAGTAAAGCCGAGTTTCTATATGAGGACTGAGAGATATAGTAAAATATGAAGCCTAAGTTCTAGAAGAGGAGTGAGAGATATAGCTGGAGTGAAAAGGAGAACTTAGCTTCTAAACATGGGAAGAGTGATATATAGATATATATATATATATATATATATATATATATATATATATATATATATATATATTGGAACACAAAAAGACAGGGGGCGCCAACATAGTGCATTACAATATTTTAAAAATGCAGTTACAACTCCAAAGATAGGTTTTATCCGTACCAGATGGTGGTAGACTGATAGCCAAATAGAATATAGTTCTTGCTAGAAACACTGGAAAACTGTACCAAGCCTGGATGGCAGATGGAACCTTCCGGTACGATGAAATGATGATCAGAAAGCACCTGTGAACTTAAATATAGCCACAATAGTGTGATACCATAACATTAGGGACTACAACATCTCAAGGCAAATTCAGATTTAATAGCAGCAGATGGAAGCAAAGCTTCTAAGTAAAATCAATGCCCGTACATAAAATAAGTAAAAACAAGCTTATCTGCGCCCGTTACACAGCCGTAGAGGGTTCCAGCCGGCACCACCTCCAACATCCGACAGTGACCACGGGAAGCAGTAAGGTAAGTAAAAACGAACTCTCCGACGCGTTTCGTCTTATCAGTAAGACTTTTTCAAGGAGTAATAACAACAGCATAACTGCGGAATCCTAAATACTCAGGTCCTCTTAACGAGAGCCAATCCTGGTGCAGTGCCAGATCAGAGGGTGGAAATCTCCTAGATCCGATACGTCATATCCGGTTTTGTCACTTCCGGTATCGGAGATATTACGACACCCGGACCACAGGAAATGAGGAATAAAGTCCGATATGTCACATCCGGTTTTAACGTTTCCATAGCAACCCGAAAAAGGTGACAGTATATATATATATTTACATCACAAGGTACAAAAATCTGGACCCAACGCCCAGTACATACATAATATACAGGATATACAGAGGACCATTAACATGGAAAAATATACTACCTAATACAACAAATTATTAGTTAGATAGACATATACATGTAAGGGAAATTACCTAAAAGGAAAGAAACCAATATTAGTGATCTCATATACAATGTAATTTACACTAAAAAGGAGGCCATCTCAAATGCCTCATTAAGACCTTTGGGTGCCATAGTATCCAATCTATATACCCAATACATTTCTCTACAGGTAAGTCTTTTAGCTAAATCGCCACCTCGTGATCCCAACACCACCACCTTAAGAGCTCTCTTAGTCTTGCCTATATAAAGGTTTCTTCAAATGTAACAGCTGCAATATGTGTAAATTTACTTCTCCGCTTAATAAAGTTTTTTATGATTCATTACATCAGAAGGAATATAACATTAATGATCGCATTGATTGCCGTACGACGTCAGTAGTTTATCAATTAGAATGCCCTTGTGGCAAGGTTTATATAGGCAAGACTAAGAGAGCTCTTAAGCTTCGTCTTCAGGAGCATGTTAGGGCTATAAAAAATAGATCAGACCTACACACAGTTTCTAGACACTTTATTTTTTGTCAAAATGCTGATCCCAGTGGTCTTAAATTTAAAGGGATTGAGCATGTGGTGTTGGGATCACGAGGTGGCGATTTAGCTAAAAGACTTACCTGTAGAGAAATGTATTGGGTATATAGATTGGATACTATGGCACCCAAAGGTCTTAATGAGGCATTTGAGATGGCCTCCTTTTTAGTGTAAATTACATTGTATATGAGATCACTAATATTGGTTTCTTTCCTTTTAGGTAATTTCCCTTACATGTATATGTCTATCTAACTAATAATTTGTTGTATTAGGTAGTATATTTTTCCATGTTAATGGTCCTCTGTATATCCTGTATATTATGTATGTACTGGGCGTTGGGTCCAGATTTTTGTACCTTGTGATGTAAATATATATATATACTGTCACCTTTTTCGGGTTGCTATGGAAACGTTAAAACCGGATGTGACATATCGGACTTTATTCCTCATTTCCTGTGGTCCGGGTGTCGTAATATCTCCGATACCGGAAGTGACAAAACCGGATATGACGTATCGGATCTAGGAGATTTCCACCCTCTGATCTGGCACTGCACCAGGATTGGCTCTCGTTAAGAGGACCTGAGTATTTAGGATTCCGCAGTTATGCTGTTGTTATTACTCCTTGAAAAAGTCTTACTGATAAGACGAAACGCGTCGGAGAGTTCGTTTTTACTTACCTTACTGCTTCCCGTGGTCACTGTCGGATGTTGGAGGTGGTGCCGGCTGGAACCCTCTACGGCTGTGTAACGGGCGCAGATAAGCTTGTTTTTACTTATTTTATGTACGGGCATTGATTTTACTTAGAAGCTTTGCTTCCATCTGCTGCTATTAAATCTTAATTTGCCTTGAGATGTTGTAGTCCCTAATGTTATGGTATCACACTATTGTGGCTATATTTAAGTTCACAGGTGCTTTCTGATCATCATTTCATCGTACCGGAAGGTTCCATCTGCCATCCAGGCTTGGTACAGTTTTCCAGTGTTTCTAGCAAGAACTATATTCTATTTGGCTATCAGTCTACCACCATCTGGTACGGATAAAACCTATCTTTGGAGTTGTAACTGCATTTTTAAAATATTGTAATGCACTATGTTGGCGCCCCCTGTCTTTTTGTGTTCCAATTACTAGGTCTGACACTTGCAGACAGGTGTTGAATGACCGGGGAGCTGCCTACTACAATATAAGTATTATCTTTATTTTTTCACACTATATAATTAAGCGCTCTGGGCTTAAAGATTTTCTTTGATATATATATATATATATATATATAATAGAAAGCATAGCCTAGATTGTAGATGAGGACCACAGTCTAAAGCAGGACTGAAAGAGAATTTCCCTCTATGAGACATATTTCTTATGCTTTAGACCTTGGCCACCCTGGATGAACGGATTCCCTGATCCAAAGCAATGGTTGTAATAACCACTTACATTATTGAAGCTATTGTCCAAAGAACACATGAAGGGTATAGAAAATTGGGAGGATAAGAATAAATGACCTTGGTATCCCTGTTTGCTGCCTGCCCTGACCTTCTAGCTTGACCTTGGTATCCCTGTTTGCTTCCAGCATGACCTTGGTATCCCTGTTTGCTGCCTGCCCTGACCTTCTAGCTTGACCTTGGTATCCCTGTTTGCTTCCAGCATGACCTTGGTATCCCTGTTTGCTGCCTGCCCTGACCTTCTAGCTTGACCTTGGTATCCCTGTTTGCTTCCAGCATGACCTTGGTATCCCTGTTTGCTTCCAGCTTGACCTTGGTATCCCTGTTTGCTGCCTGCTCTGACCTTCTAGCTTGACCTTGGTATCCCTGTTTGCTGCCTGCTCTGACCTTCTAGCTTGACCTTGGTATCCCTGTTTGCTGCCTGCTCTGACCTTCTAGCTTGACCTTGGTATCCCTGTTTGCTGCCTGCTCTGACCTTTTGCTTCGGTACTGGTTATCCTCTCTATACCGCCTGGTGTACTATTTCTCGACCCATCAGTTACTACCAGACTCTGAATCTCCTGATTACCTTGTTCTAAAGATTTATCTGGTGACCAGTGGGAGCCCTTACACTTATTTTCTCTCTGCTTATTGTTCTAATATAAAAAACAGATAATTACTCTGCTTTATTTTATACTATTTTATTTCACAGATTTATACTACAATTTTTCTACATGGATCTATTTACATGAGTCTTACTACTTGGTATATTACCTAATGTTATGCAGAGCCCTGGGAGTGATGTATACAATTCTCAGCAAGTAAGCCTGTTCTTGGGACTCAACAGAACTCTACAGCTGAGCGTCTGTTATTAGTAAAAGAGATTTGTGAGCTTTGCAAAACTCACTGGTAACAATAAAATAAAATCACTGTTATTCAAATACCACTTATGTTTTATGTAGGAGGGAACCAAGCCAGTCTGAGAACGGTATCCATTGTGCATAATCCCCACCGCGCTCTGAACCGTGCGCCAATCGTTCGCTGATTTCCAGGGACAAATGTATAGCTGAGAAAACAACATCAGAAACACAATTTAATATAGAATACTACATTTATCTGCAGTGTATGTCAGCACAGACAGACAGACTCACATATATATATATATATATATATATATATATATGTATATATATATAAAGCCTTCTCGGTACCTACACCCAGTGGGGGCAAGAGTCTTGTGAGCGGAATCAATATTCAGCCAATCACTTGCTTCATATCTCAGTGGTGTCACCAGTTCCTAATGAATTTATAGGCTGCATGGCTGTTGATTATGGTTCAGTCCACAAAGTGGCTGCTTGCAAGAGACCTGATTTTTGAAGGATAATGCAAAACGACTTGGTTCTTACACCAGTGCAGCTAAATGGCCACAACTTCTCTCTGCTCATTAAATATGTTTTACTATCACCCTTCTCACTACATTAAAATTTTCAGTTTTTCACCTCAGATACTGCTGGTTTGAGCCTATTTATTTAATAGAGGAGTAAAAGGACACCAGGGGGTAAATGTATTATGGTCTGGTCAGCGCCGGTGCTAGGGTCCTTGGCGCCCTAGGCACAGTGTGAAAATCGCCGCCCCCCCCTTGTGAAAATCGCCGCCGCCCCCCCCTTTAAAAATCGCCGCTGCCCCCCCCTTTAAAAATCGCCGCTGCGCTTCCCTCCCCACCCCTCCCCATGTTTTTCTTTAACTTACCTGTATGAAGCTGCTCCTCTCTGCTCTGTCTTCTCCCCTCCACTCACAGACACTGTCGGGCCGTGATGATGACATCATCATCACGGCCTGTCACTGTCAGTGAGCGGAGGGGAGAAGACAGAGTAGAGAGGAGCAGCTTCATGCAGGTAAGATTCAATAGCCCCTTCCCTCCTCTCCTTCCCGTGGATTTCCGTTTTTTTTTAATTTCGAGGCGCCCTGCAGGTCCCGGCGCCCTAGGCAATTGCCTAATGGGAGCGCCGGGCCTGGGTCTGGTTTTTTCAACTCGCTGGCTTGTAAAGGAAAGTTTGCCTTTACAAGCCAGCGCCGCTCTAAATCTTAGCTGTAAACTCGCAGATTTCCGGCGAGTTGAAAAAAATCGGACCATAATACATTTACCCCCAGGAGGTAAATGTATCAAGCTGAGAGCTTTCCGGCGGGTTTGAAAACTGGAGATGTTGCCTATAGCAACCAATCAGATTCCAGCTATCATTTTGTTGAATGTACTAGATAAATGATAGCTAGAATCTGATTGGTTTTTCAAACCCGCCTGAAAAATCTCCGCTTGATACATTTACCCCCAGGACTGTCATTATTACATGTGGAATGTTTGTGTATTTAGAGCTTTGTTTTTGTAATGTTCTTCTCAACCAAAGTGCAACTGTAAGGTACAAAATACTCCCGATTAAAGGCATAGGATGAGACCCGATCTCTTTCAACTCAGAGCCAATGCAAATGTCCTTCACCTAGTATCTATAATGTCACTCAGCGAAACGCAGTGTCTTGGTGCACAGACGCGTCTACTCTGTGCTTCCTCCCCACTACTCCTATAACCGGTGGAGATGTCTGCTCCTCAATAAACTCTGGCATCTTACTCTCAGGACCCTTTAAAAGGAAGGACAGGCCTAGGTGCTGCTGCTTCTCAAGGCCTCAGGCTTGGTCAAAGCCAGAGTGTACCCCACCCACCTAGGCTGCATGTGCATCTTCAGCAAGAGTCAGTGCTGCCTACAGAGTCTGAAGGTGGTGGGCGGACCAATTGGAAGTCACTTTCCCCTCTTACACAATGGGGTCCTGGATAGGCTGCAGCTGTAGGTCCTGGATTTTTACTCCACAGCTGGGCCTACAAGGGAGTTCCACCTACTGACCCCCCTCTCATTAGCACTTTGCTTATTCCACAAACCCAACTCAATTTGGTGGAAATTGAGGTGCACAGCAAACCATATATATACATTATAGCTGCCAGCAGTCTCAGGACTTAAAGATTTGTTTGGTTTTTCAAAGCTGACGACCGTCTTATATCCCTGATTCTGTACAAGGTGCAGTTCTCACTCTTATTTATTGGACATTGTAAGTTATTGCTTAATAAGGAATAACATTGAAAGTCTATGGTTCGTGAACATGTAATGATGGAGATTGTGGAGCACAAACGTCCGTGTTTCCTATTCCATACGTAACATCTTTATATTCACCTGCTCACCAGTAACACAGGTCATTATGTACAGCTGCATCTGGCTGGTGCACCCAGCGCATTTCACCTTCTTGAAAGATGTTCACTCAACCTGGAAGTGCAGTAAGTGGTAACTCTCTGTACAAAGCTGTAAATGTCTCCTCAAACCCCAGCCTCCCATCTCTTTAGCACCGCCCCTGTCAATAACATTAATTTTGAGATAGATTAAAGGCTTCTATTGATCATGAGACAATGAGTACATGAGGACTGAATGTATCACAAGTTTTTATGACATAATCTACTATATAAATGCCTAGTGGCGTGTATGAAAAAAAAAAACACAAGCTGCAGCGCCACCTGTTGGGCAGAGTTATACACTGACCTATATATTTCTTGAAGGAGAAGTGACAGTTGGGAGTGGTTGGTGGTTGCCGGGGGTGACAGTGGGGAGTTTTTAACACCTTAAGTAGCTTGATGAAGGATGTGGCGATGAAGATGAAGGATGAGGTGATGGAGAAAAATGATGAGGTGGTGACATGTGGACAAAACCACGTTAAAAAAGGGCGCTTGCGTCGGGAAGTAACGCTCTTCCCCATAGGAGGCCTGGGCTAGGCCCAAATGCATGACAAGAACCTTTTTAACAGCTTAAGTAGCTTGATTTGACTAGAATGCACGAGTATCATGCACGGGTTAACTTGTGTATATATATATATATATATATATATATATATATATATATATATATATATATACGGAACTAGATCATAAAGGCACAAAATTATAGTATAGGACAAGACTTGGGGGTAAATGTATCAAACTGCGAGCTTCCGGTGGGTTTGAAAAGTGGAGATGTTGCCTATAGCAATCAATCAGATTCTAGGGCCTGATTCATCAAGGTACGCAAACACATACGCATCTGCTAAACGGGACTTGAGCTACGTAAAACACCACATACGCAGCGCAAACAGAGCAGATACGGCACTCAAAGTCAACTCAATCTCAAACTCCAACGCAAATATAACGGTTTGCGTCACTCAAAGTATGAAACACAGATGTGTATGCGTTTGAGTACCTTGATGAATCAGGCCCCTAGTTATCATTTAGTAGAATGTACTAAATAAATGATAGCTAGAATCTGATTGGTTGCTATAGGCAACATCTCCACTTTTCAAACCCACCGGAAACTCACATCTTGATACATTTACCCCTTGATCTACATTTTAACAATGGAAACGGCCATTCCACCCACTTACCTCAATACGTTGCAATAGTTTTATTAATAAATCTCGTGTTTTTGGCGCTAAACAAAACAGTGTGCCCTGGTGCTTCAGTAGGAACGTGTTTACTCAGCCTAACTCCTCCCCTCTGCTTGCACAAACCGCTGCTTCTCCAAATGGTGGGTTCCAAACTGCGGAGCGGTGCGACTGTTTTACCTTACAGTAATTACCTAAAGTGTGTCCCTGGAAATAATTTTCAAATGTTAGCAGCTATGCACCAATGGACATTTTTTGGCGTTGTACCTCGTCCCTTTTTACATTCTTTAATGAGGCTGCGTTGAGGTGACAAGTACACTTTAAGGTCACAAGTACCAGGACAGAGGAAAGCTTATCGGTGAACTAAGGATAAAGTGAAATGGGTTCTTCACATCCTTCAAATGAAATACACGCTTCAGCTGTCAGATATTAGATGTCCTTGTAATATGCTTCAAGGCTGTGTGAAAAATACCAGTTCAATCATACCATAATTAAGTGTAAATAAAAGTGAGAGATGAATATAGCAATGCATTTTCTTAATTATCCTAATGCTTTCTTAATACTGAGCTTGTCGGGAGGTAATGGATATAGCCGGGGAATGTAAAACAGTTGGGACTGTTATGTGTGTGAGAAGTTAACTCCTCCATGACTGAAATCATTTAACCCCTTTATTCCCAGAGCACGTTTCACATTTGTGCAATGCATCAGTTACACCAGGATTAATTATTAACATTACTAGTTAAAAGCCCGCCAAATTGACGAAAAAGATAAGAGTGTTTTTTGAATGTTCATGCTGTCCTTTCATTAAGTGCTCAATAACAGGGGCAGCCCTTATTGCACCCAATTTGACTTTACCCTTGTGGCAGAGTGAATTTATTTGTCAGGTGGCTGCTCAGGCACAAAATGCTTAGCGTGGCAAAACTCACAAATACTGCTCATGGGAGCACAGTTATGAGCATTAATATTTGTTTTGTCCAAGTTACCAACATCAAGAATGGCGTGACATCTTGTTCGCTGACTTTGTAGCAGTTGACGTGATATTACCTCTGTCCTGTTCGCTCTTTGATTGTTTTTTCTGTAATGGGCAATTTGTGGAGGAGTCAGATATACATGGTGATGGTGATGACGTTCGTGTTCTCTTTGGTCATCAGTCATAGTTTGTCGACAGCCTTTATCTAGCTCCGTCTTTTTACTGTTTCTCGCTGTGCAGTTACTCCCGCAGCAGACTTTTGACTTTTAGGTGGCATTGCAGTTACAATTTGTTGCTTAAATTAATTAGTATATTCATATTAATTTAACACTAAGTGCAAATAATACAAATGACTAGAAATGTCAAGTCAATTTGGAATAGCAAAAGTTGTTATAAATGGTAACTGCCACCCAAAAAAACCTAAATAAACCCAAAAATTAGGAAAATCCAGTCAGTAGGAATAGTCAAGTACACAAAAGTCATTTACAAACATTTTACCAAATTTATTTGTGTTTTGTGTGTGTATTTATAAAGGTGAGGAGCAGCGGTAGCCTTATATATATATATAAATTATAAACTTTGATTTATATAGCACCAGTATATTCCATAACACATGGATTCATTTCATTTAATTAATAATGGGAGAAAATACATATGGAGAAAATGGATGTTTTAATTTTGTTCGCTTCTTTTTATACATAAAAATGGTTTCCGATGGCGGTATGATTCGCCAGCTTTCAATATGTCATGGCGGTACTTGTATTGTACAACTTCATAAATCACCGTTAGTGTATTTTACTAAACGTTGTAATTGGGGGTAGTGTCTATTAGGGGAAGGGCAGTGTTAGCGACATTAACTTGTAAGTTCGCTTTAGTATTAAAAAGAATTGAGTGTTAAATGACACATAGCACAAAAACACCTGACATGAGGACAGAGACCATAATAACTGTTATTTGGGAAGTAACAAATAGTACACAGAAGGTGCTAGCTGTCACATTGTCTGCTGATACAGATAGGGGTTGGGGGCCCTGGGGGGGCATCTCCCCCTGGGTCGGGCCCATAGGGGGCTTCCTTGCACTAGGTCACAGGGCTACCTGCATTATTTTTCCTTTAGGCTGTTCCTAATAGACTGATGACCCGTGTCTCACCCCCTCTGGCTACAATTTACCAGCCAGCCCCTGGACACTGAGGATACATTATTTCATCTACATTCAGGTCAGTCATCCTGACCAACAACTACATCTGAATCAGATCCCCCAGAAGCCTCTAGTGAATGTAGAAGTTGCATCTTATGAGTTTTAGCCACAGGTACTTTCATACCGTTTACTTTCTGCTTTTCCGAGTTTTGGCTTTGGGGAAATGTTGAAGAAAAACAGGACTGAATGTCAGCTCCCCAGATCACAGTTATAAAGTCCCAAATAATAAGAGTTTAGATGAAGAAACATTCTGTAGACTCAGTTCAACGCCAGGATAGATTGTAAAAGCAATACATTTTGCTTAGCATTATAGAGAAGGATGTTAATTAGTGAATTAACTGATAATTAGTGAATTCCCCCAGGTATGTGTTTAGCATTTCAGAAATTAATTGCGCTGTTGTAATTTATAGGTTTATATTACAGGTCATTCAGCGGGATAAATGGTTCTTTCTAAGCTGTGGATTCTGAAAGTTACTGTAATCTCCACCATCATTCATACACGTGTACATAAGGGGGCGCTATATAAGGGTGCATTAATTTTGGTCCCGTCAAACTTTACCTAATACCAGGGCCGGACTTGGACTAAAAATTAGCCCTGGCATTTAAAGCACACAGGCCCACGTGTTGTGGGCTCCATGCACCATATTGTTGCACACTGATGCTGGCGCAGTGCACGTTGCTGGTGCTGTACAATATGATGTAGTATAAGTGTGTGTGTGGGGGGGGGGGGTATTTATATCTCCTAATGACCCTTAACATTACATTGTTAGCACCCCAATTACATCAATAAATACCATGACAATACATTATTAGTACCCAAATTACTGCAATAAATAACCCCCCACACACACTCATACTACATCAATACCCACCCACATTACAGCAACCGGCATCATCCCCCACATTACAGCAACCGGCATCACCCTCCACATTACAGCGTCCAGCATCACCCCCCACATTACAGCATCCGGCATCACCCCCCACATTACAGCAACCGGCATCACCCCCCACATTACAGCAACCGGCATCACCCCCACATTACAGCAACCGGCATCACCCCCCACATTACAGCAACCGGCATCAACCCCACATTACAGCAACCGGCATCACCCCCCACATTACAGCATCCGGCATCACCCCCCACATTACAGCATCCAGCATCACCCCCCACATTACAGCATCCAGCATCACCCCCCACATTACAGCAACCGGCATCACCCCCCACATTACAGCAACCGGCATCACCCCCACATTACAGCAACCGGCATCACCCCCCACATTACAGCAACCGGCATCACCCCCCACATTACAGCAACTGGCATCAACCCCCACATTACAGCAACCGGCATCACCCCCCACATTACAGCATCCGGCATCACCCCCCACATTACAGCATCCAGCATCACCCCCCACATTACAGCATCCAGCATCACCCCCCACATTACAGCAACCGGCATCACCCCCCACATTACAGCAACCGGCATCACCCCCCACATTACAGCAACCGGCATCACCCCCCACATTACAGCAACCGGCATCACCCCCCACATTACAGCATCCAGCATCACCCCCCACATTACAGCAACTGGCATCAACCCCACATTACAGCAACCGGCATCACCCCCCACATTACAGCTTCCAGCATGACCCCCCCACATTACAGCGTCCAGTGTGACCCCCCACATTACAGCATCCGGCATCACCTCCCACATTACAGCATCCAGCATCACCCCCACATTACAGCTTCCAGCATGACCCCCCCACATTACAGCGTCCAGTGTGACCCCCCACATTACAGCATCCGGCATCACCTCCCACATTCCAGCAACCAGCATCAACCCCACATTATAGCAATACCCTCTCCTACTTATTAACAATACTAAGCCCCAAACACACTACAACATTGCCACCAGCACGCCACCCCATACTACAGCAATACCACCAATTATACAGGCGCCATTGTAGGAAACCAATGTTTTTCTTTTTTCAAATCTCCCACAAAATAGCAACAACGAACAGAGTACTTACACACACATATAGGTAACAGGTATCCTTTTCCCTCAATTAAATAGTAATGGGAGAATTTTCATGAATCATTCCACATGAAATAAAACTCTAACATATATCTAAGAAAAAAACATAACTATTGAATGATCATTTGAACCCACACGGCCGCATTAAAAGTATTTCCATCTACAGCAAAATATCAGAGAATTTTTTTTTTTTTTACTACAGTAACTGGATATGCGTCTTTTCTATTCATTTTAAATAACACAGTATATAAATTAAGGGGGATAGAGGAGGTGGGTGAGAGATAATTGGATGTGATCCATCAGTTTGATTAGATAGGAAACATTTAGATTATTTACCTGGAGACGTCTTCCCCCTTGACTCACAGGCAGGGCCGACAAGAGGAATTTTGGGTACCGATACAGCAACTTCTTTGGGCTCCCATCATATTCAACAATGAAAGACTTGCCTTTGGCAGAAGTTCATATGATGCCACACCGTAGTGCGCCCAGTTCATATTATGCCACATTGTGGTGCCCCAAGGTCATATTATGCCACATAGTATTACCCTCAATTCATATTTGGTCATGCAGTAGTGCTCACAAATCATATTATGGCATAGTAGTGACCCCAAATCATATACCATACAGTAGTGCCCCCAAATCATATTATGTCACAACAGTGCCTCCAAATCATATTATGCCACAATAGTGCCCCCAAATAACATTATGCCATAGTAGTGCCCCCAAATCATTAGTAGTGCCCAGACAAAAACTCATTCACAAATAAAAATTGGTACAGCATATCAGATACTGAGTGTGAGTCCCAAGAGCAGCTAAATACATCATTTACAATGCAAACAAAAATAGATATATTGACACAATCACAGATAAAATTTATGACAAGCAATGTTTTTCCTCTTAATTACAAATCTCTGTACAGATAAATATGCAACAAACATTACAGCGCAATAATGAACAATACATTGTGTTTTAAACGTCATTGGATACGCTGTAGTGTCCCCAGTTCAAGAAAGGATGTTTAAAAACATATTGCACATGAGAAAATATATGAACTTACCTGATTATGGAATCCTGTGTTCTGTTCTCCTACTGGGCGCACTGGGCGAGGAGAGATCAGCAGCTGTCAGCTCACACAGGCAGTCGGGAGCAGGAACAGATGGCAGTGGTCGAAGCAGAAATTTAGAAGTGGGGGTATGGAAAATATAAGTGAATGGAGTATGAAGGCTTGATTTTTTTTTTTTAACACTTGTCCCGTCTGTGCATTCCCATTCTTCATTACTACTTGTGTTTTATGATGGCTGCATCCCTGACATTCCCATTCTTAAGATGTCTCTCCCTTTACACTTTCTTTTCCCTATGCCCCTGCACTATCTTCTCCTTTGTCCCCCTCACTTAACCCCCTACACCACCTTCTCCACTGGCTCTCTCACACATCTTCCTGCACCACCTACCCCCCTGGCTCTCTCACCCCCTCTCCCAGCGCTCCCTTCCCCCCTGGCACTCTCACCCCTCTCCCAGCGTCCCCTTCCCCCCTGGCTCTCTCACCCCTCTCCCAGCACCCCCTTCCCCCTTGGCTCTCTCAACCCCTCTCCCAACGCCCACTTCCCCCCTGGCTCTCTCACCCCTCATCCAGCACCCCCTTCCCCCTTCCCTCTTGGCTCTCTCACCCCTCTCCCAGCACCCCCTTCTTCCCTGGCTCTTTCACCCCCCTCCCAGCACCCCCTGCCCCCTGGCTCTCTCACACTCGTGACCCCCCCAACCCCCCCCCCTGCGAAAATCGCGGCATTCTTGTGACCCCCCTCATTCAGAAAAACAAAATTTGGAAACTGTCTAGATGCATGTAACAGTGCACAGTATAACAGGGGAGGGAGCTGATCAGCATGCAACAGCGGTAGCTGGTTCCTGGGGAGGAACCAGCCACCAGGAAGACGGGAGGAGTTGGGCCGGCCCATCCAGCCATCGGCCCTTCTAGCATTTGCCAGAAGTGCCAGATGGCCAGTCCGGCCCTGCCTAATACTGAACATTAGTTTTGGGTGGAGTCATACTTTAATTTAAATGCAGTGGTAGCTTATACCTTAAGGGTACACTTATGACCATTAGTTAACAATATTTGTATGCAATAATCATAAACAAATGTATATGTTGATTTGTATGAAGGATTTAAAGGAGACTATTTAATTCACCTTCTCAGGCAACAAGATGTCCAATCACACCCCTGAAGCTGGAATATACCACTGTAATTGAGGTGGGGCGCTATTAGTTTGGGATGGGTCATGTGGCGAGAGGAGGGGCCAGGGTACGGTGGGGTCACACATAAGATGACAATGGCACAACTCAACAACCCCATTTGTGTATAATAAAGGACACTTATTATGGAAGGGTAGAGGCAGCGATCCCTAATCAGCCAGCAGACGGGTCCTCCTGATGTTTTATCTCATCTGTGACTTTCATTAAGCCTTGTGTGAATTCTGCTTTGTGATTGGGATGGGTCAAGCCCAATAATCATTGTGTAATCAATGTGCTGTGTCTTTTGCTCTTTTATGTTTTTATGAAAATTTGACAATCGCACTATAAAATGCAGAAAATATCAGAGCAAATGTAGCAATATTATCGCACTGATAGAGAGTCTGCTGTGGTTTGTTTGGATAATGAGTGCAAATTGTTTCAAGGGTTTAACAAGTGATTATATATGGGATACGACTTGAAAATAGAAATGTATTACTCCAGTACCATGTAGAAGCATCAGGCTGCAGACCTAACACTTTTATTCCGTGCATGGAGGTGATCATTATATTCCACAATCATTATCCCTATATACAGTGTCTACTGGAAATCATCATAGCCTGTCAAAATCATTACCTTTTGTCACATTACACCATGGAAATTCAAATACATGAAATCAAACTTTTTCCAGCTGTATTTACACATTATAATCATTAACATCAAGGTGTAAATAACATTTTCAAAAATTCTTAACAATTAATATAATTTAATTACTAAAATACCTGGTTTGGATAAGTCATCATACCCATAGAGTAACCATTATAATCTTGCTCCGGTACAACCAATGACCTTCCCGATCACACAGCAGACTAACTGGCCACCACCTGACATCAGCTGTTGGGGTTCTGTTATCTTCAGAACAAAACTGTCTGTTCCTTAAGGATTCCACTACTAGCAGTGTATGGTGAGGCAGAGAATTCACCATGTTTGGAATGGTGCTTTCACAAGGGCTCCGGGATAATGTTGTAGATAGGCACAAGTTAGGAGAAGGATACAGAAAGATTTTTTACTATCTTTTACTGTTCAACAACTATTAAGAAGTGTATGGCAGCACCAACACCTCGCCTGCATCGAGCTGTCCCTCCAAACTGGATGACAAAGCGAGGAGGATGTTGATCAGTAAAGATACCAAGAGGCCAATGGCCTCTTTACGGCTGAGATTGGTCAGTCTGTGTGTGTGACAACTATCTCACAAGTTTTACACAAAGCTGCCCTGTTTGGCAGGGTGGCAAGAAAGAGGCTTCTTCTGAAAACAGTGTTGACATTGGTGTGCATGTGTGAATGTGCATGTGGAAAAAGAGCAGGAAAGAATATTATTAGAATAAGATAGGAATCAGGTGACAGGGATCACAAAACTGAGTGGGGGAGAACAGGAGAGAAGGAGGAGGACATGTGAGAGGCAAGGAAGAGGAACATTAAGGTAAAGATAGCAATAAAGTATATGAAATGAGAGTATTGTGACAGATTAAGGTGATAGCAATCAATACAAAAGGAGGGTAATCTATAGAGAAACCTCAGACCACGAGGATGAGAATCTGTATGCTGGGATAACGCCAGTTGTGAGAGATAAGTGTTTCAATCCACAGTCCATCAGTAAACAGTGTGTTTAACTTGCCTACAGATGTTTATATCACTGAACTACAAAGTTCTTTCTAAAAAAAACTGGATTTAGAGATAATCAGACTAAGATTTTACTTCACTCAGAGACAGTTAAACTATAATAACCGTTTACCTCACTCACTGTAGTAAGATAATGAACACATTGATATATAGGGCCTGATTCATCAAGGAACGTAAACGGCGATTTTGTGCGAACAATCAGCAAAATCAATCTGTTGTAATTGTGTAATCAATACTTTCCATTGCTATAATCAAACCTATAATACAACAATTATTTTTAGTTGTCTGTGTGAATCTATCAGATTAATTATTACCTGACAACTATAGGGAGGGGTTTCTTGAATCACTTCTAGTACTTATATCTCAAGTTTTTACCCTAAATGCAGTGTAGATTGAGGTGGAGGCTCTAACCACTCAATAATACCTAGCAAAGGGTCTGACACGTTATTTGAATGTTATAAGGTGATGTGTAAATAAAGCTGGAAAACATTTGATTTCATTTATTTCATTTTACATGGTGTAATGTAACAAAAGGTAATGATTTTGACAGGCTATGATGATTTTCTATAGGCATTTTGTCTTCCATTAAAGTGTCCATTTTAGGAGATATCCCAAAAAAAACCTAAATAATTAAAAATCTATTTTCAGACACAAGGATAAAAAATCCCTTTACCCAAATCCTCAACCAGCCCCATAACCCTAGTGCTGAACAACCTGGGTTGTTTTCCACCATATCAGGGATACCACATGGGGCCCCTTGCTGTAGTGAAAAATAGTTGCAGGGCTGTCTCGCTCAGTTGGGTGGTGTAAGATTCACTGAGCCCTACCTCCTTCTAGAAGTTACTATCTCTGTGCAACAAAGAGTTGGGGTTCAACCTGACCTCTTTGGCTGTGGGGGCCTTTGTACATAACAAATCTCTGACTTCTGGGCGTAAATGTATCAAGCTGAGAGTTTTCCGGCAGATTTGAAAAGCCAATCAGATTCTAGCTATCATTTGTTTACTACATTCTACAAAATGACAGCTAGAATCTGATTGGTTGCTATAGGCAACATCTTCACTTTTAAAACCTGCCAGAATTCTCTCAGCTTAATACATTTACCCCCTGGAGTGACAACTTTGCTCCCCCACAAAAATAAAAAAATAACACAGAATAAAGACCAGATGCACAGCGCGGACATCCAAAAGCGGAGTTATTAAGGGAGAACATCCCAGGGACTGCTGCACCCTGGCAGCCAATCACGAGTGGTTTCCCATGCTGGCTTCTTGTAATTGGATGACGTTAGCGTCCTGGGATCAGTTGTGATCCGATGTGATTTTCTGCTGTTTCCATTTGGACAACCAAGGAAGGAAAACATAAGATGTTATAGAGAATTTAAACATTCTCCAATCTCTTTACAAAAAGGGCAGCACAGTGGCCTAGTGGTTAGCACTTCTGCCTCACAGCACTGGGGTCATGAGTTCGATTCCCAACCATGACCTTATCTGTGTGGAGTCCCTGTGTTTGCGTGGGTTTCCTCCGGGTGCTCCGGTTTCCTCCCACATTCCAAAAACATACTGGTAGGTTAATTGGCTGCTATCAAAACTGACCCTAGTCTCTGTCTGTCTGAGTGTGTGTCTATATTAGGGCATTAGACTGTAAGCTCCAGTAGGGCAGGGAATGATGTGAATGAGTTCTCTGTACAGCGCTGCGGAATTAGTGGTGCTATATAAATAAATGATGATGATAATGAGAACCCAACACTTTTCCCTGCCATAAAAATAACAAGTTTATTGACTAATTGTAGCTCATACGTCAGAATCCATTGGGGGAACTTCTAATGATTTAAGTTTACTATAGTTTATTTGTTTAATTCTCTTGTGGGCTCGTTGGAAAAGTAAATGATCGGGCGGCGAATATTTGACGAGTAATTTTGTGTTAGAGTACAGGAGAATGTTACCTCGCTCAATAAGTGCACAGGTCTCCGCAGAGAAAGCATCTGTAATTGTGGCATTGGGCTTCTTAGAAAATGGACATTTAATATAACCAATGCTTTTGCAAAGTCATAAGGACTCCAGCTTCCAACAATGTGATGACTATATCTAGATGCACGCTAATATTCAATGTAATGGCAGTAAATATGTCTCACACATTCTGGTATCTCCTTGGGAACATGCTTCCATCCCCTTTGTTCTTTGCCATCTGTCATTAACATATTTTCCACACATTTAAAGGTATTGTTATGTAACAGAGACATATGAACAATATGTTGTATCCATATTATAATCCAAAATCTCCCACATGTAATGGAAGAGAGAGAGCGAGACAGGGGGAGAGAAAGAGGGAGAGGGAGGCAGATACTGAGAGAGGGAGAGAGGGCGAGAGAGGGAGAGCGGAAGATTGAGGGAGAGGGAGAGGCCGAGAGGGAGAGAGAGAGAGAGAGAGATGGAGAGGGAGATACTGAGAGAGGGCGAGGGAGAGAGAGGGAGAGCGGAAGATTGAGGGAGAGGCCGAGAGGAAGAGAGAGGAAGAGAGAGGGAGAGATGGAGAGGGAGATACTGAGAGAGGGAGAGAGAAGAGAGAGAGGGAGAGAGGATGAGAGACAGGGAGATACCGAAAGGGATAGATCAGAGAGAGAGAAGGAGAGGGTGAGAGGAAGAGAGAAAGGGAGAGAGAGATACTGAGAGAGGGACAGGGAGCTAGGGAGAGAGTAAGTGGAAAAGAGAAAGAGGGAGAGGCAGAAAGGAAGAGAGAGAGAGAGAGGGAGATACTGAGAGAGGGAGAGAGAGAGGAGAGAGGGAGAGGGTGGGAAAGAGAGAGGGAGAGAGAAAGTGAGAGCGAAAGAGAGTGAGAGGAAGAGAGAGAGGGGGGGAGAGGGAGGGAGGGAGAGAGAAAGAGAGGGAGAGAGAAAGAGATGGAGAGGAAGAGAGAGAGAGGGAGATACTGAGAGAGGGAGAGAGAAGGAGAGGGAGATACTGAGAGAGGGAGAGGGAGAGAGAAGGAGAGGGAGATACTGAGAGAGTGTGAGAGAGGAGAGGGGGGGGGGAGAGAGAGGGATAGATCAGAGAGAGAGAAGGAGAGGGAGAGAGAGGGAGATTCTGAGAGAGAGAGAGAGAGATGGAGGGGTAGAGAGAGAAAGAGAGAAGGAGGGAGAGAGAGGAAGAGAGAGGGAAAAAGAGAGGGAGAGAGAGGGAGGGAGAGAGAGAGAGAGAGAGAAAGAGACAGAGGGAGAGAGGAAGAGATAGAGAGGGAGAGAGGGAGGGGAAGAGAAAGAGACGGAGAGGAAGAGAGAGAGAGGGAGATACTGAGAGAGGGAGAGAGAGAGAGGGAGAGGGTGAGAAGGTTAGGGAAAAAGGAAGGGGGAGAGAGGGAGAGATGGAAAGGAAGAGAGAGGAGAGGGAGAGAGAAGAGGGAAGGAGAGAGAAAAGAAGAGAGAGAGAGAGAGAGGGGGAGATATTGAAAGGGATGGATCAGAGATAGAAAAGGAGATGGAGAGAGAAAGAGAGAGAGGGAGAGTGAGAAAGAGGATGAGAGAGAGAGAGAGAGAGAGAGAGGATGAGAGAGAGAGGGAGATACTGAAAGGGATGGATCAGAGAGAGAAAAGGAGATGGAGAGAGGAAGAGAGAGAGAGGGAGATACTGAGAGAGAGAGAGAGAGAGAGTGAGGGAGAGAGAAAGAGAGAGAGAGAGAGAGAGAGAGGGGGGGAGAGAGGGGGAGATATTGTAAGGCTTAGATCAGAGAGAGAGAATTTGAAAGAGAAACAAAGAGAGAAACAAAGATTGAAATAGAGAGATAGATAGAGACAGAAAGATAGAGAGGAAGATAGATTAAGAAATTTGGATTGGGTATTAAATCTAGGAAGATTCTTCTCTTACATTATATGGAGTATTGCATTTCCTTATGAGTATAGCAAACACACAAGTGTTACATTTAGAGAGAATTATCTTCAGATGATACTATCGGGGGGGATTGTCTCTGTGACTTTGAGAAGAGCGAGCGTCTCGCTGTTTTACTATGTATCAAGAGCCGTCTATAGAGGGTCTAACTTTCATATAGCGGAATAAAAATGGTTTTGTATGTAAACTGATTAGACATCATTGTTTATAGTTCTTAACTAAAAACGTGACATTTTTGCTAGATTCTCAAGTGTTTAAAGGACGACTCTGCTTCCATGTCGTGGAACATTCATAGATATCAATTCAGGATTGCACTATACGCTTTATTTTTTGGTTTGCAATAACTTTTAATTAAGGAAAATTGTTCAAAATATACAAATATGTAAATGTACTTTACATTTATTTACTATAATATTTTCTACAAAAGAAGTATTCTATATTGCTGCGAAGAAATCAAAAGTGAATACAATATTATACACTACATAATACTAAATATTATTATTATATTTGTTTTTGTAATGCATTAGTTTTGCAATCATGGAGACCTACACAAAAGATTACTACCCAGGTTTTGGGGTCTGACGCGCAGGTAAAAAGCCCTGGTTTAGATGATAGAGGAAGCCTAAGGAATAATCCTGTCTGGTTAGGTTGCTCTGGGTAACAGATTTTTATGACTGTCATTTCTATGCTGACTGATTGACACCCTAGGCTGCAGTCACCTTTGGGTGCATGATGGTAGATGTAGTTGCATTCAGCTCTCCAATCAGAAATGTTCCTACCCATACCTATGAGTCACAATGTAACACTACAGGCAGGGCCCGATTAAGGGTTCCGGCTGCCCTAGGCTATTTCAGCCGTAGGCTTATAAATGTTGGGTAAAGTATATTTTGAGAATGGAGGTGGGGTGGCAGGTAACAGCCCTGGATGAATGCATCCTGGTTTACCTCCAGTTCAGTAGACAGCTAGCAGGACAGGTTCCAGTGGTACTTACAGTATGAGTAGATATCGACAAATACGTCTAAAATCTAGGAGCCAGCCCCAAAAGATAGAAGCTACTGAGTGTTGAACCAAATTTGGTGCCAGGTATAAAATACTAAGCTTTAGTGTATTAGGCATGGCATGGATCAGTACATTATACTAAGTTCGGCCGTATGTGCTGCAAAGTTGATCCATATTGCATCCATAAAAGTCTTTCCATTATTCCTCCTGTCTTGTAAGGTTAGATCTAGTTTACAAGGTCTAAGGCATCAACAGATTTCGTTAACATGGTGCTATGCAATGTCTTTGTGTTTGAAACAAAGGTTTTCAAATTAGTGTTCTGTTTTGCACATAAGTTAAATACTGACTGTTTGTTCATGTAGCACACACATACTTGATAGATTATTTGTACACTGACATTTAAAGTTGATATCTGTGTGCTACATGAAAAAACAGTCAGTATTTAACTTATGTGCAAAACAGAATACTAGTTTGCACCCCTTGCATTGTAACATGGTTTTGTCCAGGAGACTAAAATAAGAAGTTTCTCAAGTTAAGATCCTTAATGAATCAGGCCCCTAGGGCCTGATTGGTTGCCATAGGTAACATCAGTTAAGTAAATCTAGCCCAAGGAGTTTTAGTGTTGGGTAATTAGCTGCGACAACCCTCTGTTTAATGTGCTGATTTTTTTTTCCAGTATTTAAGATTTGAGATTTTGCCTCATTTAACCTGTAATTAGAGACCTTGCTGAATTGTTTAAGACTTTACTTCCAGTAAGTGGGATGTGAATGTACCGGTTACATCATCGGAAAACAATCCAATTTTGTTCACCGTGTCCCCCAACACAAAACCCTTCAATAGCATCAGATGACCTGATTAGCTTCACCAGAGGATTCATTATAAAAACAAATGTAAGAGGTAAAACTGGGAACCTCACCCTGTACCATTGTGGTTCAGAGATCAGTCCACCGGGAAGACGTTTTCTGAGGGTGAAAATACATTTTATTCTAGAGGATTTCTAACTAATATTTGAATGACAATATGTATCAAACACTAATGCAGACATCTACTAGAGATACATTTCGTTAATCAAATTCTATATTTCTTTGTTACATCGACAGGGACATTTGTTAATTTTGTAGCTAGCCATAAACAGCTTCTCATAATTACTTTATAATATTATAATGTCCTCTTTATGAAAGTACAGTTATTTAATAAAAATAATAATAATAATAATAATAATATTAATATTAATAATAATATTAGCAATAATAAATAATAAAAACAATTTTAGTTATGTCGTTTTTCTCCCAATAGGACTCCAAACGCTTTACACTTGCAGAATAAAATAATACAAAATAAGCATATAAAGCAGTGGTCCCCAAACTTTCTCAGTTCGCGGCACCCTTATGGTCTCCTAAAAATTTTCAAGGCACCCCTAAGTCCAAATAATTACGTAGTAGTCACAATTTTTAAGTATTTGGGTCAAAATAACGTAATAAGTATTTTGGTCAAGACAGAAATACTTATTAAGTTGTTTGCAAAACTAATACACATAAATCCAACGAAAATTGTGGAAAAAAAAAATATTTATTGCAAAAGAAGAATTTACAGCACTCATTAACACTCAAACAAAATAAAACAACAATATGTACAAAAATGTGTTGGTCATTAAAGAATTTTATAAAAATACAAAACTTATTATTATTTATTAATGGGAGGTGTGTGCCTGTTGTGCACTACACAACTTTTCAAACCTTGGAATCGGCTTGGACACTGCCACCCTCATTTCCTGTTCAACATTAAATTTTGAACGATATTTGCTTTTGATTACAGCAACAGCTGAAAAACCAGCTTCACACAGATATGTGGTTGCAAATGGAACTAGGATTCGCTGTGCTTTAGTACTTAGCATTGGATATTCATCGTTAATGGATATCCAAAACTCTTCAAGTCCCATGCTGCTAAATTTTACTTTTAAAGACTTGTCACAGGAGAGCTCAATGAGTTTTTCTTCATCTGTGGAAGTGAATTCAGATGGTGCATTCGTACTGAACGGGTCTTGGATCCATAGAAATTTCTCCATGTTTTCTGGAAAATATTTTTCAAACCAGTCACTAAGCTTTGTAAGGTGCTGCTCAAAAACTGGTTTAAGGTCATGTGTCAAGTAAGCATCATTGGATGTAACAAACTGATGCAACTGGGGGAAACAGTCATTGTAACCATCTTCATTTAATTTTCTTTTCCATAGAAGCAGTTTTTCCTAAAAGCTGATACCTTGTCAGAAAGTGTAATAATGTGTGTGTTACTTCCCTGTAGTGAGAGATTCAATGAATTCAGCTTGTCAAATAGATCGCACAGGTATGCTAATTTACATAAAAAGTCAGTATCCAGGAAATTATTTGCACATTCGTGTACTTCTTCTTCCAGATAGGAGTAAAGTTCCTGCCGTAATTCAAAAACACTGGAAAGTACATTGCCACGGGAGAGCCATCGCGAGCTACAGTAATATAACAAAGATGTGTGCTCAGAGCCCATATCCTCACACATTGCCTTCTGTGGCCGAGTTTTGATGAAGTTCACCACTTTCAACACGCTTTCCATGACTGCGTTAAGCGAAGGACTCAGTTGCTTTGATGCAAGGACTTCCCTGTGGATAATGCAATGGGTCCACAGTGCATCAGGAGCTTTGCTTCTTATGAGTGCCTGCAATCCTCCATAACATCCTGACATAGAGCTACCACCAACAGTACAGACACCAAAGCACTTTGTCCAGTCTAAGTTGTTTTCACTGATAAAAGTGTCAATGATCTGAAACAAGTCTTGTGCCTTTGTACCTGCAGTGATACTTTTACAAAAGAGAAGGTCTTCCACAAGATTCGCACCATCAACAAAGCATAAGTAACAAATCAAATGAGCATCCTTGTTACTGTCTGTTGCCTCATCTAGTTGTAGTGCGAATTCCTTCCTTTTCATTTTTTCAATCAGCTGGTTATTCAGATCTTCGCCCATATGTTGTATTCTGCAACTCATGGTATTGTTGGATAAAGGTACCTTTCCCGCTGATTCCCCAACCATAATGGTGACCATATCCACTGCAGCCGGTAAAATCAGTTCTTCTGTGATGGTGTGAGGCTTTTTACACTTTGTAACTCTATATGCCACCTTGTAAGATGCTAGCAAAGCATTTGTTGGTATTGATGCTTGTTTAAAAAATGTACCTTTTTGGTCTTTCAATTATTTATTTATTTTTATTTTTTTTATAAATTCTTTATTAGAAAGAGAAAGTACAACAATGCAGATTATCAATGAAGCGTGGTAGATATGTATATTGTTACATTTAGTACAATAATATTATATGTTAACAGAGAGAAATATGCAAAGTATATATGATAGAAGTCTATCTGTCGACAATTACAATAAAGCAAGCAAACGGCTGTTTCCTCTTTCTCTTTTTTTTTTTTTTTTCTAATGAATCCAATTGAACAGAATTGACGCAGGAAACAAGAGAAAAAGAAGGGGGGTTAACACACGGTAGGAATTGGGGAAGAAACAAGGGGAAAGGAGGAAGGGGTAGGAGGAGAGGGGGGGGGGGAGTATGTGAAACTCTTCATGCTATTTTCAAATGTTCACGTGATGAATGGAGGGGACTGTCAAATCATATACCTGAGTAGGTGGAGGATAAGCCGATTTAAGTTACCTTATATAAGAATTCAAAGGATACATTTTTGAATGTGCAGCCCTCAGTCGATCGAGGTTGGGGAGCAAAGAAGGGTCTTAAATTCTACTGTTTCCTTGAACTCCAACCAGCTGAACCAGGTGGCTGTGAAGTCTGAGTATTTATCTTTTACAGAAAAAATAATATCATCCATTGACATATAAAATTCGACTCTGGTGAACCAGTCCTTGAGTGAAGGGGGAGATCGAGAACGCCAATGCATTGGAATAACTGCTCTGGCTGCGTTGTTTAAGTGTTTTAAAAGTGATTTCTTGTATTTAGATGAGGGAATGTTGGAGAGAGATAAAAGCCAAAAACCCGGGTCTACCGGAACCTCATGACCAACAATGGTCTTAGAGAGCCTGATAACTTCATCCCAAAAGGGAGTAATATGAGGACATTCCCACCATATATGCACCAAAGAGCCAAAGGCTCCGTTACATCTCCAGCATAATGAGGACACCTGAGGATGATATTTATGTAGTGTGGAGGGGCATCTATACCATCTTGTCAGAAGTTTATAATGGGTTTCTATGACCGAGGCGCTCACAGAGCAACTATGTGTGTTTTGATAGATCTTGGGCCATGAGGTCTGTGATATATAAGGTGCTAAGTCTCTCTCCCATGGACCAGTATAAGATGGAGCTGCTTGAAATATATCATTCATTAGGATTTTGTAGATACCTGAAATGGTATGGGAGGGAGTGTTTTTAGATAGACACAGAGTCTCAAAGGGAGTAGGTTCCCTAGCCAGGGAATTGCTGCCTCTCACTGATTTAACATAGTGCATCACCTGTAAATATCTCCAGTACTCACTTGAGGGAAGCGAGTAAGTAGACCGGAGCTCCTGAAAAGAACAGAATTTCCCTTTGACCACCAGCTGGCTGAGGCTGACAATCCCAGCTTTCGACCACTTCTCAAATGCACTTCTGGACAAGCCAGGAGGAAAATCTGGATTGCACTCGATAGGGGTCAAAGGGGAGGGGACTGACCCCACACCACTCCAGGTGCGAAGTTTATTCCACACCTTCAGAGTGGGCCCGATTGTAGGGTGGTTTATCTTAGGGACTCTAGGCAACCATGGAAGAGTACATAGATGATTTCCACTGAAATTACCCTCCAACTCTACCCATTGCTTATCCTCTCCTCCTCTGGTCCACTCTAGGATTCTATTTAAATAAACTGCCTGGAGATAGCTTTGAAACATGGGTAATTGAACTCCTCCTTGGTGCTTTCGTCTATATAAAATAGAGTGTCTAAATCTGGGTTTTCTTCCTCCCCAGACAAATCCACTAATGAGTTTTTGGAGATTGTCAATAAATACCTTCGGGATCTGAATCGGTAATGCTTGCATAATATATAATACCTTGGGTAATATATTCATTTTTACGATACCCATTCTGCCAAACCAAGAAAACTTCGGAAGGGACCATGATCCTAATTCTTTTTTAACTTTAGACAATAATGGAGAGTAATTCAGACGGAAGAGATGTTCATTATTTTTTGCAATGGAAACTCCTAAGTAACGTATATGTGACTCTTGCCATTTAAATGGGAACGCATCCTTAAGACCTGCAATCGTATGTTCTGGAGCGGAAATGTTGAGTGCGGTAGACTTGGAATAATTAATTTTAAAGTTAGAGAGATGGCCAAACTTTAAAAATTCAGACATTAAATTAGGGAGAGAGATGACTGGATTTGTGACTATTGCCAGTAGATCATCAGCAAATAGAGCTAAACGATATTCCTTTTTTCCAATCTGCAGACCCGAAATGTCAGGGTTACACCTAATAGCCCTCGCCAGAGCTTCCATACATAATACAAATATCAAAGGTGATAATGGGCAGCCCTGACGAGTTCCGTTAGAGATAGAGAAGGAGTCTGATAAAATACTGTTTATTCTGACTTTAGCTGAGGGACAGCTGTATAAGGCTAGAATTTTACTTAGACAGGAGGGGCCTAATCCCATATGTCCTAAAATCCCTCTCATAAAACACCAATCCACCCTGTCGAATGCCTTTTCGGCGTCTGTTGACAGGAGGACCGTGGGGACTGAGGAGACGGAAACTGTGTGTATGAGATCAATTATTTTAGTTGTATTGTCTCTTGCCTCTCTTCCAGGGATAAATCCCACCTGATCGTTAGAGATCAAATTAGGTAGAAGCACTTTCAACCGTTTAGAGAATAATTTGGCAAATAGTTTGACATCAATATTTAATAAAGAAATCGGACGATAACTGGGGCATAAAGCGGGATCTTTCCCCTCCTTAGGGATGACCGTAATGTGAGCTTCTAAAGACTGGGGCGAGAAACTATTTACACTGGAAACATCGTTAAAAGCATTTAGAAGAATGGGACCAAGTTTTTCCATGAAAGCTTTATAGTATGAGATTGAAAAGCCGTCTGGGCCAGGGCTTTTCCCTGATGGGGAAGATTTAATGGCCTCTGACAATTCTTCAAAAGTGAAAGGAGAATCGAGCATGTCCCTAGTTTCTTGTGAGATCCTGGGGAAACTGATATCTCTCAGATATTTGTTTATCTCCTGTAGCCTAGAGTCCTCATCATTACTTGAAGGGGAGGGCCTGATGTTATATAAATGAGAATAATATTTCCGAAAGGCTCCCGCTATATTATTGTCTGTGTGTTTCAAGGCTCCCTTATTATCTTGGATCGAGTGAATGTAAGTAAGGGATCTTTGGGCTCGTAAAGCTCTTGCCAAAAGGCGTCCTGGTTTATCACCCCATTGGAAATATTTATTTCTGCATTTTCTCCAGGCCAATTTCATTCTATCATTCAACAGTTTGTTTAGAGTAGATCGTTTCTTTTGTAACTCCACTAAAATCTCGGGGGAGAGAGACTGTTTGTGATCCGTCTCTAATTTTTTAATGTCTAAAAGGAGGGCATCTCTAACCTCAGCTTTCTGTTTTTTGAGAAAAGTACCCAGCTGTATACACTTACCCCGGATAAAACATTTGTGAGCCTCCCACACTACCAATTTTGAAGTCTCCCCATTATCATTTATAGAGATATATTCATCAAGAGAAGACTCTAATTGGGCTTTACAATAGTTGTCTTGTAAAAGTAATTCGTTAAACTTCCACATCCATTGTCTGGGAGGGGGAACAGCCATATTGATAATCATATAGACCGGGGCGTGGTCGGAATCTGTCACTTGCCCTATCCAAGAGTTTTCAACCAAGTCAAGAAACTTGTGATTAATAAAAAGATAGTCAATCCGGGAATAAGAGGAGTGAGGATGTGAGAAGAAGGTGTAATCCCTGTCAGAAGGATGGAAAATACGCCAAGCGTCAGCCAGCTGGTGGTCATGGAACTCCCCTCTGACCCTACGAGCATCCCTCAAAGACGTCCTAGGGGCACCAGTGGACGAGTCTATTTGAGGAGTCAAAGCCCAATTCAAATCTCCACCCAACACCACCACACCCTCAAGTTGGTCCCCAATTCGAGACAAGGTTCTAGTTATGAAGGAGGCCTGAGAGCTATTTGGTGCATATATGTTGACAAAGGTAAATAATTGGTTGGAAATCTTAACTTTAACCATTAATACTCTACCTTCCTGTCTTTCAATTATTTTAACCTTCTGATTAAGTAATCGCGTGATTTATTAGCCATGTCAGGGTGATTGGTCTCTAAATGGCGTTTTAGTTTGCTTGGAATCATTCTTTCTGCCGACAATATTTTCAGGCATAATACACACTGTGGCCGCTCTTCCTGGTTGACATCGACAGATGTAAATCCCAAGTCAAGGTAAATATCGTCGTATCTGCGATGTTTCCTTTTCTTCACGACTTTGCCATTGGTGTGTGGTTCGCCATCCTTTTCCTCACTAGCACGCTTCTTTCCAATGTTCAAATATTTTTCCATTCTTGGTGCAAGAAAATAATTCTGTCCTGAAGCAATCAGCTAAAAATAATTATTATTAGTTCAAGTCAAATCCTGTGTAGCTTCTATACAAGAAGTAAAATTGCATGTTTCCCAGAAGCAACACCACACAAATAGCAGGAACAGTGCAGGGTGGCACCCCAGAATAGTGTCGCCACAGTATCGCTGTATATGTACAAAGTATATCACCTACTGATGGCTCTCCTCCATCTGCAACAGTTATTGGTCAGCTAAATTAAGGAGCGCCTGGGAATACCTACATGAATACCTACATTAACGAGCGCTTATCTCAATACAAAAATACAGTGTCCTTTGTTTTAAAATGTATCTCAATGCCAAGCATCTCACTTAAAGGAGTGACAAGTTGTTCATAAAGCACCATAAAAAGATATAGGAATGTTGAGGGAACAAGAATATATATATATTTTTTTTAATTCAATGACTTTAGAATCATATTTAAAAAGATATAAAATATTTCATATAAAATATGCCGCTATAAATGTACATCACAATATGACTGTAAGTAAAAGATATAGGTAATAATAGTTATTGGTAAAGGAAGAAAATTTACATGTACAAAAAGGCTGTTTAAATAAATGCAGAGTATGTCCATCACATGTGCCCCTTCATCATCACACTGTGCCCCTTCATCATCACATGTGCCCCTTTATACTTTCAGCATGTGCCCCTTTATATATAGCCCTCTGTGACCTGTGCCCATTCATTTATAGCCCACTGTGACCTCTGTGCCCCTGTTTTTGTAGCCATCTGTGCCCCTGTTTTTTTTAGCCATCTGTGACCTGTGCCCCTGTTCTTGTAGCCATCTGTGCCCCTGTTTTTTTAGCCATCTGTGACCTCTGTGCCCATTTTTTTTAGTCATCTGTGACCTCTGTGCCCCTGTTTTTGTAGCCATCTGTGCCCGTTTTTGTAGCCATCTGTGCCCCTTTTTTTTTTTTAGCTATCTGTGACCTCTGTGACCCTGTTTTTGTACCCATCTGTGACCTCTGTGCCCCTGTTTTTTTTTAGCCATCTGTGACCTCTGTGCCCCTGTTTTTGTAGCCATCTGTGACCTCTGTGCCCCTGTTTTTGTAGCCATCTGTGACCTCTGTGCCCCTGTTTTTGTACCCATCTGTGACCTCTGTGCCCCTGTTTTTTTAGCCATCTGTGACCTCTGTGCCCCTGTTTTTGTAGCCATCTGTGACCTCTGTGCCCCAGTTTTTGTAGCCATCTGTGACCTCTGAGCCCCAGTTTTTGTAGCCATCTGTGACCTCTGTGCCCCTGTTTTTGTAGCCATCTGTGACCTCTGTGCCCCTGTTTTTGTAGCCATCTGTGACCTCTGTGCCCCTGTTTTTGTACCCATCTGTGACCTCTGTGCCCCTGTTTTTTTAGCCATCTGTGACCTCTGTGCCCCTGTTTTTGTAGCCATCTGTGACCTCTGTGCCCCAGTTTTTGTAGCCATCTGTGACCTCTGAGCCCCAGTTTTTGTAGCCATCTGTGACCTCTGTGCCCCTGTTTTTGTAGCCATCTGTGCCCGTTTTTGTAGCCATCTGTGCCCCTGTTTTTTAAGCCATCTGTGACCTCTGTGCCCCTGTTTTTGTACCCATCTCTGCCCCTGTTTGTAGCCATCTGTGCCCCTTTTTTTGTAGCCATCTGTGCCCCTTTTTTTGCAGCCATCTGTGCCCCTTTTTTTGTAGCCATCTGTGCCCCTGTTTATGTAGCCATCTGTGCCCGTTTTTGTAGCCATCTGTGCCCCATGGAGAATCACTTTTTTTGCTCTGCCCCTTTCAACTCCATTTTTTTCTTCTTACCTTTTACTTGCCTTTCTTTCTTCAGTAGTTCTATTCTGTCTTCTTCTATTCTGTGGTTCTGTGGTTTTCTTCTGTTCTTTGCTTGTGTGTTCTCGCTCCTCGCTGCACTGCTCTTTGAAAATGTCGGGCGTGATGACTAGGGCGTGACGTCATCACGCCCGACGTACAGGGAGGACTCTTATTTTTTTTTTACTCTGACGGCCGGACGGCCGGCCGAGGAGACCAATCGTGGGGGAGGGTGGCAGGCAGAGGGGAACGCTCCGCCTTCCCCCGAGGCAGATCACCACCGGCCCGTGGCAGCCTTTAGTATATGTTTGAAGATTTCTAGGGTTAAATGTATGATACTCCGGTTTGTTCAACTCCCGCGAGTTCGGCGAGATGACAGCTAAAATGTCAGCTAAAAGGCAAGTTTCCCTTTACAAGGCAGTGCCGCTTTAAATTTTAGCTGTCATCTCGCCGAACTCTCGGGAGTGTAAACATTGTCCAATGCGAATATTGTGGTTCCAACACACAAAGATGTTTAATTGCAAAATATAGCAGGATTTACAGCAAACCATTATAACGCACAAAATATATTACAATAAAGCAAGAACGTATAAAAACACCGAATACATTACATTTTGCTAGCGCTTCACCTGGACCAGGGTATGATAAAGTCATTTTGTTTGTTGTCAGGAAGAGAGATCAATGGAACAGAGAAGCTTGCTTATATGCAGTTTCAGTTTACAAAAAAAACCTGATGATTTCACTATGTACACAGTCAACACGTAGAGAGGTCTTCATTGGCCCAGGGTTCAGGTTAGTCCAGTATAATGCAAATCATAGGTCACTTTAAAGGATTCTTCTGATAAGGTCTGGCCAGCTCACTCCAACAGCTGAGCACATGTTGTGCCTGAGAAAACTGAACTAATGCAGTTTTCACCAACCTATTATCAATCCAGGAGCCGAAAGGTTTGAGACAAAAAAGAATCATGTTAGGTTGTAGGAACTGTTAGTAGTCCTACATCTGTGGATTGAGTTACCAGCCTGGCTGCTGCATTTAGTACCAGCTAACAGAGGTGCAAATCTTTTTATTGGAGACACAACTGCATTGCACTGGTCCAAGATTGTGGACACAAATACATGTATGAGTGTGGGAAGATCTTCTGAGGGAACCAAATTCTTGATTCTGACTCTTTAGATGATATAATTAGGATTTGATCATGGCTGAAACTTATCTTATTTCAGTCTCCTGGACAAAACCATGTTACAATGCAAGGGGTGCAAACTAGTGTTCTGTTTTGCACATAAGTTAAATACTGACTTTTTTTTCATATAGCACACAAATATCAACTTTAAATTTCAGTGTACAAATATGATATCAAGTATTTGTGTGCTATATGAACAAACTGTCAGTATTTAACTTATGTGCTAAACAGAACACTAGTTTGCACCCCTTGCAATGTAACATGGTTTTGTCCAGCAGACTGAAACAAGAATCCTCTTCATTTTAGATCCTTAATGAATCAGGCCCTTGATGTTTAAATGCCAAGCCACAATCAAGTTCAACACCAAAATTCTATTGGTGATCAAAGTTTTGCAACTCCAAAGCCCCAAGCTTAAGCCCAGTTGGTTGGTCCAACTGCAAACTTGTTATTTGGTGTTGATCTCCTATGATAATGACCTCTGTTTTATCAGGATTCAACCTCAGCCAACTGTGACTCATCCAATCCTGGAGCTCAGCCAATCAGCTTGTTATGAATTGGTATTAGGTTCTTAGTACCTGCAGCAAAGGACGGGTACAGTTGAGTGTTGTCCACACAGCAGTGGTCGTCCAGGCCATGACGTCTGAGTATCACATCCGGTGGTAGCATGTATACTGAAAATAGACAGCATACATCCACATTTCTCTACTGAGCATGCACAGACAGGAAGTTCGGCTCTCAGCTGCTCTTCCAGTGACAGTTGAACTGTAAAGACGCGATAATGGGAGCTGCACCCTTTTTGTGTAAACTTACTTATATATAAATATATAAAGTGACTGGAGGCACAATAACATATATGAGCAACCTTTTCTCTAGCATTGCCCAAAATACAAGCTTGCCACCTTCATATACGAATGTACTACATTAGTGTTAAGTACAGTAGCTGCATAAGTTTGTCATACTGCCTGTCTGTTACAGTCAGTATCAACTGTGAGCAACTGTGTGTGTGACATATATATATATATATAAATATATATATAGTAGAGAGAGCAACTGTGTGTGTGACATATATATATATATATATATATATATATATATATATTTATATATCATCGTCATCTACATTTATTTATATAGCGCCAGCAAATCCCGTAGTGCTTTGCAATTGGGAACAGACATTGATAAGACAATACTGGGTAATACATACAGACAGAGAGGTAAGAGAATACATATATATATATATATATATATATATATATATATATATATATATGTATAGAGATGCTCACTGACCCCTGTGTTTTGGTTTTGGTTTAGGATCTGGATTAACTTCGTCTTTTGGTTTTGGTTTTGATTTTGGAAAAACCGTCCTTGCGTGTTTTGGTTTTGTTTTTTTTCTAAAATCCCTATTTTTTTTTTCTAAAATCACATAATTCGGCTCTTTTTTATCCCTACATTATTAATAACCTCAATAACATTAATTTCCAGTCAATTTTTTTCCAGTGACAAGGGCACTGCCACCCCTCCTGTTTCTGTATGAGCAATGGCACTGAGCAATGTCACTGGAGACTGGAGAGTGACAAGAACACTGCTACCCCTGTTTCTGTGTGAGCAGTGGCACTGAATCTACTGGGGAGGGAGGTACTTATGGAATCCAAAACCCGCGAGATCCGACAACGTGACAATAATGTTTTGCCTCAATTTAGATCCAAGGACGCGTGAATGTAAAGAGCCGGCTCGCGAGCCTACTCGGATCCCCTAAGTTTGGGTGGGCTCGGCTGCTCAGTTTTCAGAAAACCGAGCCCGAGCATCTCTTTTATATATATATATATATATATATATATATATAATCTCTTTTATATATATATATATATATATATATATATATATATAATATGTATATACTGAATATATAAAATGAGAAGGTATTATAAACCAGGGGCAGCTGTATTGCTTTCAGTGAAGACCCTAATCACGTCACGAGAGATTTAAACTGTTTTTTTTTTAGAATGGGTGCATTTAATTTTAGATAACCAGCTGTCATAAGATCAGGTTAGGGTACCCTCTCCTGGGGTTTGCAGCTGCACTTCACACTTCAGCCAGATAAATCACACTAGTCCAGTGTCTTGATTTAACTAGCCTAAGCTAGATTTATTCTCCAGGCATAAAAATAAACAAACAGAAACAAAATCCTAGCCTGTCCTCCTAACTAGCACACAGGAGCACCCTGTCTAAAGTGAGGAACCTAGTATCCCACACACATACAAAACAACAGAACTTACAGATACCAAAATGCTGTGTCTCTCTCTCTCTCTCTCTTTGCAGGCGGCACAACATTTTTCAGGGATGTGGTCATACAATTGTGGGCGTGGCAATGCGCCGTTGGGGCGTGTCTAGCACATCAAAATCACTAGGTCCTGAATTCATCGGAGTGTGACATATGTGCAAGCACTCCTGACTTTCAGGACATCTAGTACCACAGTGTAGTATAAAAAGAATGCGGTGTACATAGAAAGAGTTCAGTCTTGGTCTGCACCTTACATTGTGCACAACACTCACTAAAAATTGGCATTGTCCCACTACAGTCACAACATTTCACACACTCTGTTGCTCTCTCCTACCTGTTCTTCTCACTTTCACCACCTGTGGCTGCAGGTTTCTTTAATTGCGGCTTGTCTAGATCCTGGAATGTTGGAGGACCTTTTTGGAAAAAAAAGGCTACATTTAGAAAACTACAGCCTGCCCCGGCGTTAAATCAATAACACCCACGATTAATAATTAATCCTTCATCCAGCCCCAACATTAAAATAATAGTATTCATATTTAATAAATAAACCTATTTCCCTTCCTGCAAACAACCCCAGCAATAACTATTTCCCGCAACCATCACTGCCATTAAATAATTCATAGTCACATTTAATAAATAGACCTCATTCTCCCCAAACTCCCCCCCACATTCAATAGCCCCCAAACCACCCTATCTTAAATTAATAGTCTCCACTATTAAATTGCCTCACCATCACCATGCAAACAAAATAGCACCCATTAATTAGCCACCACCTATCTCACACACACTACATTGCAACAAGCCCCCTGTGCCATCACACAAACATTAGTGTGCCCCTTCACAACTACACTGTGCCCCCTCCTGCTCACACTGCGGCCTCCATGCTGCTCTCCCCCCTTTGTTTTCACTCTGTGCCTCTCTCCCCCCCTTCTTTTTCCCTCTGTGCCTCTCTCCCCTTTGTCACTCACCGGACCGTGAGTGCCTCTTCCCGGACATTTAGGAACCGTGGACGTCCTCTATCCTGAGGGACTGCGCATGCGCAGCCCTTTCCAAACCTTCAGTGTATGTTCCTTTAACTTAATTGGCAGATCAGGCAACCTCCCTATATTAAGCACCTGTGGTCAACACCACGTGGCCTGATCTTGGAGTCTCATTCCCCATGAGTCTCTGAAGGTGTTCCTGTGTTTCCTCGTTTATTCAGCCCAGCTGATTCCTGTGGTTTCCAAACCACTTCTACCTCTGTGGTTTCCAAACCACTTCTACTACTGTGGTTCCCATACCACTTCTACCATCTACTGTATCATCGTGACTGTGAGCTGATTCCTATCCGCTGCCTCCGTGCACTACAGTCTTCTAATCACTTCAACTTTACCATGTATCATTGGGACTGTTAGCTGATGCCTATCCGCTGCCTCCGTGCACTACAGTCCTTCATCCACATCCACTCACCTGTTCATGATTGTGACTGCCAGCTGATTCCTATCCGCTGCCTCCGTGCACTACAGGCTTCAACCTGCAACTCGTCTGTGTTTCATCATCGTGACTGCTAGCTGATTCCTATCCGCTGCCTCCGTGCACTACAGTCTTCAACCTGCAACCCGTCTGTGTTTCATCGTGACTGTTTAGCTGATTCCTATCCGCTGCCTCTGTGCGCTTCAGTCTTCAGTCCTTGTCAACTCTACCGTGTTTCCTTGAGTCTGCTGCCACTATTGCTACCCGCTACTCTCCGTGATCAACTGTTCCAGTTCAACTCTGCTCTGGTGTCCTATCGTTACTGCACCTGCTGGTTGCTATTGGCTACCTCCGTGTTCCCGCAGAGACCCGCTGCTGTTACTTCTCAGCGCTACGCATCCATCTACTGCTGATCCGCTCTCCACGCCTTCCTGGATTCCCTGCTGGTCTACCTACCTGTGCGCTGCACCTGCTAGACCACCGCTTCACCCATCCAGGGACTTTGCATCCTGCCGGCCTCCTGCCGTTCAGGTATCTCTGCACTTCTGTCTGACTGCCTTCTCCTGAACCACGGTATGCATACTTCCCATTGACTGTGCTGTGTATTGCATACCTTGCTGGACTGTGTTGGTTCTCCTCTGGAGTGTACTATCCGCTGAGTCTATTGCCATCATTGACTGTGTTATCTCATGCTGGATTACTTCAAGAGACTTTCTAGTTTGGCAGTGTTGTTCAGTCATTTATACATTTATATTGTGCATATTACTGTGGATCAAAGTCAAGGTGCCCGTGTATATATTGTGTTGCAGTCTCTCCCCGTGCACCTCCTCACATATATATTCAGTGGTACAACTTGCTAGTGGCAGACCACTGACCCCTGTTTCCAGTTTCACCTGCTCCAGTATCCTCTCCCATAGCAGTGGTACAACTTGCTAACGCAGACCACTGACTCCCCGGATACCTCCACTTGGATTCCATTCCTTCACTCAGACAGCGGTACAACTTGCTATCCGCAGACCGCTGACTCTCATCACCTCCTCGTTTCTGTTGGACATTCCTCCTCACTACAGCAGTGGTACAACTTGCTACCGCAGACCACTGACTACCTTCACGTGTCCTTTGTCCATACAGTTCCTCGTGTATTACTACCTCCATATTGCCAGTGCTGCTAGTCATAGACTTTCCTGAGCATCTCATCATCTGCTATTTCCTGTTCCGTGATCACCCTGCTACCAGAGTACCATATTACCACCTATACTGCTCTGGTAAGCCTATCACCTGGTGATCCCTGGGTAAAGACTCCTAGTGCCCGTGACAGTAAGATCAGGCCATGACAGACCCAGATACGGAACCTACAGCCAAAGAGATGCTGCGGCATCTGGTTACTCGTATTGAGCAACAGGAAGTTCGCCAACGGCATTTACTGCGGTGTTACCAGGCCTTAGCCTCCCAAAGACCGTCTGTACAAGATGCCACAACTACTGTTGATGCTCCTGTGCCTTCCTCCGTTTCCCCAGTGCCATCCCAGGTGTTTACAGCTTCCACGCTTCACCTGCCTACTCCGTCAAAATACGATGGAGACCCCAAAACTTGTAGGGGTTTTCTTACTCAATGCTCAGTTCATTTTGAGCTCCAACCTCAAAATTTTTCTACCCATCGTTCCAGAGTGGCCTATCTTGTTTCATTGTTTTCTGGGCAAGCTCTCGCATGGGCTTCCCCTCTGTGGGAAAGAAACGATCCATTGTTACAGGATAGTGCCGAGTTTATTTCCACGTTCCGAAGTGTATTCGATGAACCAGGTCGTGTCATTTCCGCTGCATCCAGCATTCTCCGTCTTCGCCAAGGATCTCGCACTGTGGCTCAGTACGTCATTCGATTTAGGATCTTGGCCTCTGAGCTTCAGTGGAACACTGAGGCACTGGTTGCCGCCTTCTGGCAGGGGCTTTCCGATAAAATTAAAAACGCACTGACTTCACAAGAACTACCCTCCTCTTTAGAAGATTTGATCTCTCTTTGCCATCGGGTAGACCTGAGGTTTCGTGAAAGAGAACCTGAGAAAACAACTTCGGTTAAAACACCTCCTCTCTCAAATCCTCAATTTCACCCAGCTTCATCTCCGGTGATACCCATGGAGATAGGTCGCTCCAAATTAACTTTAGAGGAGAGGGACCGAAGAATAAAGAATAGACTTTGTATCTATTGTGCCGATTCTACGCATATGCTCAATTCTTGTCCCAGGAGATGCCGGGCTCTAACCAATACTGGGGAGATAAGGTTAGGGTTCCTGCAGTCCTCTCCATCGTCTATGAAATCTAAAGTCTGCGCTTTTGATGTGACTATTTCCTTTGCTACCAAAACCTTTGAGTCACAGGCATTGATTGATTCCGGAGCAGCAGGAAATTTTATTTCCAAATCATTAGTAAATCAATGGTCTCTACCAGTGATTACCTTAAAAACACCCATTACTGTGACGGCTATAGATGGATCACGTCTCATCAACGGTCTCATCACCCAGAGTACGTCTCCAGTAACCCTTCAGATTGGTGCCCTGCATCATGAAGAAATATCGTTTTTGATCCTTCCTGTTACGACAAGTCCGATTGTCTTAGGCCTTCCATGGCTTCAGTGTCACTCTCCCCAGATTGACTGGCGCACTCCTCGAGTTACATCTTGGGGAACTGAATGTCATCATCGTTGTCTCTCCCAAGTGGTTTCATTCAAAAGACAGCATTCGTCTATTCCACCAGGTCCTCCTCCACAAGATCCTTCATCTACGGATCTGTGTGATAAAGTTCAGTCTGAACGCCTTCCTCCTCATCGGGCGTTCATGACGTCATCGGACGTTGAAGATGGATCTCAGGAGTCATCTTCAAAAAGTCAAGTGCTGGTGGTTCACGGTCACCATCCGTCTTTTCCGGAATTTCCTGCCCTCCCGCCCACCCAAGTTCCTGCGGTGGAAACTGTTTGTCAGACCTTTAAAAATATCTGGTCTCAGGTCAGAACCTGTTTAAAGAAGACATCTGTCAAATATAAATCTTTCGCTGATAAGAAGAGGCGGGCTATTCCACCACTAAAAATTGGAGATCGTGTCTGGTTATCCACAAAAAATATTCGTTTGAAGGTTCCATCCATGAAATTCGCCCCTCGTTTTATTGGTCCATATAGGATCATTCAAGTTATCAATCCAGTATGTGTGAAACTCCTTCTTCCTAAGAGTCTTCGGATTTCTAATGCCTTCCATGTATCTTTGCTCAAACCTCTTATTATCAACCGTTTTTCAACTCCTCCCTCAGCTCCGCAGCCAGTTCAAGTTCATCAGGAGGAGGATTTTGAGATTACCGAGGTACTAGATGCAAAAATTTCGCGAGGAGTCCTCCACTTCCTCGTTCATTGGAAGGGCTTTGGTCCTGAGGAGCGCTCTTGGATCAAAGCTGAAGATCTTAATGCTCCTGCCCTTTTGAAGAAGTTTTACTCCAAAAATCCGGACAAGCCCGGTTCCAGGCGTTCTGTGCCCACCTTTAAAAGGGGGGGTACTGTCACTCACCGGACCGTGAGTGCCTCTTCCCGGACATTTAGGAACCGTGGACGTCCTCTATCCTGAGGGACTGCGCATGCGCAGCCCTTTCCAAACCTTCAGTGTATGTTCCTTTAACTTAATTGGCAGATCAGGCAACCTCCCTATATTAAGCACCTGTGGTCAACACCACGTGGCCTGATCTTGGAGTCTCATTCCCCATGAGTCTCTGAAGGTGTTCCTGTGTTTCCTCGTTTATTCAGCCCAGCTGATTCCTGTGGTTTCCAAACCACTTCTACCTCTGTGGTTTCCAAACCACTTCTACTACTGTGGTTCCCATACCACTTCTACCATCTACTGTATCATCGTGACTGTGAGCTGATTCCTATCCGCTGCCTCCGTGCACTACAGTCTTCTAATCACTTCAACTTTACCATGTATCATTGGGACTGTTAGCTGATGCCTATCCGCTGCCTCCGTGCACTACAGTCCTTCATCCACATCCACTCACCTGTTCATGATTGTGACTGCCAGCTGATTCCTATCCGCTGCCTCCGTGCACTACAGGCTTCAACCTGCAACTCGTCTGTGTTTCATCATCGTGACTGCTAGCTGATTCCTATCCGCTGCCTCCGTGCACTACAGTCTTCAACCTGCAACCCGTCTGTGTTTCATCGTGACTGTTTAGCTGATTCCTATCCGCTGCCTCTGTGCGCTTCAGTCTTCAGTCCTTGTCAACTCTACCGTGTTTCCTTGAGTCTGCTGCCACTATTGCTACCCGCTACTCTCCGTGATCAACTGTTCCAGTTCAACTCTGCTCTGGTGTCCTATCGTTACTGCACCTGCTGGTTGCTATTGGCTACCTCCGTGTTCCCGCAGAGACCCGCTGCTGTTACTTCTCAGCGCTACGCATCCATCTACTGCTGATCCGCTCTCCACGCCTTCCTGGATTCCCTGCTGGTCTACCTACCTGTGCGCTGCACCTGCTAGACCACCGCTTCACCCATCCAGGGACTTTGCATCCTGCCGGCCTCCTGCCGTTCAGGTATCTCTGCACTTCTGTCTGACTGCCTTCTCCTGAACCACGGTATGCATACTTCCCATTGACTGTGCTGTGTATTGCATACCTTGCTGGACTGTGTTGGTTCTCCTCTGGAGTGTACTATCCGCTGAGTCTATTGCCATCATTGACTGTGTTATCTCATGCTGGATTACTTCAAGAGACTTTCTAGTTTGGCAGTGTTGTTCAGTCATTTATACATTTATATTGTGCATATTACTGTGGATCAAAGTCAAGGTGCCCGTGTATATATTGTGTTGCAGTCTCTCCCCGTGCACCTCCTCACATATATATTCAGTGGTACAACTTGCTAGTGGCAGACCACTGACCCCTGTTTCCAGTTTCACCTGCTCCAGTATCCTCTCCCATAGCAGTGGTACAACTTGCTAACGCAGACCACTGACTCCCCGGATACCTCCACTTGGATTCCATTCCTTCACTCAGACAGCGGTACAACTTGCTATCCGCAGACCGCTGACTCTCATCACCTCCTCGTTTCTGTTGGACATTCCTCCTCACTACAGCAGTGGTACAACTTGCTACCGCAGACCACTGACTACCTTCACGTGTCCTTTGTCCATACAGTTCCTCGTGTATTACTACCTCCATATTGCCAGTGCTGCTAGTCATAGACTTTCCTGAGCATCTCATCATCTGCTATTTCCTGTTCCGTGATCACCCTGCTACCAGAGTACCATATTACCACCTATACTGCTCTGGTAAGCCTATCACCTGGTGATCCCTGGGTAAAGACTCCTAGTGCCCGTGACACCCTTCTTATTCACTCTGTGCCTCTCTCCCCCTTCTTTTTCACTCTGTGCCTCTCTCACCCTTCTTTTTCACTCTGTGCCTCTCTCCCCCTTATTTTTTACTCTGTGCCTCACTTCCCCCTTCTTTTTCACTCTGTGCCTCTCTTCCCCCCTTCTTTTTCACTCTGTGCCTCTCTCCCCCTTCTTTTTCACTCTGTGCCTCTCCCCCCTTCTGTTTCACTCTCTGCCTCTCTCCCCCTTTTTCCCTCTGTGCCTCTCTCCCCCTTCTTTTTTACTCTGTGCCTCTCTACTCCCTTCTTTGTCACTCTGTGCCTCTCTTCCCCCTTCTTTTTCACTCTGTGTCTCTCTTCCCCCCTTCTTTTTCACTCTGTGCCTCTCTCCCCCTTCTTTTTCACTCTGTGCCTCTCTTCCCTCCTTCTTGTTCATTCTGTGCCTCTCCCCCCTTCTTTTTCACTCTCTGCCTCTCTCTACCTTTTTCCCTCTGTGCCTCTCCCCCCTTCTTTTTTACTCTGTGCCTCTCTACACCCTTCTTTGTCACTCTGTGCCTCTCTTCCACCTTCTTTTTCACTCTGTGCCTCTCTCCCCCTTCTTTTTCCCTCTGTGCCTCTCTTCCCTCCTTCTTGTTCACTCTGTGCCTCTCCCCCCTTCTTTTTCACTCTCTGCCTCTCTCCCCCTTTTTCCCTCTGTGCCTCTCTCCCCCTTATTTTTTACTCTGTGCCTCTCTACTCAATTCTTTGTCACTCAGTGCCTCTCTTCCCCCTTCTTTATAGCCCTGTCCCTTTCTGCTTTCCTCCCCTTGCCTCTCCGTTTCTTTACTTACCTTTTGTTAGCTTCTTTCTTTTCTTTTCTTTTCTTTTCTTCTGTCTTCTCTTCTTCCTTCTTGCTTGTTCCTCTCTGCGGCGCTCCTCACTGACTGACGGGCGTGACTTGATGACGTCACGCCCGACAGTCAGTGTGAATGGAGCAGAGAGGAGGGATGCCGGCTTCGCAATCACGTGAGTATGTATGTTTTTTTTAGACTGTCCAGCTCCACCCACCAACGAACAAGATGGACCCCCCATCCCCATCCCCCCCACCCGTGGAAAAAAAAAAAGAAAAGAAGAAAGATCACAAGAATTTTTTTTTAAAAAAAAGAGGTAAAATGTACCCTTTCCCCCCCTCTCGATGGCCCTGGCCATCTCACCTTCTCCCTAGGTATAGAGAGATGAACTGCCTAGCAGACTTTTAACAGCACCTCCTGATTACTAGCAACTTGTCAGATGGTTGGAAAACCCAAAATGTTTCTTATGAACAGAACCTGCCCTTCTCTCTCCATTCATACCCCAGGTACCCTTATACCGGCTCTTTCTATAACCGAGCACACTCTTTGATAAGCTTTTTCACACACACACAAAATCTTCCTGGGGTTTCAGAAACAGAAGACAGAAAGTCAGGACTTATAACAGCCATTTACTACTCTCCCAGTGCTTTTGTCACAAAAAATATAAAGTTAGTAGCTAGTAACTGAAAAACTAATTTATAGAGGTTCGCAAAAAAAATAAGCAGAGGCTCCTTACCGTATCAGGCAGTAATGTGCGCAGCTGGACAATATATATATATATATATATATTGTAACAAAGGGAGGCATCTAGCTGACAATATGCAGAGAAAGCGTGCAAGCAGAGTAAAACATTGGTGCAGTTATGCACCTAGATAGATGATAAACCAGGCAAAGCCTTATGTGTAGCAAACAATAGTTTAAAGTTTGGTTAACTCACATGGTTTGGAAGCTCCTTCCTCATAGCAAACATACAGGGTGTGTCTGTTAGACAATAAAGCGTGCAAGCAGAGAGACCAACGCTTGGGAAGCTGGATGGTCCTTAGAGAGCTGGTCTATGTCTAGCTAGCGTGTAGGGTCTTCAGAATTGCTGTGAAATTCATATGGTGTCAAATACAATTTTCCATCCTGACAATATAAAACTGCATAAAAAGAAGAAGTTGTTTGCGTGTGCATCAGCGGTAGTGGGCTCTTGCCACAATATATATATATATATATATATATATATATACACATACATATGTATACATATATATAGATATAAATAAATAAAATCTGTTACAACAAGTTCTGAATAAAAGTAAAACCAACAAATTGGTAAAGTCTCAAAGCTTCTTGTGGTTGAACATCTACTACCAACGCCACAGGAGCATATTACATATTACAGCATAACTGCCCTGGTAATAGGATTCTGCCAATACCCATGTCAACCCTTACCCTTGGGCATAGCTCTCGTTTCCCCTCAGAGAACAAAAGAAACTTCCTACATTAAATAAAAGGTCTCACCTTCCCAGACAATTTGTCTTACCTATATATATTTCTTTTCCATTATTCCTGGCCATATTCACTTCAAAATCATCTGTGCCAGAGGGTGGGCAGGTTAGTCATCTGGTGATAACCTCAAATGGTTGTCATTGTGGAGAGCGATAAAGAAGTGTCTGCAGGCTCTTCTGATTAACAAATTGGGATTAGGAGGCAGTGTGTCGGGGCTCTGGCCATAAGGTTTCCTGTAAAACACAGTCTTTGGTAGCTCCATTGTGTTTGTGAGCAGATACATGGTTATTAGAAATGTGCGCTGACCCTCACGTTTTGGTGTTGGTTCTAAACCACGTTCATGTTTCAGCTTTGCTACCGGTTTTGCCAAAAAGCGCAAAAAGGTTTTGGTTTTGCATCTGGATTTAATTAAAAATTGTCAAAAATAGGTAAAATATTGTCATTTTGAGCTGTTTTTGTTCCTATATTTCTATTTATAGCATTAACATTAATTTCTAGTTATTTTCAGTCTATTTTCTAATTATCCCTTCACAACAGTCCACATTTTTGCTAATGTTGGCCAAAGTCTGCAGCGAGCTGTCTTAATGAAGGATTTTGTAACTTTGCCATCATTCTATTTGCTTTCTTTGTTTCAATTCAAAGAATAATAACCTGCATATTGTTGATATCTCCCTTTCATTGCACCCAAACATCCTCCATATGTTCAGACTTACTATTACTGTAACTGACTAAATAGTCATTCATTTATTTACTTTACAAAATGTCTAGCTCTATTCATTCATACCACTATCCATCCAATGACCTCTGCTTGTTACTGTAGCTTCACTGTCTATGATGGATGCACTGTAACATTCAAAATGTATTGTGTGCCTATTCTAAGAATTTTTGCAGTATGGGTGTAGGCCACCTTCATGTATATACTTTACAAAATATCTAACTCTATTCATTCATTCCACTGTCCACACAATGACCTCTGTCTGTTAATTTAATTAGAGCCGCGCACCCAGGCTGTCTGTTACTAGCTAGGACGCGGTTGCCCTGGCATCAGAGTGACTACACCCTTCTTGGGGACCATCACTGCTACAAGCCTCAGGCAGTCCTCTTTACCTTGGTGTTAAATAAAGCTTTTACAGAGGAATGATTTTTCATCCCTCCTCCCATAAATATATACGATCCCCTGGTTTGATTCAGAACGGCAGCAATGCACTAAGCAAAAAAAGGTAAGGAAAGCCTGCTCTTGGCTACCAATGAATACTTATATTATAATGTATTTTATTTTGTGCGTAGTCTTCCAAGACTTTTTGTATGGCTACAGGCCACCTTCGTCTCTCAGCATTCTCTCATTTATTTATATAACAGCAACGTAAGGAAAGCCCTGGTCTTGGCAACCCGAGGTATGCTCTGGCAATGTATTGTGTGCCTAATCTTTGAGTTTTAGCAGTATGGGTGCAGGCCACATTCATCTCTCAGCATCTTCATTTATTTATAAAACTACATCAAATTAGATAGCTCTTTACAATTGACTATCTACTTGTCTGAATATCTACTGATGTCTCTGTCCATCTAATGACATCTGATTCTTACTTCACTCTCCATGATGCATGCTGTTTAATGTTCCAAATTTCGTGCATGTGTAGCGCTTCACCAGTCTTATCTCTTGCACCTTACACTACATTTTTATTCTGTTTAATTTATCTAATGGGCTTCAGTTGTTAGCATGGCAGAGGACATATTTTTTTGCAGCCGTTGCAATGAAAAAAATCTCACACACAAACACTCTCTTTTAAATATAAATTTCATTGAATGACCCTTCTAAAAAGGACAAGTATTATATATAGCGTTTTTTGGGGTGTGCAACTGCTGCTGAATCTCACACGCAAACACCCTGTTTTTTTTCAAAATTGTTTAGGTTGTCACTGCCCCACACAAAATTACTTTCACTATAAGAACGTTCAAGCTTACAAGAAATAAATCTGTTTGCTTTTTGGATTCTGCTGCTGCTAATTGTCTGACAGCAAAAGCACTGTTTTTCTCCAATAAATAAATATACTAATTAGTTCAGAATGAAATCTATTTAACTCAATCTGTATATACTGTCTAGTACTATTATATATATACAATGCATTAACAACAACCAGTAGCCACTAGTCTGTGTAAAGTCTATTTAAGATTGAAATTAAGAGCAATTGATCAGCAAACTATTGTAGCTGACTATTCTCTACAGAACTGCTTTACAATAATGACAGGATTCTACTGCTTTCCTATGTCCCTGGTTCACCCTTAGCGCTATTTTCTGAGCAGAGCACCGCAGCTAACCTCCTCCCTACACGCTGCCTGTTCTAAAATGGCACCTAGGAAACTGAGGGCAGACTGTATATACAAAAGATGGCGATACAAAACTCACGAGAGTTTTGGAAAATTTTTTCCCGGGAATGACCTTTCGCCTCGTTTTGAGATCCGAGTTAGACGGGAGAACCGAGTCAAGACTCAGTTTTATTTGAACCACTCATCTCTAATGGTTACACCACTCTCCAGTATAGTGTTCCTGGAACACCTGTCCTTTGAGCATGTACCGGGTGGCCCACGGCAAGCTGGGAGAGAAGCAGCAGCCATCTATGTGGATCGGGCACGGAGGAGTTGCGGTGTTGAGTAGAAATGGAAAAGTTTGATTCAGAGCTGCCCCACAAAAGAAACTTTCAAATTTATATTTTCTTGTTCTTCCTGCTCTGGGAGGATACAGGGAATTCCAGAGTCCCCTAGTAGAGTCTTTAAACGGGTAGATAATCCCTTGGCACAGAATTAGACCGAAATAGAAAAGATAAAACAAACATAGTGTATACCATAAACCAAAAGTGCGTTCTCCGTCCTTCCAAGCGTGTGAATGCTCTTTCCAATCCCCTTGGTAATTAACATCACTTGCTTAAAAACTGTCACTCATCATCTCACATAAGACGTTGACATATAAACCGAACGTGTGCAGGGAAATAAAAATTTTAAACATCTGTTAAATTAATACAACTGCTCACCTGACCCAAATGACCTCCTAACCCAGAATAAATCTTAGTGTCTCAGTGTATCCACTCAAATGGAAGTAAAGTGTACAGTAATGTGAATCCGTGATAAAGAGGGAAGAATGTGGAAAGATTGATGATAAGCGTGGACTTGTGAAGAGACACCTTTGTGTAGTCATTGAGCGATATCTGCTTTTGTACTGTTACATTATTATGGTTATGTCAGACTGCACACTGTAATATATTGTCAGATGGTGATACTGTTAGACTGTTACACTATTATATGATAATATTGATAGACTATTAAACTATCATACTAGCAGACTATTATACTGCCAGACGTTTATACTGATGGAATATTATATTGTTATACTGTTATATCAGTACTCTGTTACCGGATGGTCGTGTTGGTTGGGCTGGGATTTGTTTTTCTTTAATAATTGACTGTAATTCTAGTGTCAGTTGACTTACAACTTTCTGCCTCAGATAAATCTGTCCCTCAGACTAGACAGGAAATAGTTTTTTTACCTTTAATTTAGTTGGCTTGTATTTTTATAGCCCAGTAATAGTTATTCCTGTGCACCCTATATCACCTTGCCCCGGGCTGTTGGAACAAGAGAGAGGAATTATAGATATAAAAGGAGACATAGGAGATATACTGTGCATGTGATAATTCTGCTGTGCTCCTGAGGAAGCTTTGTGGAGTCAGCAAGAAGTGAGTCAGCTGGTCCTTCAGATGTGTTGCTCTGGATTAAGGAGGCAGCTTGTCAGGGTGATCAGCAAATTTCAGTCTGTAATAAGCAGGACAGGGACGGGGAGGAGGACAGAGCTCCAGAGTCTCTGACGTGTTCAGAAGAAGAACAATGTGACCTAGCTGAAGTCTTAGAAGAGGAAGATGATGAAGATACAATGAAGTTACGCTTCATCCAGAACTTCTGCGTTCTTTAATCAAGGTGGTCAGGGGAGCTCTAAATATTACAGATTTGGAGGCTAAAGGAGAAATGACAAGATCAGAGAGGAGTAACATTGAATTTTTTCTTTAACATAATTAGGTTAAAGAATGAATTCATTCTAAGGGGAGGAAATCAATTAATTCTGAGGAACATAGCAGGAACGCGACTTTTACAGAACTCACCGCTGATTTGTCCTCACACCCCATAGAGGTGCAAGGAAAAATGAGCAGAGATTTTACCATGAAGGAACATCGCGGCTAATTGAATTCCCCCTGAGTGGCAGGAAGCCGCTAAGAAAGAGTCATTGTAAGTTACTTTATGATTTCTCAGATTTTATCCTTTTAGAGACAACAAAACAAAAGCTTTGAATGAGCAGTATGTCCCCCATGGTAGCCCACCACACTCAAGTAATCAATACCAGTGCCAGTAGGGTTATGCCTTTAATTTAATCAGGTAGGGTTCTACTGTGTTATGAAGGGAAACGGGAGTTATACCTGGAGGTAAGGGCTGACATGGGGAATGGCCAGGAAAAGAAAATGATGGTAAGTATGAGTACAATTGTCTCTGTTTTTTAATTTGCCACCGGGAAAAACTCATTTATCAGCCTGGTGGATGTTACTCTGTTACACAACTTTTTAAATAGGCAAATAATGGTCAAGTTTGATCATCATTAAATCAATAAATAGACTGATAATGATTGTGCAATAGAGACTACATGTCTCCATATAACTCTGTCCCTGTGCCCTCTACGTACTTTATGAAATGATGTTGTGCTTTGTGACCATTTTTAAACTCCTTTGAAATGACTTTCTCTTTTCAGGGACAAAGGCACAGCTGGAGCCTCTGACAGGTACAAATGGAGTCATATTGTGCCAATATGAATCTGTCTGAGGAAGGGCTTCTATTTAACTCTTGCAGCGTCTGCACCATATCACAACTAGTCTGCATTATTATTTCACCCTAGTTATCTCGTGGTAGCTGGCTCCTGCTGTTTATATTTAAAGGCCATAGATAATATTTTTTTTATCCTGGAATTAAGTGTTTTGCAGTCATGACAATGAACAGAGCACTAAATAAGAATGACAAGAACTGCTGCAAACCTGTAGTAATTGGAATTATAATGCAGGCATATCCCTGGGCAGCCCCCGGGGTCCTGCTGTGATTTCCAGCTATTGGCTGTTGAGTAGACTACATCTCCCAGCAGCTCCAGCTGCTATAAATGATGGGAGAGACACTGATATACACCTCTGCGGAGTGGCCATCTTGGTCTCTCCTGTCGGGGACAGCATCCCCATGTTATCAATAGTAATAGCGTGCACAATGACTCAAAACGCAGGCTAGTCCTATTGATTCATGGGTGTTTCCTATGACCTCAGCGCTGAGGACATGGGAAACCCCAATGTTATAAATAGCCCTAGCGGCTGTCATTATTTCATTACGCGGCAGGAGCTTTTCATGTGAAGAGCTAGTTTGTAGCCGTTCAAAAGCTTTTTTCTATTACTTAAATACTACTTTGCAACAATGGAGATGGAGGAAAACAGGATTTCACATGATTCTCACTAGAATTAATTAGAATGTAGGATATCTGTGGACTACGTTAATTGAAATGTATTTTGAAGTATGCATGAATGTGCACACCCATTGTCACACTTCAGTTGCTGAGGCTAATAGGAAAAATACCCAACTACCCTACCCTACTAGAATGTAATTAGGATCTCAATGATCTGTAGAAAGAATGTAATCTTTACAGTTCACCTGTCACCTTGAATTACCATCTTATAACACTTTAAAACAATTACTGATATTTCAGTTTCAGCTGGTTCTTGAAGTGATCAATTTTCATATCCGGCTCTACGTGTCGGCTCGGGATTGGTGTTCGTTGTTTTGTGTCACAATCTGGAGTCTACATCAGTTGTTCACATAGCTCATGGTGATGCTGTAACTAAGTATCTGGGGAGCACAGTGTTTGGTTAAATTGTATATGAAATAGAATAAAAATAGGTTAAAAACAACAATATATATTTTAATAGAATATTTGTCTATGGTGCGCTATTCTCTTTACATTGTTCTTGGAGTACAAGAAAAATCAAAAAGAAAGAGTGACATGGGATTAATCTACCAAGGAGTCCATCACTATCTACCCTAACAACCGCATAACAAGCTCACACATGGGGGAGGATTAAATATATTTGTAATAGGAAGTGACACTGTATGATATCACTTCCAGTGGGCAAAATCTGTTAAAATTGTGCAGATAACCTCAGGCTATATAAAGGAGAGTCTCACCCTAACCAAACCCGGTCACCCATTGCTTATGCTGCAGTTTAGCAGTGAAACACGTCTACATTTCATTCAAGGTTTCATATTGGATCATTTTTTATTTGTATGTGTTGGCTCTGATTTCTTTTATATACCATTACACCCAACACTGTGCTCTTGGAAGAAAAAGGCTTAAGACAAGAATATTAAGGCAGTACGGTGGCTCAGTGGTTAGCACTTCTACCTCACAGCACTGGGGTCATGATTTTGATGCCCGACCGACCATGGCCTTACCTGTGTGGAGTTTGTATATTCTCCCTGTGCTTGCTTGGGTTTCCTCCATAAACATTTCAGTAGGTCAATTGACTGCTCTCAAATTGAATTGTGTGGGTAAGTTCTCTGTACAGCGCTGCAGAATTAGTGGTGCTATAAAAATAGATGTTGATTATTTGAAATTCTACTACTTTAATTCTTCACTAAAAATAGTGTCCTTTGTCACAAGAGCTCTGAAAACAGGAACAAAAGGGTGTTTTAAAGTGTTCATTGTGAGTTGACAGTTCTGCTACAAGTTTTACCTTTAGATGCAAAAGCTCAAATCCATGACCCACAGTCATGATTTAAATCCTGATCCAAATTTTAAATGATTATCAGTGATTGACAGTTCCTGCACTATCACAATGCGCTCTCCATGGTGCCGATTCTCTTCTTGCTACTTCTGCATCAGCGGTTTCTAAACTTTCCCATGTTGGAAACACCGGCTGCAACATCTGCATTCAATGTCATTTTATTTTACAGGTGTCAAATAAATTGAATTATGCAAAAGCTTGCTGATGGAAGACAAATGTTACCTATTTCTATCATTTATTTCACTAAAAATATTTCACAATTTGTCTTCATTGTGTAGCATGATATGAACCTGTGGGCAGCCATCTTGTGAGCTGAAGTAATATGACAACGTATCCTATAATTCATTAGGAATCACTCACTCTTGAATATGTCAGACACTGCCTTAGTGATGTCACTGCTTCATAACTGGTTCAGGCCACAAACTAGCTGCTTCCAGTATAAATAGGCGACAGATCCCCTTTAAACTTATTTTTGTATTTTGTAACTTGTCAGCACGATAAAACAACATTAATCCATATACTTTCTTTCATCCAATTATTCAACTTTGACTCCACATTCTTGTGACACTTCCAGCATTTGAATATTGCGACACACAAAAGGACTAATATTGAATTTGCAACAAGCATTTATCAGTTTAGTACAAGTTAGACTTTGTGAGGAAGTGTCTGGTTGGTGTTCGACTACTGGTCTGTAAGTCCAGGTTCTTAGTGAATGAGGACAAAGGGACACACTGTGCTTTGCTAAGTAGTCTAGCATTGTGTCCATTTTGCATTGGGTTTGAATGTAAATGTACATTTACATCATATTGCTTTGCAACCTTCAAGCATTTGAGTCAATAAGGCCACACTGCTTCTTCTTTTGTGCCAGTGGCTCTACCTGTCCAGAAAAAGCATTTATTCATTCCCTTAATTAATTTAAACTCTTATGTTCCGCTCAATTTAGCTTAATTTATGTCTTAATTTAATCAAGAGATTGAGGGGACATGGGGAAAGTCTTTATAAGATGTGTTACTGTTTGAAACTTTTTATTACATTGGCTGATGTTTGACTTGATGAACAACTAGAAGATTCAATAGATATAGGGACAAAATAGCATTTCTGGAACCTCTGCCTAGCTGGAACATTGAAGTACTTCTGTAAGGAGGAAGCAGCTGTGTGTGCTCCTGTAAAACGGGGGAACGTCTTCTCCAAACTGCAGCTGTTTAATATTTTTGTCCCAAAAAATGAAATCTTGTTTTTCCACAAAACTAAGCGAACTAATCCAAATATACTGAGGATCACCTCTTGTCTGCCTAACCTCTACCATCAGGTGGCGCAATCCCACTTACCAAATATTTTATTTATAAATGCCTGTGCTAAACGGTGGTTTTATCTGGCTATAATGGAGTGTTGTGTTTTAACTAAAGAGCCTAATCATTAAGGGTTGGCTAACTAGTTGCATTATAATACAATTTCTGCAGATTTTTAAAACAAGACTCCAACTTTTCAGGGGCCAGATAGCGAATATCAATTCTGCAAGGACAACAAGAGATAAGAGCTGGAAGTCAAAGCTGCAAGCACAGGTATGAGCAAACAGCACATTCTGTCTAAATTTGAATACTGGAAAATACTCCTGAATATTCACAATGGGGCTTACTGTCACTTTGCAGGATTGAGAATCCTGGAAGCTGTGCACACTGCTCCCTAACATGTCCTGGTGCTCTTTCTCACAATTTGGAGAACATTTAATTTGGGATTTGTACATAAGTCTCCAGCTGATTATTCTGAGATGCCCACCATGGGTACCTTACCATTCCACAGCTCATTGGGTAGAGTGGTTATTGATTTTGATGGTGGGCGATCTTGTGAGATAGTTGCTGTGATTACGGATTCTCCCCAGAGTGTGAATGGAAATCGGGAGTGCCTCCATTAACGTACACTTCTCGCTATATCCCCAAGAGAGCAGTTCTTTCTCTCTTACATTTTATACTATAAGAAACAGTTGTTTGGAGTTCCATACCCTGCTTCCGAAATGTGCTTGAGTTTCTTTGCTCACACACTGCCCCCGTCATCATCAAAGAAAATATATACAAGTTAATGGTCTGCAAGACCTAAATAAATGTATCGCTGTTGCTATTAGGAAAAGCACAGGCCGCACAGAACAACAACCATCAGCGCACAACGTATAATGATATAAAGAGATAAATAATGGTAATTTATTGAAGACTATGCAATGTATTACACAATACAATTCACATACAATTTTAACATAATAACACAGATTTAAATATGGAAAATTGTGATGTACAAATAAAATGTAGAGTACATGGAATAGAAAAGAATTTAGTGTTGATCTGGTTCTTTAATCTAGTGTCTTTCCAATTGGTGCATAGTGGAAGGTGGGCGCACAGACGTCCGTTTTCGAATGTGCCTAGAGTAGATGGAACGCTGTCCTCTCACGACTACCTCATACAGGGGAGGGGCTGGCAAATTTTAGCCCGGGGGGCAAGACTCGACTGGACAGCCTATTCAGAACATTTTAAAGAAAAAAAATTGCTAGTGGCTCGGTCACCCAGCCCAAGGTAGCCCACTATGTAACCGGCCCGGTGACAGATGTCACCCTGTTACCCAGCCAATCCTGCCCCTGACGCCATACTACCTGCATTTATTTTATTATTCTATAATTATATGTATATTGTATTGGTGTAATACATTAGTAGATTTCCTTCTATGTTTTTTTTTTGTAAAATAAGTTTTTATTGAGGTTTTTAGCAACAAACACAGGTTACATATATGTAATTTTCCTCAGTATTCGCTTTGGATGGCGAGTGATAAAGAGATTACAACATCATAACAACATAGTACTAAGCCAAAGGTGGCTAAATGTGTCAGAGAGTGCGGACATTCCCATCCACGAAAGGTGGGTGTAGCTGACCTGACATATAAAACATAGAGACAGACGGGGGGGGGGGATATAACAAGGAAACATAAGGAAAGAATGGGGGATGGCATGATGCAAGTCATCATAATAATAAAAGGCCTACAGCATATACAGAGGAGATATAGAACATAGCCTAATCCAACCATTACAGACGGCTGGTTCACCCTTGTGGCCTATAGATACATGTTTCAGACGGATGCACCCAAAGCCGCAAACTCTGGCGAATCTATAAAGTCCAACCAAGGTCTCCATATAGTATTATATGTTACAAAAGAGTCCCTATCTGACAAGTATAGTTCTTCCATGGACCTGTAATATTCTAATCTCCTGATCCAATCCCGAACATTTGGTGGCGTGGTTGTTTTCCATCTCACAGGTATGACTGCCTTGGCGGCTGATATCACAAATTTTAACAGAGATTTTTTAAATCAGGAAATAGGCATATCTACTTTATTGAGGAGCCAGTACACCGGGGTATCGGGAATAGCCTGGCCAAGCATCTTCCGTGTGATGTCTATCACCTGCGACCAAAAGGGTTGTAGTACGGGGCAATCCCACCAGATATGTAACAAAGATCCTGGTCCTGAACTACATCTCCAGCAGGCACAGACTGCGAAACATTTTTGCAAGATGTTCCGGGCATCTGTACCACCTGGTAAGAACCTTAAAGTGGGTCTCTAATATTGAGACGTTAGGTGAGCAAGCATGGATTGCCTGGAAAATTTTCGACCAATCAGTCTCTCGTAGTTCTATTCCTAGATCCCTTTCCCATTCCAAGAGGAATTTCAGGGGAGATCTAAAGCGAAACTCGATTAAGAGTTTGTAGATAGTCGATAAGGAGTGTGGGGTGTGGTGAGGTTTGCTACAAAGGGATTGAAAGACTGTCAGATTCCTATTAATATCATGTTTTGAGAGACTAAAGGAGAGAAAATGTTTAAGCTGGAGATATCGCCAGATCTCTATATTCGGTAGTTTCCACTTAGATTGAATCTCTACAAATGAGAGGACCCCAGTTCCCTCTATGTTTTACATTTATCTACATTACATACCTCATTATACCATGTGCACAGTAGGTTGGATTTCTATCTTATCGTTTTGTAGTATTGCCGGTGTTGGCTGGAAGTTGATGTTGCTCTGTAGTGTTAGATGTTTTCTATAACTGAAGTATTCACTGATGGAAATCACAGAATACTTGCTGCCAGCTGGGGTCGCTGTTCCCAGTGGCGGGACTTCCAATGGTGCGGCAGGTGCTGTGCATCGGGGCCCACGGAGATAATGGGGCCCACTGCATGGGAGATGCTGTGGGTCAGGGGCAGCGATTCCTTCCTCCCGCCTCCTGCACTGGGGCCCACAGCACGTTAGTTCCACCTCTGGCTGGTCCTATTGACCCGCACACATCTCTATGGATCACACTAATGGATGACTGATGTTTAGGTTGCTGCATCCTTGTAGGTGTCTTTAATATAGTATTTCATACGTGTATTGCTTGGTGATGCAGCTAAATCAAAAGTCATGATTTTAGTCATCGGTAATTTGCATTTGGTGGCTCTAATGATGGGACTGAGTGGCGATTTTAGCTTTATTTTCTCCAGTATTGAACTCATACAGGACGGAGATAAGAGTAGTATGAAGACTCAGAACTTCTGTTCTCCACGATTTGTCCAAACTTCATCTTAAAATGAATGAGCCTAAAATAAGAGGAGCCATGGTGACTTCGTGGTTAGCACTTCTGCCTCACAGCACTGAGGTCATGAGTTCGATTCCCGACCATGGCCTTATTTGTGTGGAGTTTGTATGTTCTCCCCATGTTTGCGTGGGTTTACTCCGGGTGCTCTGGTTTCCTCCCACACTCCAAAAACATACTGGTAGGTTATTTGGCTGATATCAAATTGACCCTAGTCTGTCTGTGTGTGTGTGTGTTAGGGAATTTAGACTGTAAGCTCCAATGAAGCAGGGACTGACGTTATATAGTGGCGTTATATAAATAGCTGAGGAGGAGGAGGAGCCAAAAGCCCTACTTCATCTTTTAGGGAGAGGAATTAGTAGCAGAAAGAAAGAAGGTATAATACCACTGTATAGGTCATTGGTACGCCCTCATCTAGATTACTGTGTTCAGTTCTGGAGGCCGTATGTCCAGAAGGATGTAAATACATTAGAAACTGTACAAAGAGGGGCAACTAAATTGGTGCATGGCCTACAGCACAAAACTTACCCGGAAAGACTAAAAGATCTTAATATGTATAGTTTGGAGTAGAGAAGGGAACGGGGGAACATAATATAAACTTTCAATTATATCAAGGGTTATAATAATGTACAGGAAGGAAACATTCTTCAAAAAAAGTATTAGAACACGAGGACATGTACTGAAACTGGAAGGAAGTAGGTTAAGAGGAAATGTGAGGAAAAACTACTTTACATAAAGGGTAGTGGATAAGTGGAATAGCCTATTGGTACATACATAACAATATCCTTATAAAGATTAAAGGACCAAATAGGGTTTAAGGTCACCATAGGTGAATAAAACAATGGGCAGACTAGATGGGCCAAGCAGTTCTTAACTGCCGTCAAATTCTATGTTTCAATGTTTCTAAAATTCCTTAAACAAAATAAATACAATAATTTCTGTCTGCATATTGATTGTATTGCTCCAATTTGCACTTCCTCTTATTTGCTCCATCTACTTCCTATCAGCCACCTGCAATTTCTGTGAGAGCAAGACGCAGCACAACACAGCGTGAAAGCTGAAGAAGGTGCTAAAAAAGGGTTGGGAACTAAATTGCGAAAGTGGAAATGTCAACCTGTTAACATGAAAGTGTCGACAGGCCAAAGGCCGAAACTTCCATTTTGAGGATAGTCGCCAGACCTACCAGCATTGACCTTTTAAAGTCTGCATATTGATTGTCGACATTGTGAATGCCAACAATTACACTGACGACATTTTTTCTCAAGCTGTCCCCACAATGGAAGTGTCAGCATTTCCACTGTCGGAATTGTGACCACATCCGTTAAAAGCTACAATTTGGGTATTATTGGGAAGTCAGTGTATAAGACAGGAACAGCTATGTCTGAAGAAAAATAACAACTTGATACTTGTTCTTGCACACGCCATCAACGCATACAACATCCTGAAAGGCATAATTTTTAAAGCTATAATTTGTTGTGCGTACATTTAGGGAGAGTGCTCCATGATGTGTACTGCTGTACTTTTCCCTCTGCCTAAAACTTCCAATAATTATGATGGTGGTGATAGGAATTCTACTGTGGAATTATTATAAAGCATTAAGTGATGATGACTAAGATCATATAAATTGAACTTTCTAATTGACATCAGATGCTGCTTCAGTCCCAGAGTGCTCAACATCACCACCAGCAAAGACAACAGCTGCTGATGAACAATCACCATGATAATTAATTTTTTTTGTAACTGCCATCTGGTTTGTCAGGTTTTTGGGTGCTTCTTCCAAAATAGAATGATGTCTCTCCATATATTGGATTAGGGTCGACGTTCCAAACTTTCTTCTCTGGTGACTATAACTGAACCTTTGCACACATACCTACCATCCACGTCACCATTGCCGTGTTATTTATGTTGCTCAGAATAAAGATCCAGAGTGACGTTTCTCAGCTTTTCACAGCGTCTGGCCCTTTTCATAATGCATTGCTTTTATTTCTTGCATTGAGCACTTTCTTGACAATTGTTTGCAAAACTGTATGTTGTGGAAAAGTAGCAGCGATGGCACTATAGGGTATTGTGTTTTCGGTTGCACTTAGCCTATGCACCACACTTTCACTGACAGTATCATTTTTTTTTTGCGGGTGGAAGAATAGAAGGTGTTGTGTTTCATAGCATTGACAGATTAAAGGCTACATGGATCTGGAGCTGAAAATTATGAAGGGCCTATAGTAAGCAGTGCCATGGCGTTGAAGGAGGTGTGGTCAGTGGTATGGGGGTGTGGCCAGAACCAAAGTGGTAGTGGCTTGTGTCTAGCAAGAGATGTCAGTTCTCCAACAACTTCCATCTCCCTCTTCTCCTCCATTATACTTTGGGACAAGGTCCTGACTGAGCAGGACAGTCTCTTGAATACAGACCTTCCTGTTGGAATATAGGTAGAGAGGGACAGATACAAGGTTTATGTACACGACATACCGGGAATCAGATAAAGAAGGACAGAGACAAGGTTTATGTACACGACATACCGGGAATCAGGTAGAAAGGGACAGATACAAGGTTTATGTACACAACATACCTGGAATCAGGTAAATAGGGACAGATACAAGGTTTATGTACATGATATACCCGGAATCAGGTAAAGAGGGACAGATACAAGGTTTATGTACATGACATACCAGGAATCGGGTAGAGAGGGATAGATACAAGGTTTATGTACATGACATACCGGGAATCAGGTAGAGAGGGACAGATACAAGGTTTATGTACACAACATACCTGGAATCAGGTAAATAGGGACAGATACAAAGTTTATGTACACGACATACCTGGAATCAGGTAAAGAGGGACAGATACAAGGTTTATGTACACGACATACCGGGAATCAGGTAGAGAGGGACAGATACAAGGTTTATTTACACGACATTCCGGAAATAAGGTAGAGAGGGGCAGATATTATTATTATTATCATTTATTTGTTAGGTGCCACAAGGTATCCGCAGCACCGCACACAGTACTAACAGTAGACTATACTAGGTGAAACCAGACAGAACAATGAACAAAAAGTACAAATACTTCAGAAACTCCGGCTAGTCAGATGCAGTAAAGACGGAGCGGAAGAACAGGTATGGAGACAGGAGGGGAGGGGGCCCTGCTCATACGAGCTTACATCCTAAGGGAGGGTAAACAGACCAGGCACAAGAGGAGCCAGTTGAGGCAAGAGGAGAGAAGGGAGGACGAGCTAAAGGGAGGAGATGGGGGTTAAGTAGATGGTTGGTAGGCTTTGAGGAAGAGGTGAGTTTTGAGTGCACGTTTGAAGGAGCACAGAGTAGGAGAGACACGGATGGATGGAGGGAGGTCGTTCCAGAGAAGGGGGGCTGCACGGGAAAAGTCTTGGATTCTGGAGTGGGAAGATGTGATAAAAGTGGAGGAGAATCGGCGGTCGTTGGCCGAGCGCAGGGAGCGGGCAGGAGTGTGAATGGAGAGGAGGTTAGAGATATAAGGGGCAGTAGAGTTGGAGAGAGACTTGTAAGTGGTGTTGAGGAGGTTTATGTACACGACGTACCGGGAATCAGATAAAGAGGGACAGATACAAGGTTTATGTACATGGCATACCGGGAATCAGGTAGAGAGGGACAGATACAAGGTTTATGTACACAACATACCGGGAATCAGATAAAGAGGGACAGATACAAGGTTTATGTACACGACATAACGGGAATCAGGTAAAGAGGGACAGATACAAGGTTTATGTACACGACATACCGGGAATCAGGTAGAGAGGGACAGATACAAGGTTTATGTACACGACATAACGGGAATCAGGTAAAGAGGGACAGATACAAGGTTTATGTACATGACATACCAGGAATCAGGTAGAGAGGGACAGATACAAGGTTTATGTACATGGCATACCAGGAATCAGGTAGAGAGGGACAGATACAAGGTTTATGTACACAACATACCGGGAATCAGATAAAGAGGGACAGATACAAGGTCTATGTACACGACATACCGGGAATCAGGTAGAGAGGGACAGATACAAGGTTTATGTACACGACATAACGGGAATCAGGTAAAGAGGGACAGATACAAGGTTTATGTACACGACATACCAGGAATCAGGTAGAGAGGGACAGATACAAGGTTTATGTACACGACATAACGGGAATCAGGTAAAGAGGGACAGATACAAGGTTTATGTACATGACATACCAGGAATCAGGTAGAGAGGGACAGATACAAGGTTTATGTACACGGCATACCAGGAATCAGATAAAGAGGGACAGATACAAGGTTTATGTACACGACATACCAGGAATCAGGCAGAGAGGGACAGATACAAGGTTTATGTACACGACATACCGGGAATCAGGTAGAGAGGGACAGATACAAGGTTTATGTACACGACATACCGGGAATCAGGTAGAGAGGGACAGATACAAGGTTTATGTACACGACATAATGGGAATCAGGTAAAGAGGGACAGATACAAGGTTTATGTACACGACATACCAGGAATCAGGTAGAGAGGGACAGATACAAGGTTTATGTACACGACATACCGGGAATCAGGTAGAGAGGGACAGATACAAGGTTTATGTACACGACATAACGGGAATCAGGTAAAGAGGGACAGATACAAGGTTTATGTACATGACATACCAGGAATCAGGTAGAGAGGGACAGATACAAGGTTTATGTACATGGCATACCAGGAATCAGATAAAGAGGGACAGATACAAGGTTTATGTACACGACATACCAGGAATCAGGTAAAGAGGGACAGATACAAGATTTATGTACACAACATACCAGGAATCAGGTAGAGAGGAACATATACCAGGTTTATGTACACGACATAACGGGAATCAGGTAAATAGGGACAGATACAAGGTTTATGTACACGACATACCAGGAATCAGGCAGAGAGGGACAGATACAAGGTTTATGTACACGACATACCGGGAATCAGGTAGAGAGGGACAGATACAAGGTTTATGTACACGACATACCGGGAATCAGGTAGAGAGGGACAGATACAAGGTTTATGTACACGACATAACGGGAATCAGGTAAAGAGGGACAGATACAAGGTTTATGTACACGACATACCAGGAATCAGGTAGAGAGGGACAGATACAAGGTTTATGTACACGACATACCGGGAATCAGGTAGAGAGGGACAGATACAAGGTTTATGTACACGACATAACGGGAATCAGGTAAAGAGGGACAGATACAAGGTTTATGTACATGACATACCAGGAATCAGGTAGAGAGGGACAGATACAAGGTTTATGTACATGGCATACCAGGAATCAGATAAAGAGGGACAGATACAAGGTTTATGTACACGACATACCAGGAATCAGGTAAAGAGGGACAGATACAAGATTTATGTACACAACATACCAGGAATCAGGTAGAGAGGAACATATACCAGGTTTATGTACACGACATAACGGGAATCAGGTAAAGAGGGACAGATACAAGGTTTATGTACACAACATACCGGGAATCAGATAAAGAGGGACAGATACAAGGTTTATGTACACGGCATACCAGGAATCAGGTAGAGAGGGACAGATACAAGGTTTATGTACACAACATACCGGGAATCAGGTAAAGAGGGACAGATACAAGGTTTATGTACACAACATACCGGGAATCAGATAAAGAGGGACAGATACAAGGTTTATGTACACGACATACCGGGAATCAGATAAAGAGGGACAGATACAAGGTTTATGTACACGACATACCGGGAATCAGATAAAGAGGGACAGATACAAGGTTTATGTACACGACATACCGGGAATCAGATAAAGAGGGACAGATACAAGGTTTATGTACACAACATACCGGGTATCAGATAAAGAGGGACAGATACAAGGTTTATGTACACAACATACCGGGTATCAGATAAAGAGGCACAGATACAAGGTTAATGTACATGACATAACGGGAATCAGGTAAAGAGGGACAGATACAAGGTTTATGTACATGACATATTGGGATTCAGGTAAAGAGGGACAGATACAAGGTTTATGTACACGACATATCGGGAATCAGGTAGAGAAGGACAGATACAAGGTTTATGTACACAACATACCGGGAATCAGGTAAAGAGGGACAGATACAAGGTTTATGTACACGAAATACCGGGAATCGGATAAAGAGGGACAGATACAAGGTTTATGTACATGACATAACGGGAATCAGATAAAGAGGGACAGATACAAGGATAATGTACATGACATACCAGGAACCAGGTAGAGAGGGACAGATACAAGGTTTATGTACACGACATACCAGGAATCAGATAAAGAGGGACAGATACAAGGTTTATGTACATGACATACCAGGAATCATGTAGAGAGGGACAGATACAAGGTTTATGTACATGACATACCAGGAATCAGGTAGAGAGGGACAGATATAAGGTTTATGTACACGGCATACCAGGAATCAGATAAAGAGGGACAGATACAAGGTTTATGTACATGACATACCAGGAATCATGTAGAGAGGGACAGATACAAGGTTTATGTACATGACATACCAGGAATCATGTAGAGAGGGACAGATACAAGGTTTATGTACATGACATACCAGGAATCAGGTAGAGAGTGACAGATAAAATGTTTATTTACACGGCACAACGGGAATCAGATAGAGAGGATGCTGATCTCTGCATCTCATCCTCCTCCTTTATTTCCATGAGCTGCCGGAGAATAAATTTATTTTATAGCTGGTCCTCCAGGACAGTTTTAGTCAACAGCCCAGCAATGTGTTTCAAGTAAATGATTCGTAAATGTAAAGAAAATTAAATGGGGAAATAATGGATTTTCCTCCTGTTATGTTGGTAATAGAGCTGAGACAATGAGTCTAGGTATTTAACCTTTCTACAATCCCAGGTTTACTTTACAAATACAGATCTGTACTCACAATTTAAAAATAATAACACGACCCAAGGATATTGCAACTAAATTTACCATTTTATATATATGCAGTATATACATCTATATATATATATATATATATATATATTGTATATATCAATGCAGAAATAAGCCTACGCTCGGTTAATCCCTTATTATGCACAGTACCCCCAGCATGACAATATAAAAGCTCTATATGTATACAAAATTAAAAAAGACAAATGTTGTCAGCACTTATCCTTAACACTGCACATCTGTGTGTATCTAGCAATATGAAAATATGATGTATTAGTTTATATCTAATTAATCTTGATTAAAACATTTAAGGTTGCACCTTAGCAGCAAGGTTGCCTCATTATATGCAGGTCCTACGCTGACCACTACTGTGTTGATATATATATATATGTGTGACACTTATAACTAACCTATGGTATAATTTTTTTTAATAAAAATAACGCTTATTTTTTTATTATTTCTTATATTGTGCGTTTGCTGGTAAAGGAGATATCTTTACTTCTGAGACCAAGGGAAGACATTCGTTTGTTTTAACTTTTCTAGATGAAATGCATTATTTCTGAGTTATATATCTGATACAATAAGCCTTTGTTGAGGAAGTCTTTTGTGTATCTTGGAATAGGGAAATTACTTTTTTAGGGTTTTGTAACTTTCTTTGGGAATGTGTATTCTGCAGCTGTCTGAAAAAAGGACCCATGTTAATTAGACCTTTTGATGTGTGAGGGTCCAGCACCTGAAGGCACAGGAAGGTTTAATTAAGACTTATTACTAGATGTCTAAAACAAGATGTAGGAAATCACAGCAAATTTAAGGATATCACAGATAAGTGTAAATATTGTTAGCTTTGCACTGCATGTAAATCCATGTTTTGGTAAACAAATTGCATCCTGATTCTAAAAATAGCTCAGACCTCAGGGGGCTGGCTTACCATGTGAGGCTGAGTCCAAATCTGTATATAAAGCACTGTTTTTTATTGATAATTGTTCTTCTTGTTTATTCTGATCTGCTCCCTGGTACCTTCTGCAAGGTGAGCAAATAAACATCACTTGCTTCAAAGACTTGCTTGGAAATTTCTCTATCCTTGTGACCTACAGATTATACCCAAAATGTAATCTGTTCCGGGTTGTTTCTGAGGTTTGGACCTTGCTTTCCAGTACCACCGCTCTGCCCACTACCCAGCAGCTCTGGTCAGTGTGATAGGCCAGGGGGGATCCATCCACAGCAACCATGATCCATCGGAAGAGGTCAGGAGTACCAGCTCAGGTTCACCAGCAACGGGGTACACTCACAGTGTCAGTTATTCAGAAGAAACCCAGTACTGGATGCCGGTAAGGAGTACATTGGTGGCAGCACTTGTAAGCCCCTCCTACTGCAGTTAGAGGGCGCTTTTGGGATACAGAAAGGGAACAGTGGCAAAGTAAGCCTAGCCGGTTCCCAGCAACAATGGGCAGGGTGGCATAGGTGGTCCATCCTGTCACTATATATTTATTGTAACAAAGGGAGGCATTTATCTGAAAAGAGGCAGAGAAAGTATACAAACAGAATAAAACATTGGCACAGTTATGCACCTAGGTTGAGGTTAAACCAGGTAAAAACGTATGTGTAGTTTAAAGTTTGCTAACTTACATGATTTCCTCTCAGCAAACAGACAGGGTGTGTCTGATTAGTCCAAACAGAGGCAGTGATGGGCGTTTCCTTATAAAGAGAAGGTGGGCGTGTCACCTGCCCATCAAGCTAAGGCTGGGGGAGGAGTATCATGTATAAAAGCTTGACTGTGTTACTTGTTCAGAGAGATCAACGCTGGGTAAGCTGGCTGGTCTGGAGAGTGCTGAACGATGTCTAGCTAGCGTTTAGGGTCTCCAAGTATTATTGTGAAATCTGTACGGTGTCAAAACATTTACCATCCTGACAATAAAACTACATAAAAAGGAAGAAGTTGTTCGCGTGTGCTTCAGCAGTAGCGGCCTCTTGCCACAATATATATATATATATATATATATATATATATATATATATATACACATATATATACACATATACACACACACACACACACACACATACATACTTTTTTAATATCAAATCAATAATGTTTCATGTAGATATTAGAAGAACATTGTACTATGAGTTGATTGACTTTTCATTATACAGGTTGAATGGAATTTTTGTTTGAACCGCTGACCATCTCACTCAGTAGTGTTAACAACCAATAAGACTCTGGTGGGAGGAGCCTCCTGCTCTTTATCAACTCAGACAGACAAGTATTTCATTCATGTGAAAGTCCCTGAGGAAGGCTTTACTGTTTGTAGCTGAAACGTCTTGGGCATACTTTTAACAAACAACACCGTCCTATACACTAAGGCTTCTACAGTCCACTCTGGAACACATTGAGACTTTCTTTATAATGAAAAGACATTCTCTAGAGAGAAGAAACTTTTCTACAGCTTCTTTCTCACTGCAGAAGATTATCAGGTAAACAGTGCCAACCAAACTAATGGTAGACTGTGATCATATGACTGACACTTTTATTACCTACCTGTTACTTACAACAGATGAGGAGATGGAGATCTGGGGCCTGATTCATTAGGGATCTTAACTTAAGAAACTTCTTATTTCAGTCTCCTGGACATAACATGTTACAATGCAAGGGGTGCAAATTAGTTTTCTGTTTTGCACATAAGTTAAATACTGACTGTTTTTTCATGTAGCACACACATATCAACTTTAAATGTCAGTGTACAAATAAGCTATCAAGTATTTGTGTGCTACATGAAAAACAGTCAGTATTTAACTTATGTGCAAAACAGAAAACTAATTTTCACCCCTTGCATTGTAACATGTTATGTCCAGGAGACTTAAATAAAAAACTTCTTAATTTAAGATCCTTAATGAATCAGGCCCCTAGTCTGCAACGGGATAGGGCAACATTTTGTAAATTTTTGGTAGTAGCAGTGGTGGGAGAATAGAAATATATAGCATACCTAAATGAATGCATTTATTAGATATATACAAAATAAAGTATTTTCCTGGAGTTGGAGGAATTATTTTCCATTTAAACACCATTTATATTTTTTATGAAAGGGTCTCAGTACTATAGTAAAGATCTGCACTAGAGGGGTCCAGCATAACTGCTTTCTGACGATAGGACACCTCTCCAAGCTCAGGTACGCCCCGCACCAGGTAGAAGAGCATATTTAGTGACACTGTAGGTTAAATACCCTATAGGATCTCAGACTCTAATTACAATTCACGCGTTACTTTGAATTCAGTAACTCATAAACCTGTAGCTGAATCCTATAATGGGAAAGATCCTGTAGACCAGAAACTGTGATACTGGTAGGTCACCTATATAACTACTGCTACCCAAAATTAGAAACCAAAGTTTTACTCACAGGATTGACCAATGCACCTTATGACTAGGGGTGTGCACCGGCCACTTTTAGTGTTTTGTGTTTTGGGTTCTGATTAGCTTGAGGTTTTGGGTTCTGATTTGTTTTGCCAAAACACCCGACGAAAGGTTTTGGTTCTGGTTTAGGGTTTTGGGTTCTGATTTATTTTTAAAAAGCATAAAAAAGTGCTAAAATCCCGTTTTTTTTTTTTTTTTTTTTCACTCCTATGCTATTATTAACCTCAATAGCATTCAATAAGAATCATTTCCACTAATTTCCAGTCTATCCTGAACACCTCACAGCTATCTGGACTGCGTAGTGGAGTGGCCCAGGTACCCAATTTGGTACCGGGGCCACAATACCTCCTCCAACTGGTCTGAATTCCACTGCACAGATGGCTGCTCCTACATCCTCTGCAGCATATAGAGGGTGTAGTTCGAGCGCGTCACTACCTCTTGTTTTCGACGATGACAGGTCATTTTCATTAATTTTTGATTTGGCAGCAACAGTCAACTTATTTTAATATCTGATACGCATCTATCTGGACTGCGTAGTGGAGTGGCCCCGGTACCCAATTTGGTACCGGGGCCACAATACCTCCTCCAACTGGTCTGAAGTCCACTGCACAGATGGCTGCTCCTACATCCTCCAACTGGTCTGAATTCCACTGCACAGATGGCGGACACCGGATGCACGTCTAACACCAACATAGCTGTTAAGGCCGCAGCAGCAACAGTGAATGTAGTTTGACTTTTAAATAGCAGTACCTAGTATTTTTGGGTACAGCAGCAACAGAGAACGTAGTTTGACTTTTAAATAGCAGTACCTATTATTTTTGGGTACAGCAGCAACAGAGAACGTAGTTTGAATTTTAAATAGCAGTACCAATTATTTTTTGGTACAGCAGCAACAGAGAACGTAGTTTGACTTTTAAATAGCAGTACCTAGTATTTTTTGGTACAGCAGCAACAGAGAACGTAGTTTGACTTTTAAATAGCAGTACCTAGCATTTTTGGGTACAGCAGCAACAGAGAACGTAGTTTGACTTTTAAATAGCAGTACCTAGTATTTTTGGGTACAGCAGCAACAGAGAACGTAGTTTGCCTTTTAAATAGCAGTACCTAGTATTTTTGGGTACAGCAGCAACAGTGAACGTAGTTTGACTTTTAAATAGCAGTACCTAGTGTTTTTTGGTACAGCAGCAACAGAGAACGTAGTTTGACTTTTAAATAGCAGTACCTAGTATTTTTGGGTACAGCAGCAACAGTGAACGTAGTTTGACTTTTAAATAGCAGTACCTAGTATTTTTGGGTCCAGCAGCAACAGAGAACGTAGTTTGACTTTTAAATAGCAGTACCTAGTATTTTTGGGTACAGCAGCAACAGTGAGCGTAGTTTGACTTTTAAATAGCAGTACCTAGTATTTTTGGGTACAGCAGCAACAGAGAACGTAGTTTGACTTTTAAATAGCAGTACCAATTATTTTTTGGTACAGCAGCAACAGAGAACGTAGTTTGACTTTTAAATAGCAGTACCTAGTATTTTTTGGTACAGCAGCAACAGAGAACGTAGTTTGACTTTTAAATAGCAGTACCTAGCATTTTTGGGTACAGCAGCAACAGAGAACGTAGTTTGACTTTTAAATAGCAGTACCTAGCATTTTTGGGTACAGCAGCAACAGAGAACGTAGTTTGACTTTTAAATAGCAGTACCTAGTATTTTTGGGTACAGCAGCAACAGAGAACGTAGTTTGAATTTTAAATAGCAGTACCTATTATTTTTGGGTACAGCAGCAACAGTGAACGTAGTTTGACTTTTAAATAGCAGTACCTAGTATTTTTGGGTACAGCAGCAACAGTGAACGTAGTTTGACTTTTAAATAGCAGTACCTAGTATTTTTTGGTACAGCAGCAACAGAGAACGTAGTTTGACTTTTAAATAGCAGTACCTAGTATTTTTGGGTACAGCAGCAACAGAGAACGTAGTTTGCCTTTTAAATAGCAGTACCTAGTATTTTTGGGTCCAGCAGCAACAGAGAACGTAGTTTGACTTTTAAATAGCAGTACCTAGCATTTTTGGGTACAGCAGCAACAGAGAACGTAGTTTGACTTTTAAATAGCAGTACCTAGTATTTTTGGGTACAGCAGCAACAGAGAACGTAGTTTGAATTTTAAATAGCAGTACCTATTATTTTTGGGTACAGCAGCAACAGTGAACGTAGTTTGACTTTTAAATAGCAGTACCTAGTATTTTTGGGTACAGCAGCAACAGAGAACGTAGTTTGACTTTTAAATAGCAGTACCTAGTATTTTTGGGTACAGCAGCAACAGTGAACGTAGTTTGACTTTTAAATAGCAGTACCTAGTATTTTTTGGTACAGCAGCAACAGAGAACGTAGTTTGACTTTTAAATAGCAGTACCTAGTATTTTTGGGTACGGCAGCAACAGTGAGCGTAGTTTGACTTTTAAATAGCAGTACCTAGTATTTTTGGGTACAGCAGCAACAGAGAACGTAGTTTGACTTTTAAATAGCAGTACCTAGTATTTTTGGGTACAGCAGCAACAGTGAGCGTAGTTTGACTTTTAAATAGCAGTACCTATTATTTTTGGGTACAGCAGCAACAGAGAACGTAGTTTGACTTTTAAATAGCAGTACCTAGTATTTTTGGGTACAGCAGCAACAGAGAACGTAGTTTGACTTTTAAATAGCAGTACCTAGTATTTTTTGGTACAGCAGCAACAGAGAACGTAGTTTGACTTTTAAATAGCAGTACCTAGTATTTTTGGGTACAGCAGCAACAGAGAACGTAGTTTGACTTTTAAATAGCAGTACCTAGTATTTTTGGGTACAGCAGCAACAGAGAACGTAGTTTGAATTTTAAATAGCAGTACCTAGTATTTTTTGGTACTGCAGCAACAGAGAACGTAGTTTGACTTTTAAATAGCAGTACCTATTATTTTTGGGTACAGCAGCAACAGAGAACGTAGTTTGACTTTTAAATAGCAGTACCTAGTATTTTTGGGTACAGCAGCAACAGAGAACGTAGTTTGAATTTTAAATAGCAGTACCTAGTATTTTTTGGTACAGCAGCAACAGAGAACGTAGTTTGACTTTTAAATAGCAGTATCTAGTATTTTTGGGTACAGCAGCAACAGTGAGCGTAGTTTGACTTTTAAATAGCAGTACCTAGTATTTTCGGGTACAGCAGCAACAGAGAACGTAGTTTGACTTTGAAATATCAGTACCTAGTATTTTTTAACTAATTTTTTTCAACTATTTTTGTATAATTTTTTTATATTTTTTTTCAATTATTTTTGTATAGGTTTTTTATAATTTTTTTTAAATTTTTTTTATAACTTTTGAATAATTTTGAAATAACTATGCCCTTAGCAGAACAGAGCACAGGACACAGGCAGCACCACTGGACTCAGCAGGACAGAGCACAGGACACAGCACCACTGGACTCAGCAGGACAGAGCACAGGACAAAAGCACCACTGGACTCAGCAGGACAGAGCACTGAACAAAGCACAAAGAACCACTAAACTGATCAGGAGCTCCCTAACTACAACCTCCCTCACAAGTGATCACAGCCAGAATGAAGATGGCGCCCACAAGGTGAGTATTTATGACATCCGAGTCTCGCGAGATCCGATGCGAGACTTGGATGTCATAGCCTCGGTTTGGCTCTGTTTGGCGCCCGGAAGTTCCCGAACAGTGCTCGGATCCCGTCGGATCCGCACTGTTTGGGTGGGCTCGGATTTGCGGATTCCGAGCCCGCTCATCCTTACTTATGACCTTAGGTGGAACTACTTCAGGTTGTCAAATCCCCTCCCCCATGAAAATCCCATACATGACAACTTAAAGTTCAACCTCCATTCTAGAGAGGCTAGAAAATGTTAAACAGGTTTGAAATTCAATTGAACTTCAATGGCCACAAACTTTTGGGACAATCATTAATTGACCAACATTCAAATTTGTGGCTCTAATTCTCACTCGCAAATCATCTCCACTAATCACATTATAGGTTCGCTTTGGAGGTTTGCCATTTGTGATTGAAGTTTGCACAGGATGTTCACTGTTCATGTTTGCATTAAATTTGCATTAAATCTGCTGGCAAAATATATACAATACTAAACCTTGGTGGATTCCACAATTTAGAGGGTCTGAGCAAGTGATTACTCTTCCTGCACTGATGGGCCTTGTTTAATGTTTACACAATGTTGCTCTTCATAAATGACCTTATTTGTGTCTTCCTGGAGCTTAGTGATTACTATTGAGATGGAAAGGAAAATAACAAAATCTAGGTAAATTATGAATCAGACGCAACTCATTTACTAAAACTCTGCCCTTGTTATGCTGATATGAAGAGATGAGCGACGTTGCAGCAAAACTTTATGGAAATCGAGTTTCCCGGTGGAACCGACAACATCTCATTAGTGCGCAGTTCCAGTGATACAATCCTCATGTTCCACGTTTGTGTCCAATCACCGGAATAGAATTCCACACTTTATTTGTAAATGTGCATCTCACACAATTTATAAAACGATGATGATCAATTTATTCTGTTGTGTGATGCACTTTGGGAAGACAAATTCTGTTTGTGAAATGTGTAACATTTAGTGGCCAAATACAAAATGAGGCGATTACTTTAACAGAACAGTTTTATTTTATACCAAATCTTTTTTAGTAAATTTTTCAAAACATACAGCAAATCGTAACATACAAAATAGTTACTTAAGTAAACTATACTAAGAAATATTTGTCTAAGGTATTTACAGTTTTATAAATATCAACATTAATTGTATATTGAAGCCTGAATTACATTAATGATCAAGCGTGCAAGGTTTCCTAAACAAAAACTTGTGCAAGTTGGAACTAGTCACAGGCTGAGATGTGTGAATAACCAGCAGTAATGTACAATATATATTATAAAACTGTATAGCATAGTATCCTTCATGCACATACACACAAACAACACATTTCAGAGGATTGAACAATCACATTATGTTAGGGTGTTGACCCTAACACAACGGGTCAACCAGTCAACCCCTAGTTTGGGTGTTTAGGTAATAAAGTAGGTCGTCTGACAGTGATTTTATTGCATATTTGGATTTTTATCTATCTGGACCATATTTTATAATACTTCTGGGTGGTATTTCTAGAATGGTAAATGTATCTTTCATGAACTATCTTATCATTTACCAAGGCAATCCAACTGGGGTAGCCACTGGTCATCCATGTTCTGGCAATAATGACCTTTGCTAGGGTAGACATTTAGATAACATAATGGATTGTATGTTTATTTAAAAGAAGATCTAATGTTAATACAAATATATACAGTATATTTTAGGAAACAATAGAGGAACATTAATACCCGTACGTTATATACCACGTACAAGAATCATCCAAAAGTTCTGAGCTACAGGACATTCCCACAGGAGATACAAAAAGGAAGCAGAATCTGAGCCACGTAGGACATTTAGGGGTATATTTGCTACCGATTAAAGAAAGTCTTTTTTGACGGTATGTAATTCTCTTTGGGAGACCCATCCTCATAAAGTGGGCCAAGATCAACTTCCATTTAATTTTGAGGAGTATTTAAATAATCAGGAACAAGGTGATCACAGAACATTGTTCTCATCTTTACTCATACAGAAGTATATAATTTAATTGCCTGTAGAAATGATTGTTGGGGAACGCTTCGGTAGATTTAATGACTCACAAAAGCTCCCCAAATCGTTCACACTGAGACACAATATAGAACATAATACCTTGTCTCAGGCAGAACTGCAGCTTGGATAATTGGTAATTATGTGTCATTTACAGAATTATTGACAAGTCGCTTCCACTTCACTGTAATTACTGCGCCAGAGGAGGCGGCTGTTTCCTTTGTTTTATTCTGTCTTCTTTTGTTTTTACAGTTAGGATTTACCACCAGTCCATGTGGTGGAGGCGATGGACCGGTATTTTGTTTTAAAGATGGGAAACAGGAAACAGAGTTATCATTGTTTGGAATTAAAACTTATAAAGAAAAAACAACATATTTTAATTTAAGCTCGTAATTCTTAAGAACATGATCTATATATTAATGTTATTATTTATTTGTTCTTCATAAGGCCAATTATCAGCTCATGTTGTGTTTGCATCAAAAAAACAAATTGCATGTGAAAACACACATAACGGGTTTGTGCATGTGTCTGATATGTGGTTCACACGTGGTAATCCCACGGTTTACATGCATTTCTGAATGCGTTTAGAAAGCAGGAAGCATAGTCTTTTCCCCATTTGTTTCAATAGCCTATTCATTTCAATGGGGCTTCTGTTCTGTAGAAGCCACGTTGAAATGGGCAGGCTATTGAAATGAATGGCTGAAGCTCACAGTTTTAATCGTCCTATTAAAGCAGCAGGTCAACGAGCGTGGGCCCCCCATGCTAGGGTGGAATCCAGTCGCAGGTCATACAGCCTGGTTCCCACTATTAACAGGGAAACCCTCTGTACTGTATCCTATTGTGATAGCGGAACCAGACCTAACGTAGACATCACAGGTCAGGACACCCAATGGAGGCAAGGTCTGCACAAAACATCAGGTATGCATCCCACCCTCCAGGAGACTACCAGACCCACACTGATTGCACTGGCACTTTTCCAGGCACCCCTGGGCTGTGGGTACTGGAGTATTGAGGAATATTGGGACCACTGGTGTGGAAGCATTGCACCTCAGTAGTCTCATTTGTAAAAATAAATAAATAAGTGTAATTAATTAAAAGTCTCCCGGATAACTTTCTTCACCGTTTTATAATTAAACAATCATCATCATCATCACCATTTATTTATATAGCGCCAGCAGATTCCGTAGCGCTTTATAATTGGGAACAAACAGTAGTAAAACACTAGTGAAAATCTGAGGCGTGGTTAGACTCCGCGCCTCCCAATGTAGCAGCGCTGATACCAGCAGGTGAGGCCTTACAACTACCCAGTTCGTGACACTTGCAATCTTTCGTTCTTCTTGCCCTGCGGGATCTAAAACATTAATTTTTTTCATCAAAAGTGAAACCGACGTTAGAGGTTCATCTATTAGTCCACTGGAAATAAAAAGGAAAGCAAAAGAAAAGACTGAGACTGCTCTTCTTGTTGCTTCCTCGCAGATTGAGAGATGAATCAATTGATCTCTGGTAGCAATAGCCCCTCAACCAATCACGAGTTTCCAATAATGGCTTTCATGAATGCTGGTGGAGAGTTGAGTGACGAAAACTCCATAATTCTTTTTACACATCAATAGAGATTAATTAAATCTGCGATGTGGGTAAAAAAAAAATCACCAGTTCTGTGTGGCTCTATTCATTTCTATGGCCCATTAAATTTAATCAGGTTTCTACATATAGTGCCAAACTCATTGAATGAATGGGTCATAGACATAAATAGGACTAATACAGCACAACGTTGGTTAAACTGCCGGTTTTAACCCTTAGTTATGCACTGCCGTAGAGATCAAATATTTTTTTGAAGTACGGTGACCTACCTTGTGCACACTGAGAAAGAACAGCATCTAAAAAACCGTGCCACTACGCGAATGGGTGCGGGCACAAGTATTGAAGAATGGGGTTTATTTTTTGCTGAAATAAAGCGCTCTCCACACAGTATCTGTAATTTTGCCTTCTGTGGAATGAATAGAGATAGGACAACGACTGCAGTCCACTTTGCCATTTGATGTGATTGGGGTAGGACTAGCCATGCACAAGACCAAATTCCACTAGTGAAACGTGCAAAATTTTTCATTGACAAATAGAATGGAGCGAATATTTAGAGGAAAAGTTTTGAAAATATCACGCACCTCTACTTCTACCCCTTCTGGTGGGTGGGAGCTATCCTCATATTTACTGCTCTAGCTAGGCTAGAAAAACAACATTGTTCGGTTTTCCTGGAAAAATCAACATGATTTCTAAATGTTTCTCTATATAAGTCCCCAGGTGAATACATTATTTCTGAAATATGTTATTGGTAACTTGATATTTTTACTGGTGGAATTTATTCATATTCAGCTGCTCATCAGCGCCGTAGATCTGCACGCCGTCCTATATCCTGCTGTGACTCCCTTATTTATTACCAGCTGCCCATATTATCATATTAATGAATATTAATTCCACAACAGAGCAAAGCGAGCAACCCTGCGAGCACAAACACCCCACACTGAGACGTCGAATCTCCAAACTGTCATCACGGAGGGGTGTCTCAGACACTGTCGCTTAGATCGATTTCAAAGTTACAGCTTTATACAGCTCCGTTAGAGAAAGTAGACGATGTTTCGGAGAAAGTGTCTAGTGCAAAGGAACAAGTTACAGAACAATTAATTGCATTGCACTGAGGGTCTCCCCACCAGTTAAATTTGCGGACTGAACCGATACTCCTTCCTCATACTGTATCTCGGGAAATTGTTTGACTAAACATTATTTCAGCCAACAAAAACTACTGCTGTCACCAGGTGTAGTAGACAGGTGCACTTTCATCATCATCATCATCATCATTTATTTATATAGCGCCACTAATTCCGCAGCGCTGTACAGAGAACTCATTCACATCAGTCCCTGCCCCATTGGAGCTTACAGTCTAAATTCCCTAATATAGACACACACTCACACAGAGAGGGAGACAACAGACAGAGAGGGTGACAGAGAGGGAGAGACTAGGGTCAATTTTGATAGCAGCCAATTAACCTACCAGTATGTTTTTGGAGTGTGGGAGGAAACCGGAGCACCTGGAGAAAACCCATGCAAACACAGGGAGAACATACAAACTTTAAATAACTTCTTCCTTTGATTTGATAGGTTGCATTATATTGAGTAATGGAACAGCCCACAATATTGCTGCTTCCAATATGAGTAAGTGATATGTATACTGTAATATGCAACCACATTAGCACGCACACAGGATATAGCTGACTGTTGTAGCTTTACCTGTTTATAGTGCACGTAGATTACAACACGTCTTGCTATATCTGACCTTCTTGGGGTAGAGATGAAAATGAATGGGGGAAAGTAGGTGCTAATTGTGGGGCGTATTATATTGCTGGGAATAAGAGCACCTATGACGTCTTCCCAAAGAGAATGGACCAGTTCAGTTGCTGCTTTAGATATACTAGGAGGACTTTGACATAAACCCAACAAGGTGATCAATAGATAGTTATGTACATGATGTGGAGGGTGCCATCTCCTCCTTGATGTTTCTGAAAATTTCTCTGCGGCTCCTAAACCTTTTAGAATTAGTCCACCTCCCTTTTGCCAGAAACTAAATGACTTTGAGATGTTAAGGGTCATTTATGTGCAGCATACAAAGCATATCTGCACTGCTTCATTGTGTGCAACTACATCTACTTGTCTCCACCTCCTCAGTAGTTATGGCTGGCTCCTCCTCCTCTGCCACCTCCTTGGGAGTCAGGGCAGGCTCCTCCTCCTCTGTAACCTACTCAAGAGTCATGCCTGGCTCCTCCTACTCTGCAACCTCCTCAGGAGTCAGGCCAGGCTCCTCCTCCTCTACAAATATCCTTAGGAGTCAGGGCTGGCTCCTTCTTCTCTGCAATCTACTCAGGGGTCAGGCCTGGCCACCTCCTTGAGAGTCAGGACTGACTCCTGCTCTTCTGCCACCACCTCAGTAGTCAGTGCTGGCTCCTCTTCCAATACCACCTCCTCAGTAGTCAGGGCTGACTCCTCCTCCTTCTCTGCCACCTTCTGAAGACTCAGGGTTGTCTCTTCCTCCTCTACCATCTCCCCAGGAGTCAGGGCTGGCTCCTCCTCTTCTGAAACCTCCTCAGGAGTCAGTGCTGACTCCTCCTCTACCACCTCCTCAGGAGTCAGGGCTGACTCCTCCTCCTTTGCCACCACCGCAGTAATCAGTGCTGGCTCCTCCTCCAATTCCACTTTCTCAGTAGTCAGTGCTGGCTCCTCCTCCTTTACCACCTCCTCCGGAGTCAGGGCTGGCTCCTCCTTTTCTGCCAGCTCCTCGGGAGTTAGGCCTGGCTTTTCCTGCACTGGAGTCAGAGATGCACATTCTCAGATGCCCTAAGTTAATAATAGCAATATTATAGAGTCAAACACAAATGTCTCTTACTGTGATTTTGTTATTGATAATGTCTATAATATTCTCCTGCATTCTCCACCTGTATTATAGTATTATATAACTCAGTCACAGCAGTGGTGCTCCTTGAGGTACATTTGTAAAAGTTTTTCTGTGAAAAATTAGAACTTTTTTCTATTCCTAAAATATTAATACCTTATCTATCAGTTTTGACCAAATAGTTTCCCAAGACATATTACATGGATAAGCCGGTGGGATGCCAAAGGATGTTATCATCTTGTTCAGATATTATTTGTCTTTTTGCACTAACAAGTCACAGTTGTTTTGAAAAAATATTTAAACATAATTTTGGCTAACGTACCTCTCCTGACCCTAAGATGCTGCGCTGAAGGAGTAAAGACATTTAATTGACATCTACATTTTGGGAGTGAGCTGCAATTAAACTGACTTTTTGGCACAGACATTATTTTATTAAGCAGGACGACAAAGGATCACCCCCACTCCTAATGCAGCAACAATGTCATAAGGTAAAACTTTGATCAAATACATGGAGCTATTTTGCAGCATTGAGGCCTTTTGGACATTAATCCACACAGGTCCTAATTATAGCAAATAATATCATAAATACAAACGTATCAAACAGAGTAATAGATAAGGTTGTTCCAATATACTGTACACTCATCTAATAGACTCTTATGTTTGCCCTGGCTCTCAGATAATGTCTGCAATATTCCACATTCCCATATTGTCTCATTATGAAGGAAAAATTAGTACCCCCAGGTAATGTGGCAACCAGACTATGACTGAGGAGACACATCACATATACCCTGTATATTAATGGAATGGTAATGTTACAGGTTCTGAAAGATTGATTCATTACTTACTGGTGGTACAAGAGTTGAATGTGTTGCTTGGACTGCACCTATAACATGCGGAAACTGAGTAACATTGTAAAATTACTCTTTTGGTTGTAAAAGGAAGTCCTCATCCAATTTAAAATGAAAATATTGGTTAATGCATGACCGAATTTTTGTGTTGCTGTTGAAGGCAGTAGTGCTGGTGATATTAGTTAGGTGAAAGTTGTTCAGATTGGCATAAACAGGAGGCTCGTTCTGCAAAGTACCTAAACGCCTAAAAGCAGTCTGTGACATACATGGTGCTACAGCTACTGTGGTCTGGAATGACCCAAACGCACAGAAACTTAACACAGACTGTGTGGATGACTATCATTTCCTCAAGATCATTCTGCACAAACTTCAGGGTTTAAATAGAAGACCTGAGATGGGAGAATGAACCGGCTTCTCATCTCTGTGTAAAGCATCTCAAAGAGGCTTACACATAATCCGTAGACACTGCCGCTTCTCCCGACTCTTTTGCTTCTGCTGAAACTGACGCCACCAACACCTTTCACTAATGTAGTGGGCAGTTGCTAACAAATAAGAAGCAAACACACAATTTAAAGGCTGATCCATTTCATGCTACATTCACAAATTCTGACATTGAACTTGAAGTAAACTAAAAGGGGAACTTTCACTAACAAAAATTAAATTAAATAAGTGTCAGAATCCCCTCTGCAAAGAAATCTCATCACATTCACCAAAATAACTATGTGGGTGGCTGGTTTCTTGTCTTTAGATAATGTTTCCTGAAATGCCATTGACAGAGCGGCCATATTGAATATATAATCGGCTGGCGGGTAATATAGATTCTTACTTTTTTAGCCAAGAATAAAAAATACCATAATGCCGCTCTTACCTGGGTATCCCTTCCTGACTCACAACATTGGTCCGAAACATGGTCCAGGACCAAAAAACGGCTTTAGTCATCGTTGGCTGGAGAATTCCTTAAATGTGATTTCTGGAAATATAAGGATTACTTAGAATAGTAATTCCAGTGGTAAGAGATTTATAGATTTTAATTGAAAGTGAAATATATCCTTGACATGTAACTCAGTTTTCAGATCGCTTTTTTAATATTAAATTTAGTGGGTTTTAAAATAACCTTAATGTTTATGAATATGGTGTTACGGAAAAAGTAATATTATGGTCTGACTCCACATTTGTGAATCTTCTCTGTGTTTCAATCATCACAGTGGTTGTGTAATCTCGTTACATCGGTATCATTTCTGCTGTAGCCCAACTTCATGTATTGAATTATCACCTAATACCCTTTTTCCTGAGAATTGACACTAGAGTCAGATAATAAATCTCACTGACCTGTCAATTACCTATTGTACATGTTTATACCACTATAATGAATTATGTTTTGCTATGGAGCTAATTCAGCCTCTTTAAATGATGACTCCACTAATTAATTGTGTTTTGGGGTCTAATTAAGAAGGCACCAGTACCTATGCGTCTATTTTAGATTAGTTTCTTGACAACCAAATACATATGGAGATTGCTGTTATTTTTCTAATATTCATTTTATTCTTATGTTCGTTGGATAGTCGCCCAGTTTGCTCCTGTCTTCCAAACACCAGCTCTGGATGACGTCCAAAAACTCCATGGAAACCTAGAGAACAGGTTATTGTCGCTTATTTTCATGTAATTGACTCCAGCAGCGATACGAGCATATAAACAAGTGGAGTCTTGGTAGATACGTAAATCATATGAAGGTATCCGCCAGCACACTAAACAAGAGGAAACAGATTACTATATAGTGAATATAATGAAATATACATTTAATTTACTAATATTACAATTATAATATGTATTTTAATTTAAGCAACCTTCTTAAATTTCATCATGATACTCTAGGCAGTGTCAGATGGACATTTACAACATCATGGTCTCGTGACCAGGAAACTCACGTGTCCTGAAGTGGTGATGAATTCATCCGTGTAACATTACAGTGAATAGAGAATGCTGCATTCAGCGTTTTGACATCAGAATCGCCTTAGTGTGACACGGGACAGTGATTCTCAAGTAATTCCTTGATGCACTGACTGAGCGTGTCATAGTTTTCGCACACCACAAGACCCTGGACAGAAAATTGTGGCATTCCTAAGCTACTCCGGACTCTTAGCTAAATCTGTGGCGTGATCGCAAGATTGTCTGATAGAACATGGAACGTATTTGGCAAGAGAACATTTATTTATGAGCATCTTATTGTATCTGAGATGTCCTAAGATCTACAATTCACAACTCAGCCACAATAATACAGTCTTATTACTAGTCCCTGAAAACATAGCCTGGAGTCCTGCATAGAAATATTGTAATTACTGATTTCTCATGGAAATCAGATCTTTTAATCAAATGTACCATCTGCTCTGGGATTATTTAATGAGGGGGAGTTTTGCATCCAATTTAACATTTATAAGAAGAGTGCTTGTCTGGAATGCAATGAGTTAATCCCCCGTACATACACACTACCCCGTCGGTATATGCAGTCTCTCTGATCCCTGTTTCATGTGGGTCTTTATAAACATATCGACCAGCTGGAGAAATCAGCCGCTACGCAGTCACTGTAGTGATGGATTAGTGGCATACAACAATCTTACAGATCCTGCGGCTAATCACAGAATAATAAGCCACCGGTCTGCTGTAATTCTCTTCTGTCATGGATGAAACTCTCAAAAATGTGTTTATTGTTTATGATCGAAAGTTGCACTGTAGAAAAAATTCTGTGAGGAGCGGTCTTTGAAATGACACAGTGTTAATGTATACGTCCTTTCCTGGCTCCAGATCGGTGACATCGTACTAGACCTGTGTACATGATTCTTTCTACACAGCTATTTTCTATCCATTGTTCCAAAATATACTCAGCTAAGTTCCGAAACTCTCCAGGACTTCATACCGGCGCTTGCTTAGAACATTAGCAGTTTATCAAAGAATGATTGATTGCTCCATGCGGTCATTAGCTGTATAATGCTGTCTAATTAGGTTGTAATAATGTTATCGGTGTGAGGGGGGAGAAAAAATCTTCTAAAGAAGAGGAAAATCAGGCAGTTCCCGTGAGGTTTATTTTTAATAAGTAAAGAAATACTCCAGATACTCTCGCTGGAAATATACAGTCTCTTGAAGGGCATTCTTAAAAGTAAATACATTTGTGTGTAGTAAGATTTATTGTACTCCTTTAGGGCCATGCATTTAGACTTCTATAATACTGCTCGGTGTAGCCTCACTTAGGGCTAGATTGAATAAGAATCGAGTTTGGTGGCGGTTTTGAAACCGCCACCCATCGCTGACGGTTTAGTGATCCAAACCGCCAAATTTACTATAGGGCAGTTTGAGGCTTCAATTTAAAATGGCTCTCAATGTATGGCGGATTGAAAAAGCTAAACCACAAGTGGTTTGGATGAAACCGTCTCCTAAACCGCCACCCAAAAGACAGGACAGGACAGTTTTAATACCTACTTCTGAATAGCTTGATAGCTCAAACAGGCTGTTTGAACTATTTTGCCATTCAGTACATAAGAGAAAGCATCATTGACATTTACATTATTTGGGCAATCATTGTTTATTGATTAAGGGGCAAAATGAATTAAATATTAACTTATGAGGGGAAAAAAAATGTCATTATATTAAGGGGATAAAATTATTTATTATATTATTCGGACAATATGTAATGATTAACTGTGCAACATACATATTTATATCCACCATTAAAAATCAGTTAATAATATTATATATTCACATTTCCCACATAATATAATGCAATAATAGTGTCCCCTTAAAAAAAAAAAAAAAATCAATTTCCCTCATAAGTTAATATTAAATAAATAAATGTTGTCCCTTAATCAATAAATAATGATTTTCCAAATATTTAAAATGTCCATAGTCCTTTCTCTTATGTTCTGAATGGCAAAATAGCTCAAAAAGTAGCAGTTTGACCAATCTCGCCACTCACAACCACCTCTTTTGTTGAGGCCGTTTTGCGTCGGTTTTGAAAACCCCAGCTTAGTAAATCTGGCTGTTTTGATAAATGTTATTTCTGGGTGTTTGGGCTTTAGTAAATCCGGCAATTTCAAATAGCCAAAAAGCGGCGGTTTGAGCAAACCTCCCTTTAGTAAATCTAGCCCTTAGTCTTTCATGAGGGGATATCAGTCATTATTACATGTGTTACTTTTGCGTGTTTGGATGTTTTTATTACATTAGTCGAAATCCACCTTGAAACGTTCTTGTAAAAAGTGCGTCTGGGAAGTATTTAGGGGTCCCACGGAAAGTACAAGGTGATTTCCACACCCTCCGTTTAAATATACTCTTCACCCCTGATAAACAACAGTATACAGGAACATCCCCCTAAATGTGTCTCCTTCACCTCCTTTAAATCATTGCTTTTCGGGAAATGAAATCTTTGTTGTACGTGTGTAAGGTGTCGCGTTCCTGGACCTCATCCGCACTCGATAAGGAAATCCCCAATCCACCAGCAGATGCGAAATATTTTGCACACTAGTAGACACTGTGACTGTGACCCAATAACCCATGTGCTTGCCCTTAAAGTGGGGTGTATTAGTGGCCTTTGCACTGTGAGGCAGCAGTTTTGCATTTTCATAAATGTCCCTTAGTGATGTTTAACAAATAATGCCAGTCGAAATAAAAATGTTGGAATTACTGCATCTTTGTCCAAGTTCAACATTACCTTGGGATGCTAAACCTTCTCTATTGCTTCTCACTATTCTACATTCTACATTTGGTTAGTACAGAATTCTTATTGTCCATCTTTGCTAAATGCATGAGTTATTTTAATAAAATCAACACTGCAACAAAATAAGTAAAGTAAAATAACAAAGTTACGTGTGCTCAACCAAAGACTAATCACAATAAGGAACATTTGTGTATTAGACTCTGTAAACATAATATACAATATAATATCTGAAATAAGCATATGAGATTCTTAGTGCACATTCTGACATTTTGGTCAAATTGTAAATACTCATCTACCACAACCTCATTCAGATGGGATCTACATTAACAATTCATTCCTAGAACAGGGTGAATACATCTCTCTGTATCATCTGCATTCAGATTACAGATACTGCTGGTAGGACTTGGCTAAAATCTACATTAACAAATAATGACACCTATGAATAAATAGGAGGTAAATACAGTATATATATATATATATATATATATATATATATATAATAAGAAACTCAAGTCTTTGTAGTCTCTTTGCTTTTGTTTTTAATTTTTCCTTTAAAAGCTTTATGTTTGTACGTACGTAGTTGTGATACATTAATATTTTTACTCCTCTATTTTTCTTTAAATTAGTGACACTTAGTTTCTTAGTATCCAGTCAATCTGTCACAAACAAAGCAACAATTATAGAATTGAAACATGGATAAAAGTTTTGACTTAATTCTTTACATTATCTGGTATATTGCGGTGACTATTGGTATTAACACTGAGCAGAACTACGCACCATTGTCAGCCTGACAGACACAGTGTGACTATGGACACTGGCCGCGAATGAGGCCATTTTAGACCAGACTGCTCCAAATTGTCGTGAGAGGGAGTGAAACAATAACTATACCTGAAGTAGAGAAATTAAATAGTTCAGAATGCAACTGATAATTTGGGGTTTCTGGAAGTCTGCACTTCGTTTGTGGTTATAGTGCTGGGTATACGAGAGTATGTCATACCGTCAGTTCTCCTACTGCCTTCATCGTAACACTATCACATTCCAGCCACTTACATTATATACATATATATATATATATATATATATATATATACACACACACAGTGGTTATAGTGTGGGGTATACAGGGTACGTCATATCACCACTACCATTTCTCCTACTGCTACATTGTAACACTATCACATTCCAGCCACTTACATTATATATATATATATATATATATATAGATAGATAGATACAGTGGTGAAAGTGGTGGGTATACAGGGTTACTTCCATTCCCATTACATTCTTCATACCACCACTTCTAAATTTCCACTTCGACCACTGCAGACCAGTGACTTTAGTCTCATACCCGCACTTCCATCTTCATTCTTTATCCACTGTTACAGTTGTATGATTTTTATTTGTCCGTGTTAGGGATAATTTTCCTTTAACACCATTTTACTTTGGATCTGAAGGGGTGAGGGATACATTGTACCGACTCTTTAAGCTCACTGCTTTCAATTCAACTACTCCACATCTGCTGCTGAATTGGATTTAAATGACATAACACAATAAAGCCTTTCAATTTTCATGAAGAGAATGTATTTCTCAGCTGTTAGAGCTGGAGAGATGGACTCAGAACGTGCAGGTCAGTACTGGGCTAATGTAATCATATATCCCGTATGCTGATGGGAAACTTGTAGGAAATAGAGGTGCAGATCTAACAGATAGTGATATGAAGCTGGATACATGTTTGGGGGCATCAGGTACAAAGAGTCATATCATGCAATGCAGCGTTTTCGCTAACCACATACCCCATCAGTCATTTGTTGTATCCTTAATATGCCGAGAAGGGAATCTACACACCATCTGTTTGTTACCTGCAGATGATGAGATCATTGGCACCTTGATGTTCGAAGGTTTTAATGAACTGAGCAAGAAACAAAAATGACGTGTCCATCTATAAATGTAATCTTATATCTCTTGTAACTTCCAAGTTGATATTACTAATTAGAGACAAATTAACATAATTAACTCATTCAGGCAGAGCTGCTCCTACCAGAAGGACATGAGAACTTTGTCCCCCTTACCACTCTGTTCCTTTGGGGTCCTGTCAATTGTGATGTCATTGTGATTGTCTTTTCACATTTTGGTTTTCCTGGCAAATAATTAAACAGACTCTTGTCATATAATTTAAAATCTCTGTTGTTTACTAGGAGAAATACTTGCTCATTGTTGCATCAACAAAAGTATCACCCCAGGAGGATCCATTCAATGTAAAGCTCGCCCCTCGCCTTACCCATCGGTGAGATGTATCAGGAGCTGTTTATCTGTTATTTGTGAAGACTTTAATCCTCTGCTTCCATCTTCCCTCCGTAGACTGGACATCCGGAAAAATCCCCCCCTGGGTTTCTACCAGCTTGAAAAAGTAAAGCCTATTCCCGCAGTAAAATCAGCAGTCTGAATGGAAATCCTCTTTGCCACTTGTTACTCTCGATTTACTGATGTTTGTTATAAATGCAAAAGTTTACAACCCCACAAGAGTTTACAACCCCACAAGAGTTTACAACCTCACAAGAGTTTACAAGCCCATTGAGCTTGTTTCTAGCACCTTGTGGTTACGTGCACCCTCTGTTGATATTAGAGACGAAGGACAAGCTTGAAATTTTTAAAAAAAATCTTGGAAAATGGATTTATTTGGAAATCCACCTCTTCAGAGCAGGATCCTTCTCCATAGAATAAGAAAGACCACCACTTAAAACCATATGTTGATCAAAGGAGTCTGTAATCTCCTATCATCTCTATTTCAATCATCAACACTTCTTAGCTACAAAATTTTAGCCTTAGATGGATCCACACAAAGGACCTGCACATGAGCACAACTCAAGACCAGATTTTCAGTTGAGCGTACCTTAGACTTTGCACTTGGAGAGGTCGAGCGTTCACCTGTAAATTCAGCCCAGTATAGTAATAGTCTGACGTACATGTAACCTTGAGGTGCGCCGTTTAGGGCATGTAGCTTTGCATATCCCATAAGTCTGGTGTAATTGTCTGTGTTGATGATGACAGGTGCGTACTTACGATGGACGTATCTATACGCTATATTTCAGGATACACTTATCTGACAAATGTACAGACATATTTTTGCATTGTACAGTTACATTTTTACGATAAACCCTAAATCAGAAGCAAAATCTCCACAGTTCTGATCAATGCTTTCTTGGATTTGCTAATTAATATGTTGATCTGATCCTTAAAAATTATTATTCTATTATCATCCTGATCAAAGCTGTAACCAAGATAGAGGTTATCTCTCATTCCAGTCCTTGCAGTTCTCATTTCCTTGGCACCATCGAATCCACCAGTCTGATCTCCCGACCTTCTCGTCAAAGTTGATGCTTCCTCTACCTGAGATTACAAAGTGTTTCACACAACACAGCCTGCAAATCATCCCTGCGGTTATTCTACAGACACAGATTATTCTAGCAGAGTCCGGGATCTCCTTGCTATGAAACTTGCTCTGAAGGAATGGAGGCATTTACTAGAAGAGACTCTTCATCCGATCACCACTTATATTAATCACAAGAACCCCCAATATCGTCAAATTGTCCATGGTTCAGGCCGGTTGAGGATTTTATTTAATCATAACCTGTTTGTCATGGAAATAATTGATTCTGAGAAAGGCATCAATGCATTATAGTTACCAGATCTGTAGGACAGAGTGATCACCCTTCACACTCGTACAGGGGCAGCTGGTTACAAGGATGTTATGTAGGTTATATATGAGATATCTCATATCTCCAGTAAGAATACATGACTTGTTACATTCCCCTGTCAATATAACCTCTACCAGGAGCGGAACAGTGCGCTGTCAGGTCCCATGTCATAATTTGGGTAAGAGTCTGTTTATGCCGCTATAGCTTCCCAGCATAGGCAAACTGAGGGGGTGGGAGTTTCCTAGTGCCAAGCCTGGGGCACTGTATAATTGAGGTGGCTGGACCCTGCCCCCGCTTCACATGGCTCTGCTAGAAAAGGGAGAGCTGCGTGCATCTTACAGTAGTGCATGCAGCATTGCCCATGTATATTATAGGGATAGGAAGAGTTGGAGAGCAGCCAAGCACTGTCTAATATTATAGCCACACCCCCATGCATGCTGGTCACACCCACTGGTGGCGTGGTGTGGAAACCCCCCTTTACAAATCCTGCGTTTGCCCCTGCCCAGGCCCTCTCTTTTCTGCTGATCCTGCGAAGGTCTGACACATGAACAGTAAAATGACTTCTGGGTGCAAGCGCTGTACCTGCGCATACCCAAAGAGGACTCCGCACCCATCTACACTCCACTCTAAATAAGTGGTGGAACAGTGATAATATCTTCTTGGTAATAAACAGGTTAACAAGTTTAACTCTTTGCTTCCACAGTCCGCCCTTTTAAACTCCTTAGTTCAAGCTACGCTATAACGAGACTGTGTGCGCAAAAAATTCTTCTCTACAACTTTTTGGAAACAGAGTTCACATTGGTGTGCGCTGATGAGAGGAGCGCCCTCAGCCGGCCGCTCAGGACAGAAAGAGAAGGAAAAGAGAAGGAGAGATGTTTGTAAATTATCTGTCAAATGAAAAAAAAAGCATCAATCACTCACTCACATTTAGGGGATTGATCTACAGCCCACACATCACACAGGTAGAGGAATATAGGAGCGGCACAAACTCCACCATCACCATCTTCTAATGAGAAGCAGATAATGATCCTGAGCTCCAGTTCTTCATTGACCTGAATTTGATATTAGCTCTCAACAAAAATTTTAATTTAGTTTTAGATGGGACAGTATTGATTTAAGTCCGTGTGCACCATGGGGAAATATTTACAAAAAATAGAATTATATATACATATACGAGTATATATATATATATATGTATATAATACTAGCTCAGTGTAAACACTTAACTGATGTTGATGGAATAACAGAGGTTACTCATAGTGATAACATACAATCCCGCTGTTGGATATACAGGACATTGTGACACTATATTAAATTGAAACACTGCTAAATATTTTCCCTTCCTCCATATTCGGTCTGCAATATGCAGCGCTGGGTCTGTGCGGGTGAAGTACTCAGAAGACAGGAGATAATTTGGTATATTGGTGATTTCTCACCATCAGGAGAGTGAGCGATGTCCTCAGTAAGTCTCTATCTTCCATTGCTAAGGTGAGAATGAGCTAATTCACATATATTTACACTGCTCTTTACAACCCACAATTCCCAAGATTGTTATATGTTAAAACTCCTTAACCCAAGAGGGTCCGGAGCCGTCACCTCTGACACACAGGAAACACGACCAATGTCTGAGTCACATATCTGCACGTTTATACCACTTCTTAGTACAACATATTGCTTTTGTGACTTTACATCAAGTTGTGTGTGTACAAAGTTACAACAATTTCATCAAACATCATGAAGCCAAGTGTGGAATTTATACATATAACATTGAATTAGAGCTATTTTGACATAGCTGTCCCAGTATATATTAACAACGTATCATTTCTATGCTATCTGGAAGCTGATATCCAGTTTACAATCTAGCAATAGAAATATCTTTGCATGAATTTATTTTAGATTTATAACGCTAGTAGTTGATAAATTAATCAGTGTTTATCGCATTGAAATTGTACGGCTAACGATTGGCCAATTTTTATGAATATTTAATTAATTTGTTTATATATTTTTTAATTAATTTGTTTTTTTATTTTTTATGTATGTTTCTTAAAAAATGAAATAATCAGATTTTTGTTGGGTGGACTTAATGTGTATAAAATATATGTATATTTGTATATATGATTAAATTAGTAAGAAGCAGGCGCGGGTAATCAGTTTTTTATTACAACTTAGGAAAAGTTTGTGGCACACGTCTGTTGAGCAGAACAACTAAATAAGATTACACCATTTATTAGAACAGGATTTATCAGCCGTATATCTGGTTATGTACATAATAAGGGAGAACCACTTATAATACAGTAAAGAGGGGACAAAGCCAACATACGCTTTGTGATGATTGTGCTGGATATTGAGATAAAATAGGCGAAGAAGGGAATATACATACAGATAATACATTCAGAGACGTGCGCATCTTAAGATCCGCGCAGGTCGGGCCTGTAGCATATGAGCCTGTTTACGCCAGACGAACGTCACGTGCGCTTATGTCCCACTTGCGCCCATGTTTTATCCATTTGTTTTATGTGCAACAAACACATTCGCTATTAGGCATCATTGAATTCTAAACACTTCTCTAATACGGCAGAAACATCTCCCGCCTCGCGTACGGGAAAAATTATTTGCTTAAACATGCGCAGAAAACTATAATATATACCAGAGCGACCAATTGCACACAGATGCAGACCGGACAACAAATATATATAAGTCTGTGGCCTGTCCAAGACGCATCATTTGTGGGCAGGTAGGGGCAGGTGCAAGTAGCAGATGATGATGACGTCGCCAGCAATAGAGAACCGCCTGTGATTCGCTGTTTGCAAATGGTTATGAACATGGGCATAATTGTATGTGACATATGTCTGTGTAAACGGGGTGCATATGACCTGCATGTATCCTGCCATTCTTACACCTGTAATTGCTTCTTTTTTAGTGAATGCAATTTGTGGCAGCAATTAGTGGTGGTAACAGTGACCACATGATCTTCCCTCCATATGTGTCTTTTATGGACAATGCCCCAACCTCGCAGCAAGACCCTGACGTCAACTCCTTCCCTGGCACTGGTGCCACCAGACCGGAGCCCACAAGCACAGCTGTGGAATGTGGTGTTGATTGAGCTTGGGGTCTGGAATACAGTAGTTGTGATATCACTGACGATGCTGACTCAGAGCCCACTCCTGACAGGGAATCCTGAGTGCCCTTCCCCTCCATGTTGTGCCCAGAAACCGTGAACCCAACCGTGGCATTGAATGCTGTGATTGCCATAATAGAGAGCTAACAGGATGAGTGTTTCCAGCTACATATTGAAAAGCCAATGACCTAGAATGTGGAATATTAAGCAAATTAGGTGAAAATGTAGCAGTACTTCCAGAGGAGCCAGAAGAGGCACCTTAACTAACCGCACTGGGTTTACAATGAAAACCTTCCCTGGATCATTCTAAGTTCCGCTGGCATGAGTTGACGTTCCTGCATTAGAAGGTGCAGGAGGCCACCGGCCTTAGCAGATGGAAGCTTGACCAGCAAAGCTGTTGATAACATGACCATAAATCCCACCCCGCAAGCTCGTTGCTTAGGTGTAATCCTTGATTCACAACTGTCGTTTATTCCCCACATCAACTCTATATCTAAATCATGTTACATACACCTAAAGAACATTTCCAGAATACGCACATATCTGACACAAGACACCGCAAAAACATTAATTCATGCACTCATCATCTCCCGCATCGACTATTGCAATTCCCTCCTTACTGGTCTTCCCAAAGTCAGACTTGAACCCCTACAATCTATTTTGCACGCAGCGGCTAGACTGATTTTCCTTACAAACCGTTATTCCTCTGCTGAGCCACTCTGTCAGTCTCTACATTGGCTGCCTGTATTTCAACGAATCCAATATAAAATTCTTCTACTAACATACAAGGCCATCAACAAAATTGCACCGACATACATTTCCTCACTTGTCTCGAAATATCTCCCTACTCGACACCTCCTTTCTGCACAAGATCTACGTCTCTCCTCCACTCTCATCACATCCTCCCATTCTCGGTTACAGGATTTTTTCCGGGCTGCACCCACGTTGTGGAATTCCCTCCCTCGCACAGTAAGACTTTCTTCTAGTCTTCAAACCTTCAAGCGTTCACTGAAAACCCACCTCTTCAGACAAGGTTATGAGATTCCTCAACCATCATCTTAATTTCCCTAGATTACCCTATTACCATCCTCTACACAGCTAACACAAGACAACAACCTTCTGACCAACATTGCAACACACACAGCCCACTCAGTACTTTTACCTTTGCAGTCTGGCTGGTCCATTGTGCAATATGATGTAACACATACCCCTGTGTTTCTAACTCCCATTGTCCTATAGACTGTAAGCTTTCGAGCAGGGTTCTCTTACCTCTCTGTCTGTATGTATTACCCAGTATTGTCTTATTAATGTTTGTTCCCAATTGTAAAGCGCTACAGAATTTGCTGGCGCTATATAAATAAATGTTGATGATGATGATGAAAGCCTATGAATATTTAGTGATGGTGTCTGAAGTGTCAGATGAAGACCCAGCTAGGGGTTGCAACATCCCACCTGGGCCAAAAGCTACCAATGTTGACAGAACAGACAGACGGCTATTACTAGCTGCTGTTGTTGTTACAAGTTGCTCAACCACAGACAGCAGTGGTGGAAATACAGTGGGTACAAGGGGTGCAGCTGCTATGAGACCTAGTGGTGCCAGGTCACACGCCCCTACGATCCCCCTACTCACCCTCCTACCATGGCCTCCCACCTATGTTCTGAAGAGGCCCCTGCTCTGCGCTCTCCAGAGCATTGCAATAGGCCCTCTCGGCTATAGGTTAAAACGGGATCATTGGGCCCCTGCTCAGATTTTGCTATGGGTCCCAGGGGTGCACTGTTCTGCCCCTGGTCAACAGCTTCATAACAGCCGGCTCTGACGTAGCCCCAGAACCCTCTGTCCTGAACGATGACCTCTGAAATAATTAAGGAACCTGTAAATAATATGCTAAACACTCTTATGCAAACCACAAATAAACACCTGTCTGCATTTAAACACGATACGACTCATGTTTTGGGCTCCTGAAATTTTCCTGCCACAATCTTGCTGAAGAGATCGTTCATCCGTAATTCTGTAGCTGGATTTTATCAATCTGAAGTTGTACATTACATTATTTCTATGCAACATCCGGCTCTCTGTCAGGAATCCCCGCAGTAAACATTGTGCCCCTGAATCTCTGCCGGTTAAGTGCGTCAATGACCTGAGCAGACGGCCTCTAGCATGTTACATGAGAGGCTACGAAGCGGAAAGAAACCTTCCATTATTTTTGGGCTGGAGAAAACAGAATGTAAATAATATTAATTTCCATCTGCTCCTGGCTGCAAACTGTATTTTAACATTTCTTGTTTTGTGGTTTGTTTTCTATTAATCCTCCAAGCTGTTCATAATTCCTAATTTTAATTACAGCCTAAAACCCAAACAAAAAAAAAACAAACCCAGAACAAAACACTAAAATCTTCAAAACTCTAAATTTTCAAAAGTTTCCCCTCGATCAACCGCGATGTCCCAACATGGAACAAACACGTCCCTTCTGACCTTGTCCTATGCGAAAACTTTGTTTGCAAATAAGATAAGAAGTTGCTTTTCAGGCTGAAACTTTCTCATGTGACAAATATTTAGACCATCAATGCAAATTTTTGCATTTTGGGTAAAATTTCAGCTACAGTTTTACAAGTTTTTTTGAATCATATTGAAAGATAGACTGTGGTGTCATTACCCTACAACCGTATGTTATTTCCATTATTGGGGTCTGCTAAGAAGTCCACCATGTTTACTCTCATGGTCATTGCTCAGATTCACAATGTGTGACAGCTATGTCCAGGTAAATAAAGGTATTTAATTGTCATATACACAGACATGATAATTAAGAGTTTCAACCTAGAGTCACTGCGAGGGGCACTGCTAAATTTAATAAAGAGAAGAATGCCAGGGAACGTGTCAGACTAGGATAGGGGTTGTGGCATTTAGCATATTTTACTTAGTTTTTCGAATGACAGAAAATGCAATGTTTCTGAACAATTGATTCCATAACTGTATATTGTTTAAAATTTCTGAATATATTGGTAAACAGAATGCAATCTCCCATGTCAAAATCCTGTACCTGCCTCTGAAATATATATTTAGGAATGGAATGTTATGAACCTGTTCATTACAGACTGAATTAGGACCCACCAGGCATCTAAAATACCCAACCTGGACCTGACTGACAATCCAGGAAGCAGATCGAGACAGAAGAACAACTGAACAGACCAGCCATGTTCAGGGACTGGAGAAGGTGCGATAATCACAAGGAGGTCACAAGCCAAGATTGGGACTGGAGAGACCAGGATGGTTGAGGTCTCTAGCCGTGGTCAAAGCATGGAGAAAGCAGGGTGGTCAAGCAAAAGAGTAACCACAGACAGAGGAGTCCTCACAGCTAACACATGTACAGCTCAGTATTTAAGAGAAGAGAATATCTGTTTTTATTAACCTCATTCCCCACAAGACTGTAATACCAGACCTACACTCATTATAAAAATAGAAAACAAGCAATCAAGACTTTCTAGCAGAGAACACTGTTGTACTGGCCAGTGGTATTGTGCTGCTAGCTCACCCATTCCTCCTCATCGTTTTCTTTTAAGACGCCCGAGATTCCATAGCACAGACTGTCATCTTATAGATATGCCAAACATAAGTACAATAAATACAATGACAAATACAGATAACAGTGACATGAAAACAATTAAGCATAATAACTCCTCCATGGATGCTCATGAGAAAGCAATAATCACATGATGTAGCGGAGGATTCATATTAAGACATGACAACAAGGTCATAAGAGGGAGGTAGACATGAAACATAAGGAGGCGAGGACCCTGGCCATGAGAGCTTACATTCAAGACAGTAGGTGCAAATGGGGCAAGTGTGAATGTTGTAAATGGATGAGGCAGAGAGAGTAGAATAGAGATTTTAGGGGGTAGGGTAGGCAAGCTATAAGAGATGAATGTTGAGGGATTTTTTGAAGGTTTGGGGAGAGTGTTGTAGGTCAAGGCAATACTTGGGGAGTCATGCAGGAGAAGTCTTCGAGACAGTAGTGGGAGGAGGTTAGGAGGGGGAAGAGAGAGACTTGAAGGACAGAGGCGGAGCAGAGTGGATTTGCTCGGGTGTATCGCATGACGTGGTCATAGATATTTGGATTGGAAGCATTGGTGACGGCCTTGTAGGTGACGGTGAGTAGTTTGAATTTAATTCTTAAGGCAATGGAGAGTCAGTGAAGGGATTTACAAAGTAGGGTAGTGGATGGAGTGTAGCAGGAGAGCAAGATAAGTGGCAAATTGTTACATAAGCTTTTAAAGTAATACACACATGGAAGTATAAAATGTCAAAATGGGGTTTCAGCAGTCATTTTGTTAGACCTGCCACAGTAGTGTATTAGTGGCATAATACTACTGAGAGATCATATTAGTGGCATAATACTACTGAGAGGTCATATTAGTGATATAATACTACTGAGAGGTATATTAGTGGTATACTACTACTGAGAGGTATATTAGTGGTATACTACTAAGGATATATTAGTGGTATATTGTTACTGGGGTCATATTAGTGGCATAATACTACTGAGCGGCATATTAGTGGTATATTGCTACTGGGGTCATATTAGTGGCATATTACTACTGACAGCGGCGCACGGAGGATTGTCGGGGGGGGGGGGGGGTTTCCCCCCGCCGACCCAAAAAACCCCCCAAAAAAAACCTGAGAGAGCTGCTGCGCATGCTCAGCAGCTCCGTTTCGCCAGCGCTGTCCTATACAGCAGCCGCGGCGCTGTCAAAGAAGCATCTGCGGCGGTGCTGTATACAATACAGCACCGCCACGGACGCTTCTTTGACAGCGCCGCGGCTGCTGTATAGGACAGTGGCCACTTAGTTAGCGCAGGGGGGGGGTTTCTACAGACTCAGAAACCCCCCCCTGCGTGCGCCACTGACTGATGACCACATTACTATTACTGTTGTTTTAAATTGTGCTTCAGATTAGGCAGTAAACAAGCTGTAATCACATCTGAATATGACTGTAACATATGTGAGTGATAGTGGCTGCATAATATAGAGACTTTTGTAGCTATGTAATATGTGATCTTCTGTGGTTTATGCAGAATGTGGGGACTATTCAGGCTGTATAATATGGGTGGTTGAATAGATAAAGATGTTAGACCTGAGTCATTAAGGCATACTGAGCGCATCCAACGACATGTAAATCTGCTCTGCAGACTCCCGGAGCAGATCACATACGTGTGGTGATGACTATGGGTGTAGGGTCACTCTGCTGTACTAGACCAGACACTGCAGGATATGTATAATACATATGTGGAATTTGAAATCTCAAAAGAACGCACAGAAAAAAAAAAAAAAACAATTAATGTTACCTGTCAATAATATAGTTATAATTTTTTTTTTCCCGTTGAAAAATATTTATTAGGCTGTCCTTAGGGGCATATTCAATTGTCAGAGTTACTTGCAAAAGTAACGCTGCTTGCGCACTATTACTGTTATTACGGTAATAGTGCACGTAATTATCGGTATGAGGGGCGCACAGAGGATTTTTCAAAGGGGGGTTACCTCCACCCCCGGAAAAAAACGAACCCCTAGAGAGCTGCCGCGCAGGCGCAGCTCTGTTTCGGCTGCACTGTACTATACAGCAGCCGCGGCACTGTCAACAATACAGCACGGCCGCAGACGCTTCTTAGACAGCGCCGCTGCTGCTGTATAGTACAGTGACGATATGTAGGGCGGAGAGGGGGGTTTCTGGAGACCCAGAAACCCCCCCTTGCGTGCGCCACTGGGTATTACGGTACTGTTAACGCTGGCTTTCAGCTCGCATCTCAGGGAGCTACGAGCTGAAATCCGGCTTTAGAATTACCAAAATACCGGTAAAACTTTTAACGCCGGGGGAAACACGGACAATTGAATATGCCCCTTAATGTGTACTGTACATAAAATACATTACTGACACAGGACTTAGACTAGACCCTTAGCTGGTGCAAGAGATACGGCAGAAAAACAAGAAACTTTCACTCATGCAGAACTTCATTCTGACGTGGCTGCATGCGCTTGAGTTTGGCACGGCCACATTGTGCATCGAGTACGGGAGTACCGACCTGGAGCGCTGGCCTTGGTATTGGTATGGTTGCTGGGTAAGCCCCAAAGGTAGGTTGGGTCTATCTGGAGCGCTGCCCGTGGTATTTGTACAGGTGCTGGGTTATGCCCTGGAGGTAGGTTGGGCCGACCTGAAGCACGGGCCGTAGTATTTGTACGGGTGCTGGTTAAGCAACAGAGGTAGGTTGGGCCGACCTGAAGCACGGGCCGTAGTATAGGTACGGGTGCTGGTTAAGCCCCGGAGGTAGGTTGGGCCGACCTGAAGCATGGGACGTGGTATTTGTACGGGTGCTGGTTAAGCCCTGGAAGTATGTTGGGCAAACCAAGAGCGCAGGCCTTGGTTTCACGCATTGGTGCGGCTTTAACTTGACAGGTGAACACTGTATAGAATAAACAAGGTGGGTGAAGCGCACATTCATAGTATCAGGCTTTTGGAACCCATTCCCTTCAAAGAGTCAGCTTAGGTTCGGTGCAACTGAAGCTCCTCCGGGCTGGCTTGCGGAGCATTACGTTTAGTCCAGAGGGGTGCGGGTCCTGCAGTGCCTGGGGGACTGTTGTCCTGTTAATATACAAATACTAAGGTGCACTTACGGATAGATAAGGCGGAGTACAGTGTTCACCCGCCACCATAATAGCAGTTATTTGATTGGGATCCAACGTGATCTTCTTAGAGCCTCTGTCGCTTTAAGACCTTTGTTATGTAATTAGTAATTATACTTAAACAGTTGTATATTCTCTTGCAGATGGAAGACGTTTCCTGTACATCTTCAGAGTTAATTACGCTCTTTTCCCATCTCTTAAATAAATTCCCAACCAGCAGGAGGTACTTTTATCTTTTTAGAAACATTGCATCAGTCTCAATTAGCCGGGTAATTTTAGTGACATTAATTACCCTCATTAAGGTTATTTTGACATTTGTTTAGCTCACCTGTGTTCTATGTCAGCAGAGGGTATTAATACATTAAACTAGAGAATTGGCATATTGTCCAAAGTGGAGCAGAGATCACAATGTTCTGTGACTGATCAGGAACTATCATTCTTACTTTCTTAAAGGGGTGATATAAGTATATATCATCATCATCATCATCATCATTTATTTATTTATATAGCGCCACTAATTCCTCAGCGCTGTACAGAGAACTCACTCACATCAGTCCCTGCCCCATTGGAGCATACAATCTAATTCCCCTAACATACACACACACAGACTGAGAGAGACTAAGGGCAATTTAATAGCAGCCAATTAACCCAACAATATATATATATATATATATATATATATATATATATATATATATGTATGTATGTATATACTGAATATATAAAATGAGAAGGTGTTATAAACCAAGGGCAACTCTATTGCTCTCCGTGAAGACCCCGGTCAGGTCAGAAGAGCTTTAAACAGGTTTTTTTTTCAGAATGGGTGCATTTAATTTTAGATAACCAGCTGTCATAAGATCAGGTTAGGGTACCCCTTTCCTGGGATTTGACAGCTGCCCTTCACACTTCAGCAAGATAAGTCACACTAGTCCAGTGTCTTGATTTAACTAGCCTCAGCTAGATTTATTCTCCAGGCATTAAAATAAACAAACAGAAACAAAATCCTAGCCTGTCCTCCTTCTAACTAGCACACAGGAGCACCCTGTCTAAAGTGAGGGACCTAGTATCCCACACACATACAAAACAACAGAACTTACAGATCCCAAAATGCTGTGTCTCTCAGGAGCCATCTCACCTCTCCCTAGGTATAGAGAGATGAACTTCCTAGCAGATTTTTAACAGCACCTCATCAGGTGCAACTTCTGATTACTAGCAGCTTGTCAGATGATTGGAAAACTCAAAATGGTCCTTATGAACGGAGCCCGCCCTTCTCTCCCCATTCATACCCCAGGGACCCTTATACCGGCTCTTTCTATAACTGAAGACACTCTTTGATAAGCTTTTTCAGACACACAAAAAATCTTCCTGAGGTTTAAGACACAGAAGACAAAAATTCAGGACTTCTATACCGGCCATTTACTACTCTCCCAGTGCTTTTGTCACAAAGAATATAGTTAGAAAAACTAATAATATAGAGGTTCGCAAAAAAAATAAGCAGAGGCTCCTTCCCGTATTAGGCGGAAATGTGCGCAGCTGGACACCAAGGTGATTTGCATCGGCACATAGCGTTGAATTGAATCTCCCCCTATGTGCGTCATTTCCAGATATTTAAAATGCTAAAAAGACTCAACTGACGGCTTTCTTTAAATTAAGAACACCTCCATGTGTGCTCAGTCTCTACCACTTCCAGTGCATTGGCAAACTTGCTCGACAAACATGAATCTTGTTCTTAGACTCCTTTGTGTATATTCCAGATAGGATTTCCTGATTGGCTGCTGTGTTCACTATACAGAGACAATTTGCTCATCTTGCAATAGACGCCATGTTGCCTTGAAAATCTGCAGTATGACATAACTGGTGCAAGGGGCTGTAAGTAATAGATTTTGCAGCTCAGCACCTTACAACATTATAATTTAGGGAACAGGTGAAACAACATGTAGAATTTATCTTTATTTTCAAAACATGTTGGCAAGAGCTGTTCTCTCCACATAAAAACATTTTTCTGCGTATTTCCGTATGTAAGTACATTTGTGGGCTGCCGTGGTGCTACAGATATCACTGCAATGGTGCCCCTAGTGGACAAGCAGTGAACACGGTAGAATAATTCTGTCTTTATCAGACAATAACGTTTGAGCATTTCTCAATTTTGGATCAACAGAGCTCTACAGAACGCCCTATACACTGTAATGCTTCTACTTTAATTATGGTCCTTTCAATACACTCAAAGGGCTATTTCCCAACATGCAGGCTTGTGAGTACCCAACACAAATGGCGCTTTTCCCCACTTGTGATGTCATGTACCTCTTTTTGTGTGCTGCTGCATCTAATGGGAGAGTTGGATGGAGTTGGAATATAGGCCAGGTATACTAGCACTGCACCCAGATGCAAAAAGCAGATTTATGGGTATATTTATCAAATGGTGGTTACGGAAAAATGCAAATTCTCGACGGCTTGACGGCATTTTTTTTAAAACGGCAATTTTATTAAAGACAAAGCCCATTGGGTTTTATCTTTAATAAAACTGCCGTTTTAAAAAAAATGAGTCAGAGTTTTTTTTGGAACATCCACTTGATAAATATACCCCTTAATGTTGCAGGATGGGATAGTAAATGACATGGAGGACCTTGTTCATTAAGGAGAGTAAGACAAAAAAGTTTTCTCCAGGACAAACCATGTTACAATGCAAGGGGTGCAAATTACGTTATTATTTTGCACATAAGGAAAATACTGACTGTTCTTTCATGTAGCACACACATACTTGATAGCTTTATTTGTACACTGAAATTTAAAGTTGATCTAGGACATGCCCTATCCCAACTATAAATCTGTCCCCACATTTTAAATTTACCTCCTCCCTAATGCAACATGGTTTTGCCAAGGTGCAAAGTTACTAATTTTTTGTTGCTTTACTTTCCTTAATGAATCAGAGGTAAAGTTTTCTCATTTACCAATCATCAGCAATCAGTATAACTACAGCAGAAGAGGAATTATCAGGTTCTGGTTGACGGAATATGTAGGCTGAGACATTAATTACTTGTAAGTAAAACACATCTATTTAGACCCCTTAACCTGGATTCATAGAGGGGCTTATTTTGTTTCACTCACGCTGTAACAAGCATGCACCCGGCTGCATCTACCCTTAAGGTGCCCACACGCAAAGCAATATCTCCCAGCCTGATTCCTGTTGCATTGGTCATACATACATGTGAGCCCTAGATGACTTTCAGAAAATAGTTCCCTGTTCTGACAACAGGAGGGTGTTGGCTTTCTCAGCCCCCTTACTAAACAATCTCTTGCTGTGGGATTCCAGAGACTTCTCCTGAGTTGTGTTGCGTAATAGCTATTATGGGTCAGTTTGTTTCCTTGAATTGAAATCATTTCAGGAAGAAGAAACTATGCTCCTGGTTTGACAGTATTAGTATTCATGAGTGCGTCCATCACAAACTCAGGATCCCAACAAACCCCAGGAAATGCTGCTGGATGCAGGATGATGACCCTACATGTTCAAATGAAGAATTATCAGGACACGGGCCCTGGAGCTCTAGTTTATGAAACCCATTTCTGCTCAGTCAGCTGTAGGCAAAGGACATGATGTTCAGCATTTCACCTCCAGAGAGAACCTCTCTTCCCTAATGGATGTTGAGTTGGAGTTGATTAATCCAAGCTGGAGGGCCCAGACGCCTGTGTTACAGCTGAGTGTTTCAGGACTCCCATAATATAGCGAAAGTACATTTTATTTGATCAAGCATTTCATTTCTGTATTAACCCAACACTGAGGCTCTGTCAAGCACCTGACACAACACTGTTTATCCAAATCTATATGACAGGAGTATCGGGAGGTGGATGTTTCTATGTTTGTGATATAACGGTAAAGGATATCTCCTCTGGAATGACTGGAAGACTCAATGGGGAGGGGACTACTAGGAGCACCCACCCTGAGCGGTGAAAGCATCTTCTGCTTGGAGTGTTCCAGCCATTGGGGGATCCATCAGAGGATGGGGGAACAGGTAAGTACATCCTTCATATTTTATTTATCTTACCTTTAACTATCCGTGCCTTAATCAGTCTTATTTGGTTACTGGTTATGGTTATTAGGCCTTGTTTGTTATGGTTACTAGGCTTTGTTTGGTTACTGGTTATGGTTATTAGGTCTTGTTTGTTACCAGTTTTAGTTACTAGGTTTTGTGGGTTATCGGTTATGGTTACTAGGTTTTGTGGGTTATAGATTATGATTACTAGGTTTTGTTTGTTACTGTTATAGTTACTAGGTCTTGTCTGGTTACTGGTTATGGTTATTAAGTTTTGTTTGTTACCGGTTATGGTTACTAGGTTTTGTTTGGTTACTGGTTAAGGTTATTATGTCTTGTTTGTTACCGGTTATAGTTGCTAGGTTTTGTGGGATATCGGTTATGGTTACTAGGTTTTGTTTGGTTACTGATTATGGTTAGTAGGCTTTGTTTGGTTACTGGTTATAGTTATTAGGTGCTGCTTGTTACCAATTTTAGGTACTAGGTTTTGTGGGTTATCAGTTATGGTTGCTAGGTTTTGTTTGGTTACTGGTTGTATTTAGTAGGTCTTCTTTATTAGTGGTTACAGTTATTAGGTCTTGTTTGTTACCAGTTGTGGTATTATGTTTTATGGGTTATCGGTTAGGGCTACTGGGCCTGATTCATTAATCAGTAAGTAAGCAAGGCAAAAAAATGAGTATGTTTTCTCCTGGACAAAACCATGTTACAATGCAAGTGGTGCAAATTCTTTTTTTTTTTTAACTTTGCACATAAATAAAATACTGGCTGTTTTTCATGTAGCACACAAATACTTGCCGTGGTGCAAATTTACTTTCCTTAATGAATCAGGCCCATTATGTGTTGTTTGGTCACTGGTTATGGTTTTCCTCTGTTACAGCTGAGATATGAACTGTTAATTTATTAGCCCACTCTGTGCAGCTTAATTAGAATTTATTTCAAAAGGTTTTTTGTTTTTTTATTAGAATGCCTTTACCTAATTTTCTATGGGTCCAGTTGGAATCCTGGGGAGGGTGGGGGGGGGGGTGATATTAAAGGTGACTGGATACCCTCTGTACCAGGAATAATACATGGGCTGTTTGAAATATAAATATACTGCACTATTGTTTCAGACACCATTGTTCAAACTTGTCTATGGGTAATGTGATGTGTGGAAGCGAGGCAGGGCATGGTCATTTACAACACAAATTCTCTCTTTCTCTCACTCTTTCATTCTCTCCTCTCTGGTATATTTACTAGGGGTAAGGATTCTTCTTGCCCTGTACATGAAAGGGTTACTGGCTTTCATGGGCATCTGTTTTGGAAATCCTATATAACAAGTATTGCGGCAGTACAAATACCTCTTCTGAAATCACCATCTCAGGATGCCGATAACAAATTAATGTCATTAAAAAGTGCTTTGTTCTTGGAATGTTATTTTATTCATTTATAAATGTTTTTAAATATTTATTTTGAATAACATTCTCTATTTCATGTTCTAAGTTTCATTACTGGACCTGCACATGTGTGGGCCAGTCCTTTAGTTGTGGAGTCTGAAGAGACAGACAATTACTATAAAGCGACTATTTTATTAAGAAAACTATTTTTAAAGGAATAAAAAAAGGACAAAAACCGAACACTGAACATTGCTGAATACTTCCTGATTCTAGTGATAAAATCATTATTTGCTTTATTTATTGTTTAGCTTGGCACTCGATGTGTACCGTAAAAAGCTTTGTTTCCTGCCGGTGTTCTGGATGTTCTGCCCAGAACACATGAACGTGCGCCTGCTCTCCAATCTCGGGTCATCTCTGCTTAAGCCAAAAAAGGGCGCCTGGGTGTGCCCATAGGGGGAAAAATATCCAATCTTAAGTTCCAACCGCCTATCCATTTATTTCAATATGGGGCATATTTAACAAGGATCGGAAAACATGAAAAATAGTTTTCAATCCTTATTGATAAGGATTTAACTATTTCTCACATTTATGACAAAACCTACACAGGAACAGCCGTTCCGATAAACAGCTCCTCCTGTGAAAAAAAAACTTACCACTCCGTCTTTGTAATGTGAACCTGGGTGGCTTCTTCGTTCCTTCTTTAAATTCCTGTGCGCATGCGCCGATTGATCTCGGGCATGCGCACCGACATCCAAACTGCACTGATGGAAGGACCTGTGTCATGTGTCAGGACTGCACATGTGCTGTAAAGCTCTGCTCTTCGGAGCAGAGGTGAACAGTGCTGAAAACTATCAGAAACAGTAATATTACATTACTTTTTCTGATAGTTGTCAGCACTGTAGAGGTACGGCAGCCAGGTCCGTCTCTTCCATTGGGCACGATGGGCAGGTGCCCGGGGGCCCATAAAGTAGTTAAGGTGGCCCTGAGGGCAGCCTGAGCTGGATTTGCAGTTATTCCTTTTCGGAGAAAATTTACAGGAAAAAAATGATTAATAAATAGGCCCCTATATGTTTCCATTTTACTTCAGTAATATCGCTTGGCTGAGCCGTAATCTGTGATCACATACAGTACATAGATTTCCGGGATCTCTGGTTGGAGTTAGAACTGCAGATATACTGGAGAGAGCTTCTAATGAAAACGTCCATCATGCGATTCTGATTCTCTAGCAGTTGAGGTGTTGATTGACAAAGAAATGTCTTCTATGATAGCGGTAGGTAATGAGAGCATTGGCTTTGAGGCAGTGGAGTCAGTGCATAGACATGACAGAAATCACACGAGCGACACATTCTTATTGTACAAAAGGACACTTACTAACATTTTAAGACTTGGGGCAATATTTATCTAGGATCGGTTTTGCCTTTAATAAAATTGACTTTTTAAATCCCACGGGGAAAAAAACTGCAGAAAATCAGCAATTCTACAAAACTGATCATTGATTAATAATGCCCTTGTAGCGCTGATTAGGCCAATTTAAGCAAGTTATATGAGTATTTACATGAGGAAAGCGCTTGTAGCCTGGCACACAAACAGAACTGTATTTCTGTGCTTGTACTCTGAAAACTATTCTCCTTATCAAAAAAACTAAGTCATATTTTGTACCCTCCATATCTGTGTGATGAGTGCAGTCTGTATGTAGTCCTCCAGGGAGATTTGCATTATTGTGTATCCTAATAATTTGCTTTACACCTCTGCAGAAGGTTCATTAAACTTATAGACGCTGCCACATGAGAAAAACTTTCTTCCGCCATAAGTTTGCTGTGAATGACTAATAGGATATTGGGGAGAAAAGTTTCCTGTCTTGTCTTTGTGTCATGGCTGCGAGCTGGATGACAAGTGACAGCTCAGAACTCCTTTCTGTACGCGTCCCTCTCTCTTCTACCTCTGTGTCGCTCTGTCAGGCTAATTCCTGAAACTACACAAAGCGTCAGCATTTCTCATGCCTTTGATGAGCTCTGAATGACGGTTTGTACAGTATTTTTATCCTGCAATAAGTTTTGCTTATTTGACAAATGCCCAACTGTCTGGATTTATCAGGTGGAAACATATATATTTGGCACAATCTCACTGTGCCTGAAGTTGTGACACATTAAGTAGCCGCAGTTAAGGGATTTCTTGCAGGTAGCGCAGTTACCGTACAGAAAAAAATTCTACAGGGGGATATTTATACTAAGAACAAACGTGAATACTCAGCTAGATGATGAGGTTAATTACTCATTTTGGCCTAATTTCTTCTGAAGTTTCGCCAGTTATAATATATTGTACAATTTAAGGCACTTAACCTTGAAGGGTAGATATTATCAGCACTTGTCAGAGGCTGTGACTGAAACAAATAATGAAGGTTGAATGATAATAGTTCTCGGTGCGTCTCATGCTGTGCGCTCAGCGGCTCATCACTCATTATTGCATTTAAGATATCTTAACGTCATGAATATACTGAGCGCTGGGTCACTGATAAGTGCCATATGATAGATGTTGTTGTATGTATATTTATGAGTCTATGACAACACATTATAAAGCCTACGCACTTGTCCTAGGAACGGGAGCACAGGTGTGTACATTGCTGACTGACGCATTTTATAAGATCCACAGGTGTTACTGGTGGACTGTTGGCGAAACGTGTTACACAGCAGTGACAGACGAAGCAATACAACGGTAAGATGCATGGCTGTAAAGGCTCCACAAACTGGAATAACACAGCCTTAGAAATGCACAAATACAGAAGAAATCCCCCAGCACACTGCTATGAGCCACAACGGCCCTGAGGACTGCAAGCAAAAATCAGTGTTAAAATTACTGTACTGATGGTAATAGTGCGCAGATCGCATTATTCATAGAGTGACACGGCCAAATTGAATTGGTCCCTTGTGTCACACGCCAATCACCCGCGGCGTCTGCCAGGGAGCCGGCACACTCACCTGCTGCCTCTTCTCTTCACTCCCGCCGGCTGTGTCTTCCTCGGCGTTCACTCTCAGGTCTCCCGCGGCGTCTGCTCAGGCGCACTCCCCTGTCTTGATCCCCGCCGTCTGGCTCTCTTCCTGACACCGATTCTGCGCATGCGCAGAATCGTCAGCCTTCTTCTCAGCTTTTTTTTATTATTAATTTTTATTTATAGGGCGCCACTAGGCGTCCGTAGCGCCATACAGGGACAAACAAAGTTACAATACGAGGTGAGACAGCACAGTACAGTAAACAATAAGCACAGTAACTCGGTGAGCTCAAAGCACAGCTAGAGGGGCGGGGGAGGGGAGAGGGGAAGGTCCTGCATGCGGCTGAGCCCGAGAGGGAGGGCCCGGAAGCTTGTCTTCCCTTAGCCTCCTCACTCAGGGCTGGTTCTTTCAGTCAGCTTCTATCCTCTGTACTGGAAACAGCTCCCTGATCTATGGCATTACTGCTTCTCCTGATTCCTGTGTTCTCTCGGGTTCCTATGAGTCAGCATCCAGGTGATACTGCTCTTCCTGCGATTGTTGTCAGCACAATCCACTTCCTAGTGGTAACTCCGCAGATCATCGCTACTATCCACTCCCTAGTGGTAACTCTGCAGACCATTGCTACTATCCACTTCCTAGTGGTAACTCTGCAGATCATTGCTACAATGCACTCCCTAGTGGTAACTCTGCAGATCCTTGATACAATCCACTCCCTAGTAGTAACTCTGCAGATCATCACTACACTCCATTCGTTATTGGTAACGGCTACAGACCTCCAGTTGGCCTATCTCTTCTACATTTCCCGTGGGCTACTACCTGTCAAATCCTTCGCCCTCTCTCCCGCGGTTCGTTGGGAACTTCTGTAGGGGGCTGTGACCTGCAATTGGAAGCCACAAAGTCCAAATTCCCTTGCAGGAATCCCTGGGGAACACCTTCCATTTGTTAGACTCCGCGCCCCTAGCTGAACTGCTGGGATCCAGTTACTCCTCAGTGATATTGTGACACCTTGATGCAGAAACCTCAGTTGCACACAATTGCCAATGTATGATAAGAAACCTGCCCCGTCAAGGCACTTCCATTGGCTGATCCTATTTGTGTCTGTAAGGTGTCAGCAATGTTGGATAGAGATGTTAGTTAATCATAACCAAGTTGTTGGTTTATTTGAGATAAAGAACAAGAGCAATTATACAGTGCACATATAGTTAATAGCTGCAGCAGCTGTAACAGTTATACAGCCCCCCTCCCAGGAGAACTCTGTGTAGATTATGAGCATCAGACATTTTCTGACTGCTGTGGATTGTTGTGTAAGGATCTGGTGTACAAACACGAACGATTTATTCAAATTGAAACGCGTTGGCAGAGGCGGTAACGAGGAGGACTGAGAGAGAACACGCTGATTTCCTGAGAGGAGAGGATTTCAAACCCAAGTGTTGGGAAGTATGCAGTGGTAACCAGCCGGCAACCCGACCTCTGGAGAGGGATAAAAAGGTTTCCCTACATGCGCAAGATCATCCCTCATGGGGTAAGAGTCCAACCTTATCAGGTTCAGCAGCGATTTCACTCAGATTATACCTCTTTACTTGTTTTTATATTGTGCTTAGAATAAATTTCTTTTTATTATGGTAATGCACCATTTGGAGCACTTTTATTTTTCTTTTGAGCTTACACTCAAAGAATTATGTGGACTTAATTGAAGATCTACAAGTGTAATCCACTACCATCTTTGGAATCACAGATATCCTCCTGTGTAAGTGCATATTTGTTTCAGTGGAGAACTTCTGGTCACACATGGTGATAATTAAAATACCTTTTATACTACACGGGCATTATAAGGTTTTTTTGATCGTAGTAAAATATAAGTGAATACAGAATAACACGATCTTTTTCTGCTTATTTATATGTATGAACATTGGTGGAAAACTATATCTGGATACACAATACCCTCCTTTTGGGATCAAATCTTGTTGGAACCATATGAACATTGAGGACATTGTTCTTGGGACTCTAACAATACGTATATATTTTGGACTACCTTTTTTGTGCACTTTTTGAGATTTTTATAGAGTATAAGCGCCAGATTTGTTTGCATATGTTTGAAAGTTATAGAATGAAGTTAGGGTCATAGGGTCACACAGTAATGTCATTAATCACCTCTCCCAGCAGTATGAGACAAGAGACAGCACACGGAACGCACTTCTCTCCAACACTAATATGGAGGTCCTAACTCTAAACACTGAGAGCCGCTATATTGGGGCATGCATTCATGTGTTTTTAAATTGAGAGCTTACTTACCAAGAGGTACCCCAGGAACCTGCAAATGGAAATACCTAACTCTGGGAGAAAATGACGTAATAAACAAGGGGAACACTTATATTTCACACATTTCATTCATATCCTATAACAGATAATAAGATGATTTACATATTGTTGTTATTAAATCTCCTTCAGGAAGACAGAAGGGACACATATTGGGGTACCCATGATCTCAGGAGCTCAGTGGTTATTGTTTCAAGAAATTTAATTATTGTAAAACTTGTGATAATGGGGACTATGCTAAAGCACCGGTAAAGACAACGAGTATGTGTCTAGCTGGTACACAATCACACTGGCTTATATATAACAGCTAAGGTTTTGTAGCCATTAAATGAAATATAACAGCCCATATTTCTCTGTTATGAAATGTATATCTGTATGGTATGTTTCTATAAATCATTCCATGTCTTTACCAGGCTGGTAGGGTATGTAATGTGACCTTCCTGCTAAGCTATTTATGGTTACAGAAAGGGAAGAATGGAAATTCCTATATATGGCAAAACACAAAATCTCTGGTGTGTGGGGAGTTTGTGTGGTTCCGAGTCATTTTTTACTATTGTCTTTTTGTGAGAAGTTAGGAATTAGATTCTAGTATCTTATAATAGTTTGTGACCCAGGCTATTTTGTTCTGCATGAAAACATCCCAGAACCCATCAAATGTTCAAAACTACTGTCACAATAATAATTTAAAATGTCAATATTCTTCAACTTGTCTACCACAATATTTCAGAAGACACAATTTCTGTACAATGCAATATATTACGCTATAAAAAATATTGTTGTAAATTAAAATAAGATTTATGTATAATATTGCAAAACCATATCTATCACGTCATTTTGGTGCAGAGATTGTAAGCTTGCGAGCAGGGCCCTTTTACCTCTCTGTCTGTATTACCCAGTATTGTTTCTGTGTTGGTTCCCAATTGTAAAGCGCTACGGAATTTACTGCTGCTGTATAAATAAACGACACTGCGTCTCTCTTCCACTCTCATCACATCCCCCCATGAATGAATAGCCATGGTTCTAGTTGAGTGTCTACTACAGTCTGCCCTGGGTCATCAATATATTCTTCTTATAACGGACTAACCGGTACACAGAAGTAATAACAGTATGCAATACTTCTACTAATACAATAGCTAGAGAACTAGTCCTTCTCTTTGCCAGAATGCGAATACTGAAATAAATCCTAACTGGCCAGGGTAACCCTCAAGTGAAAAATCGTGAGAATTGTGCAGGTTATACAAGAACACCCCATCCATCCATCATTTGGAGCAAAAATTATTTCGTATACAAAGCACGTCATCTAAATCCGGGCAAAATGAATGTAAAGACCATCTGATGCTGCAGAAAGAGAGGGGCAGCTTTATGTTCCTGTTGCACTGTCCCGCTGGTTCAGAAACCGTCCCATATGTATCATATTGTGTGTTTGTTTACATTAATACTTTTCTCTATTTATTTTCTTTGCGCAGTTAAGTCAGTGGTTATTAGAAGGTAATAAATACAGCGGACAGCAGGCTGTTTAATTATGAGTAAGTTGAACTCCCAAAAGTGTGTTGGGTGAGTCAGCAAAGACTGAGATACCATCTGTTATGTGAACTTGCCGGACGCTCGGTGGAGAAAGTGGCGAATTAAATCTGCTGACCCAGGTTAGATTTTATTTTGTTAAGAAGTCTGTGGATGTCAGCAGCTTGGAGCAATATGCCACAGCCATTTCAGGAGGAAAAGAAAATGTAGCATTAAGCATCAGAGACAAATAAAGTGAGAATCGTCTGTATTAAGAGTTATTACTCTGAGGGAACATGGAAAGGTGAATCTAGGACGCAGCTCTCCATTTAGGCTGGAAGCTTGTTTCACGGCCATCGTGCACATAGCAATATGCGTATTCAATACATTGAATTTCAAGTGACGAGCTGAAATGTTGTTGTTGACAACCTTATCAAGTTGTCACACACTGCATTGTGGGTAAGAAGAGACAAGAAAATATATACTAGAAAGAACCCTCTGGACCAGGGGCGTAACAACAGGGATTGCGGCACCTATGGAGTTAGTCGAAAATGTCATCAGCGGACCTGTACCCCAGTATCGCTATGGGGAATTTCTTTTCCATTCTACATTGTAAGTTTCTCGATTGGATCTCAGCTGCTTCTTTTCTCCAACCCTTCAATGATAACTGTTTCTCTGTAGAAGGTAATGGAGGATGTCTGGTCTGAGCAGGGTAAATGTTCACTCTTCTTCCCAAACTATCCAACTTTGAAGGTTGTAGGACAACTCAAGAATTTGGGGTTGTCGTCTGCAGCGGTACAAAGTGTCCAATGTCCAGGGGGAACCGGTTGGGCAGGTCGGGTTTTTCCTTGTTGAAAACAAATTGGGCAAATGAGATTATAATTTGTGGGATGGGGGTCACATTTCCAACCTTGCACGTTTTACATAGTCCTGACCAACCCTACCAAATCAAGTTGATTTTATGGGATAATTCTAAAGACAAGAAGGTGGTTGAGCATCTTGGGATGCTGGATAGACGAGTAAGCACACAGATAGAAGGGACCACACTTTTTGTAAAAAGGAGTCTTTATGTGTTAATGTTAAACACACAACTCATCACTTCAACATTAGACAGATAGAGTTGTGTGTGTTTGTGGCACTGTCTGATGGTAGTTTTTTGTCTGCTGAGGGGAATTTCGTTCTAATTTATGTAGGATGAGAGCAGAGTTTGAGGACAAAAAATGAAAAGTCTAAATTAATAAGGGGTTTGGTTCTAAAAAGCTTCGGAGGTTGGACTTGATCATTCCTGAGTTTCCGTAAACTCGCAAATCTAGAAGCCTCTCCCTTTTATGTGCGTTGGAAGTGGGTGTGCACCTCTAAATGCACTTGACCCACAATTAGGCTCGCTCGTGTAAATAAGAAAGCAAGGTGACCAAGAAATACCTAAAGAAGCCTGACAGGTAAAATGGGGGAGTTAGAGCTAGTAGCAATGAATGAGCAGTATGATATTATAGGTATTACTGAGACCTGGTGGGATGATACACATGACTGGACAGTCAACTTGGAAGGCTATTCTCTCTTCAGGAGGGATAGGGTAAATAAAAGGGGAGGAGGAGTATGTCTTTATATTAAGCCAGAATTAAAACCAAGTATTCAGGAAGTTATATACGAGAATATTGGTGATAATATAGAGGCATTGTGGGTGGAAATATCCAGTGGAGGAAAAAGTTCAGAGAAGTTGTTGATAGGGATATGCTATAAACCGCCAGATATTAGTACGATTGAGGAAGCCCAACTTCTACAGCAAATTGAAAAGGCTACACAACTAGGTCAAATTTTAATTATGGGGGATTTTAATTATCCGGACATTGATTGGAGTACTGAGACCTGTGGTACAGCTAGGGGAAATAGGTTTCTGAGCACGCTAGAAGACCATTACATGTCCCAATTAGTAGAGGAACCAACTAGGAACCGGACTATACTGGACCTAGTGATAACAAACAATGTAGACTTAATATCAAATATTCAAGTAAGGGAACACTTGGGAAATAGTGATTATAATATGGTTTTATTTGAAATTAGTTTCCAGAAGCAACAGTATAAGGAATCAACTAGGACTTTAAACTTTAAAAAGGCAAATTGTAATATGCTAAAGGAGTCTATAAAGAGCATAGACTGGGACAAAGCCTTTGAAGGAAAAAATACGGAAGAAATGTGGGCTGTCTTTAAAATGTTGTTGGAAGCAAACACGTATAAGTTCATTCCTATGGGAAATAAATGTGAAAGAATTAAGTCTAAATCAATGTGGCTAAATAAAAAGGTAAGGGAAGAAACGCAAAGGAAGAAGCGTGCATTTAAATTGTTTAAGTCTGAAGGGTCAGAGGAGTCCTTCTGTAAGTACAAGGAATGTAATAAAACATGCAAAAAGGAAATTAGATTGGCTAAATTAGAAAATGAAAGGCACGTTGCAAAAGAAAGTAAGACAAACCCCAAAAAGTTTTTTTAAGTATATAAATGGCAAAAGGATTAAAAAAAAAAATAATATAGGACCCTAAGAAGTGAGATGGGTGAATTGATAAATGATACTAAGGAAAAAGCAGAGGTATTAAACACTTTCTTTTCATCAGTATTTACTAGAGAGGAACAAATGGTAGGAGTAATACATAAAAATGGAAATGAAACCATGCCATTAATTAATACTTGGTTGTCAGAGGAAGAAGTCCAAAGACAACTGAAGAATATTAAGATAAATAAAGCTCCAGGTCCAGATGGCATACACCCAAGGGTCCTTATGGAGTTAAACTCGGAAATAGCTAGGTCGCTATTTTTAATTTTCAGAGATTCAATCTCATCAGGCTCAGTAGTGGGGAAACTACTGGAAGGTATTTTAAGGGATAGTATTCAGGATTACTTGGTGCGCAATAAAATTATTAGTGGGAATCAACATGGATTTGTGAGGGATAGGTCATGTCAAACTAATCTAATTAGTTTCTACGAGGAAGTTTGTGGGAACTTAGACCAGGGCAACACAGCAGATGTAGTCTACTTAGATTTTGCAAAGGCCTTTGATACAGTGCCACACAAGAGGTTAGTTTACAAAATAAGGGAACTGGGTCTAGGAATCAACATTTGTACTTGGATCGAAAACTGGTTAGAGAATAGGGAACAGAGAGTTGTGATAAATGAAACATTTTCTAATTGGTCAAAAGTCTTAAGTGGAGTACCTCAAGGTTCTGTGCTGGGGCCACTCCTTTTTAATATATTTATTAATGACCTTGGTGATGGCTTAGAGAGTAAACTTTTTATTTTTGCAGATGACACTAAACTATGTAAGGTAATAAAATCAGAGCAAGATGTAGCTTCTCTACAGAGGGACTTAAATAAACTGGAGGATTAGAATATGAGGTTTAACATAGATAAATGTAAGGTTATGCATTTAGGGATCAAAAACCAGAACATAATCTATAAATTAAATGGAATTAATTTAGGAGAATCTATAATGGAAAATGATTTGGGACTGCTCATAGACTTAGCAATAGTGCTCAGTGTCAAGCAGCAGCTGTAAGGGCAAACAAAGTATTGGCATGCATAAAAAGGGGCATAGATGCAAGGGAAGACAGTGTAATTTTGCCAATCGTTGGTAAGACCTCATCTTGAATATGCAGTACAGTTCCATCCAGGGTATGGAGACATTAAATTATGAGTAAAGGTTAGCCAGTTTAGGCATGTTTACTTTAGAAAAGAGGTGTCTAAGGGGATATATGATTACTATGTACAAATACTTTAAGGGCCAATACAGAGAACTTTCATGGGGACTTTTTACCCCAAGGACTTTTTACCCCAACTTTTTATACACAGGACACGTGGTCTCCCCCTAAGGTTAGTGGAGAGGAAATTTCACAACCAGCAAAGGAAGGGGTTCTTTACAGTAAGGGCAGTCAAGATATGGAATTCATTGCCAGGGCAGGTTGTGATGGCAGATTCAACAGATATGTTTAAGAAAGGGTTAGACATTTTTTTAGCGGAAAAGAGTATCCAGGGATACGACCGTTAATTAAAATGAAGGATAGTAGTGGATATTGGGTTAAAATAGGACTGCAATATTGAGTCTTGGGGGATTTTCACAATTGAAACAGATTGGCGGTTGCTTACTCTGGATCAATTTCAAATATAAGTGCAGGATCTCAGGAGATCCAAAATAGGTTGAACTTGATGGACTGGTGTCTTTTTTCAACCTCATCAACTATGTTACTATGTTACTATATTACTATGTTACTATGTTACTATGTAAGTAGTTTTTGCAGTATCATCACATCAGTTGTGTAAGGACTCTATAAACGCTACAACTTTCCTCTGAACTTAACAGAAACCTGTCTGAATATCCGTTAATAAAACGTACAATCGCACTAGGTAACATTATCACAAGCATTTGATTATTCTGATAAAACAAATAAATAGATTATTCTTCTTTTACTGGAATTAAATGATCCACAAACACAACCTTTCCCAACAATGCTGAAAGACCCGAGGAGCGCTCCATTGTCAAGTGATGGCAGCTCAGTGAGCTGTGGTTCATGAGATTAATGAGTTTGGAGTAAATGTCTAATGCTCTTCAATCAATGCTGTTTTCTCGCTGTGTGCATTAGGGATCCTGGTGCTAATGAGCCATATGTCACTTTCTGGTGACATTTACGGAGACGGTGTCCTCCTAGCAGCATGGAGCAGGGACAATAACAGATTAAGTGACTCCCTCACATTTTAATTTCATTTATTAATATTGGATATCACTTCCATTTAGCATCTTGGCAGAAAGCTAAGCGAATCCTAATGTAGTTCATATTGGCGTCACCTCACTCAATGTGTCACTTACTGGCACCGACTTCATGGTGGCGCGGAATCTTCTTACCAGAACATTCCCTTATTAGGTCCAGCTTCCAGCCTAATGTCACCTGTATAATTCTGTTATAGGACAATTAATGTCATCATTATCAACAACATCCAGGATGGGGTATCAGGTTCCGAGCACAAAGATCTGAGTTTAAGGGAATAAGAATTATTGGTCTTTACTCCTGAAATCTCATTACGCTGACTGAGAGCGAGACACAAACATATTCAAAGATACTTCATAAAATGTTTTTGCAAACTTGCAACTAAATGAATCCACCAGACCGTGTCATTTATAAAGGGTGCAGCCGGGACAGCATTCACAGTGATTTTGTTTTAAATCGCACAAACTAATTTTTGTGTGCTAATAGCTTATCAGTACTTAGATTAACCTCTCCAAAGATCTGCAGTACACAGGTAAATACCGCTTCCATTAAATCAGCCCAGTTCAGTGGCCTCAAAATGTTGGTCAAACCAATTTCCAAAAACTTAAAAATTGTGTATTTGGTTCCAGCATTGTTGGGTGTATTTTACAGATGCTAATTGGAGTTTGAAGTCTGTGTTCACAGCTCGCAGTTAAAAGATGTTAAATAAACTATAAGATTCTGCCTTTAAAGGCTTGACAGCTGATATCCTGACTCCCATTACCCCCTTACTCTTATTTAACTATTTCCTTAAATAATTGACACCAAACCTGAGTTTGACAAAATTAAAAAACTTTATTTAAATATGGGGGTGGAGAAAAAGAGCAGTCAGTACGGCATCCGCTAGGCAGAACCAGAATGTCCCAGTATTAACCATGGGACCTCATCCACCGTGGGACAATCAGTAAAACACCGGGTTCAAATGGGGGACAACCAATCACACCCCATATCTACCTTAGCGGAATCCCGTTTCCCGGGCTTTACAGAACCTGCCAATCCTCTGGGCTAAATGGAATGCAACCACAGGGTGACCCACAGGGGCGTTAACTGTACAGAGACTGTAGCCGATTCACTCGAAGAGAGGCAAGTCCAGCGTGCCCATTACCGTAATGTGCGCCCCAACCACTGGCCGACGACTGCGCTGCGTTTTCTGGCAAGTCTGCATCCAGGATCTCCACCAGCAGTTCCAGCAAATCATAACTTAGCACTATCACGATAAGCAGCCATCACATTATGTATGCCACGAAGTACCGCCAATCAGGGAGGGCGGGTGGGCAACGTCCAGACTCCAGAGACTGTTTTACTCTCCGCCCATCCAACATATAGACCCTGTCTACCCCTCCCCTATGACATCAGATCGGCGTACTCTATAGTTAACTATTAACCCCAGAGAATAAATCCAGTTTAAAAATACAGTCTCAGCTTTTAAATTGTCTTCAAGCTTATCATCATCATCATCATCATCAGTTATTTATATAGCGCCAACATATTCCGTAGCGCTTTACAATTGGGGACAAACGTAATAAACTAATAAACAAACTGGGTAAAACAGACAAAGAGGTGAGAAGGCCCTGCTCGCAAGCTTACAATCTATGGGACAATGGGAGATTGACACATGAGGTTAAGTATACATTTTGCATCTTGGCCCAGCCAGACTGCAAAGGTAGGGTGACTCATAAGCTAAATGATCCTGTCACACAATAATGTTGGTCCGGGGGTAGTTGTCTTGTGTGAAATTGTGTAACAGGCTAAAGGTAGTGAGGTTAAGATGGTGGTTGAGGAATATTATACGCTTGTCTGAATAGGTAGGTTTTCAGAGAACGCTTGAAAGTTTGTAGAACAGAGGAGAGTCTTATTGTGCGAGGGAGAGAGTTCCATAGAGTGGGTGCAGCCCGAAAAAAGTCCTGTAACCGGGAATGGGAGGATGTAATGAGGGTGGATGAGAGACGCAGATCTTTTGCAGAACGGAGTTGCCGAGTTGGGAGATATTTTGAGACAAGAGAGGAGATGTATGTTGGTGCAGCTTTGTTGATGGCCTTGTAGGTTAGTAAAAGTATTTTATATTGGATTCGGTAGAAGACAGGCAGCCAGTGTACAGACATACAGAGTGATTCAACAGAGGAATAGCTATTTGCAAGGAAAATCAGTCTTGCCGAAGCATGCAAAATAGATTTTAGGGGTTTGAGTCTGTTTTTGGGAAGACCAGTAAGGAGGGAATTGCAATAGTCAATGCGGGAGATGATTAGTGCATGAATTAAGGTTTTAGCAGTGTCTTGTGTGAGATATGTGCGGATTCTGGAAATGTTCTTTAGATGTATGTAACATGATTTAGATATAGAGTCAATGTGGGGAACAAAGGATAGGCGTGAATCAAGGATTACACCTAGGCAGCGAGCTTGTGGGGTGGGATTTATGGTCATGTTATCAACAGAGATAGAAATGTCAGGTATGCTCTTGTTGGCGGGTGGGAATATTATTAACTCTGTTTTAGAAAGATTAAGTTTGAGTTGACGAGAGGACATCCAAGATGAAATGGCAGAAAGACAGTCAGTTACACGGGACAACACAGATGTCGAGATATCAGGAGAGGATAGATAGATTTGGGTATCATCCGCATAGAGATGATACTGAAAGCCAAAGGAACTTATTAGATTTCCAAGAGAAGCGGTATAGATAGAGAACAGCAGAGGACCTAGCACCGAGCCTTGTGGTACTCCAACTGATAGGGGAAGCGGAGCAGATGTGGCTCCAGAGAAATTAACAGTGAAAGAGCGATTAGAGAGGTAAGATGAGAACCAGGATAGAACTGTGTCTTGAAGACCTAGGGATTGCAGCGTTTGTATGAGAAGAGAGTGGTCAACTGTGTCAAATGCAGCCGAGAGATCAAGGAGAATTAGGAGAGAGTAATGGCGTTCAGTCTTAGCAGTGATCAGATCATTAACAACCTTGGTCAGCGCAGTCTCTGTGGAGTGTTGAGAACGAAAGCCTGACTGAAGAGGATCCAACAGGTTGTTTGCGGAAAGAAAGCGTGTGAGGCGAGTGTAGGCAAGTCTCTCTAGAAGCTTGGAGGGGCAAGGGAGCTGAGAGATGGGACGGTAATTTGAGAGAGAGTTTGGGTCGGAGTTTTGTTTTTTTAGAATAGGAGTAATCACTGCATGCTTGTATAGTGATGGAAAGATGCCAGTAGAGAGTGAGAGATTACAGATTTGAGTTAGAGGTGAAATGAGCACAGAAGACAGGGATCTACCAATTTGCGAGGGAATAGGATCAAGAGGACAGGAGGTAGAGTAGGAAGATAAGAAGAGCGTAGAAATTTCCTCTTCATTTGTGGGGTCAAATGAAGAGAGGGTGTCAGAGGGTAGTGGGAAGGAAATGAGCTGATGGCTTGTTGAGGAAGAGGATACCATTTCTAGTCTGATCTTATCAATCTTGTCCTTGAAGTAGGTAGCAAGATCCTGAGCACTGATAGTAGATGGAGGGTTCGGGGTGGGAGGATTGAGAAGATGATTAAATGTATTGAAAAGGCGTTTGGGGTTAGAAGCCTGAGCATAGATAAGAGATTGAAAGTATGTTTGTTTTGCAGTGTCCAGAGCATTTCGATAGGAGTGGTAGACAGAAGTATATGTGAAGAAGTCATTAGAGCTTCGAGATTTACGCCAGTGACGTTCTGCTTTACGGGACAGTTTTTGAAGATTTCGTGTTGCTTTGGTGTGCCACGGTTGACATCGAAGTCGACGTGTAGTATGAAGTGTCGCTGGAGCCACTTGATCAAGGGCCGTTGCTAAGGTTAGGTGAAAATGAGGTACTGCCATCTCAGGGGATGAGAATGTAGAGATAGGGGAGAGAAGGTGTTGGAGAGAGGTGGAAAATTGTTGAAGATTAATAGAATTCAGATTTCTACGAGTATGAGGAGGCTTGGTTGAGTTAGACAGTAGAGAGGTTAGAGCAGTGGGGGTGAGAGTGTAGCTGATAAGGTGATGATCCGAGAGGGGGAAGGGTGTATTAATAAAGTTAGAAACTGAGCATAGTCTAGAGAAAACAAGATCAAGGCAGTGGCCATCCTTATGAGTAGATGATTCAATCCACTGGGAGAGGTCAAGTGAGGATGTTAGAGAGAGTAGTTTGGAAGCAGCTTTGGAAGGTGGGTTATCAATGGGGATGTTGAAGTCACCCATGATGATGGTGGGGATGTCTGAAGATAAGAAGTGAGGGAGCCATGCAGAGAAATCCTCAATAAATTGTTGGTGTGCTCCAGGGGGACGATAGATCACTGCAACACGTAGGGAGAATGGATTAAAAATGCGAATAGCATGTACTTCAAAAGATGTGAACGTGAGTGATGGGACATTTGGTAGAACTGTGTATGTGCACTGTGGGGAGAGAAGTAGTCCAACCCCACCTCCTTGTCTGCCTTCAGGTCTGGAGGTGTGGGTGAGATGGAGGCCACCATGTGAAAGTGCTGCAGGTGAGGCAGTGTCTGATTGCATGAGCCATGTTTCTGTTATTGCCAGAAGGTTGAGGTTTTTTGAGAGGAAGAGATCATGAACGGAGGTAAGTTTGTTACAAACAGATCGTGCATTCCAAAGGGCACATTTAAAGGACTTTGGAAGAGAGGGTAGACAGGTGATGTGTTTGAGGTTTGCTATAGAACGGTAGTGTTCTGATGTATGTGTGTGTGAGGAGTGTGGGGGACCTGGATTAGGTGATATATCACCAGCTAATAGAAGCAGAGTGAGCGAAAGATAGGCAAGGGGATTGTAAGATGTGTGGCCTTTTATTTTCTGGCGACAGGTGGAGGCTGTACTTGTTAGAGATAATAAATAGGACAACAGTTCATGGGTGTTAAATAGAGGTGAGTGGAGTAATGCAGGTGCAATATGAACAAATTTGTGTGTTGGTGGAGGGGTGAAAGATGACACAGTCCTAAAGATCATGCCATGAAATGAGACTACGAAAAGCAATTTGTGAAACATTGTGAAAAAAGGGGGTAAAAGCAAAAAGCAAGGGTATTTTAAGAATTACCTCTTAGCAGTCTTCCATATAAATAGACAAGTAGTGCAGAAATAGGCTGTGGCAGATGCTGCTTATTGCTGGGAGTTAAATCAAGTCAAATGTAGTCCAATGTTTGTCTAACTGTGCATTTTCGTCCACTTTGTGAGAAAATCCCACTTAGTGTAGAAATCACACACGTCTAACCCCACATACGTCTCCCCATAGAATGAAGCTAAGATGTAGTCAGTCTAATTTAGGAATACACTACAGATGTGCTAATTGGTCAGCTAATCAAAGGAAAAGAAAACATTTGTGGGAAAGGATAGAGGAGGCCAGATACCTATCATAAATTAGGCAGCAATAAAAGACTGTGCCAACCTAAGTTTAAACAGATAACAGTTTCCTATAACATACTTAAACACAGATTGCAGGGATGAAATTCACAGAATAATGATCAGAGTAGTAGTAGCAGCATGGATGAACATACTTAAACACAGATTGCAGGGATGAAATTCACAGAATAATGATCAGAGTAGTAGTAGCAGCATGGATGAACATACTTAAACACAGATTGCAGGGATGAAATTCACAGAATAATGATCAGAGTAGTAGTAGCAGCATGGATGAACATACTTAAACACAGATTGCAGGGATGAAATTCACAGAATAATGATCAGAGTAGTAGTAGCAGCATGGATGAACATACTTAAACACAGATTGCAGGGATGAAATTCACAGAATAATGATCAGAGTAGTAGTAGCAGCATGGATGAACATACTTAAACACAGATTGCAGGGATGAAATTCACAGAATAATGATCAGAGTAGTAGTAGCAGCATGGATGAACATACTTAAACACAGATTGCAGGGATGAAATTCACAGAATAATGATCAGAGTAGTAGTAGCAGCATGGATGAACATACTTAAACACAGATTGCAGGGATGAAATTCACAGAATAATGATCAGAGTAGTAGTAGCAGCATGGATGAACATACTTAAACACAGATTGCAGGGATGAAATTCACAGAATAATGATCAGAGTAGTAGTAGCAGCATGGATGAACATACTTAAACACAGATTGCAGGGATGAAATTCACAGAATAATGATCAGAGTAGTAGTAGCAGCATGGATGAACATACTTAAACACAGATTGCAGGGATGAAATTCACAGAATAATGATCAGAGTAGTAGTAGCAGCATGGATGAACATACTTAAACACAGATTGCAGGGATGAAATTCACAGAATAATGATCAGAGTAGTAGTAGCAGCATGGATGAACATACTTAAACACAGATTGCAGGGATGAAATTCACAGAATAATGATCAGAGTAGTAGTAGCAGCATGGATGAACATACTTAAACACAGATTGCAGGGATGAAATTCACAGAATAATGATCAGAGTAGTAGTAGCAGCATGGATGAACATACCTGAAGATGAAAAGAGAAGAGAAAGATGAGGATTAGTTGCTGTGTTGTCTAACTGTGCATTTTCGTCCACTTTGTGAGAAAATCCCACTTAGTGTAGAAATCACACACGTCTAACCCCACATACGTCTCCCCATAGCTTATTTCATCCCTCAGTTCTTATTCTGCTTGTTTAGGAATAAATATATATATAATATTTTTCATTGGTTTTAAATTTGAATAGTGATATTACTGTGTTTGAGTTTGAAGTTCAAATTCAGCCTTTGCATGGAAAATATTTACAAATATTCTACAATGCAGACATTTACGCTACAACAAGGGTGGAAATGATTGCATCGTCCTGGACACATCACATTTTATCTCCTTGCTTGAATTTAGCTGAATTTTTCTAAACTTTGAGAATTTATAATAATCTTTGAACTTTATAGTTGGCTCAATTATACAGTTTGAGAAACAATTTGTGGCATCTCTAGTAAATGGACAGATCAATTCAACAATTGTCACTCTCCGTATCCCCCCTGCATCAGGCAGCTATATTGAGCTGGACCAGGTGTCCCGAGGAACTGTGGCTATTAGCTGCAGGAAAGACTGTATTTACCAGAAGCCCAAGTTGTGGGGAATGAGCATAAATAATCCTGTTAAATGGACATTTATCTCTCTTGGAAATGGCCCAGAGCCGGAGAAACACACAGAAAACAGTCTCCACAGTATAAGAGCAAGAGGGTCAGTGATAAGTTGTTACAGGTCTATAATCAGGGGTGTTGTTGTATTAGATAACCTAATGCGTCCGTGAGCGGGAATCAGTTGACAGCGGAACTGGAGCACTTAGAAGCATTGCAGCTGGGTAGTGAGGATTACTGATCATGGTACTAGACGTGTTGCTGAAGCTATTGAACAATTCACCAGAGATAGTGTTAATATTTATTGCCCAGTCAGAACTTGACCTGGATGTCTCTGAGAGAAGGTCCTTGTAGGACTAATTCATCAAGGCTCATATCTGCCGCTTTTGAGAGCATCATACGTGAAATCACTCTGCGCATGCCCAGAACCGGGAGATACTGAACGCTACCTTGTCCATCCTCAAAAGCAAAGGACACTTACTAAGGCCTACGATTTTGGGGAGTGAATGAGGCGGGGAAGGGGTGTTTTGCTGTAGTCACTGTACAGTAAGGGTGTGCCAAACTGAAGTTCACGAAACCACTTTCCGACTCAAGCTTTGGGCATCTCAAAGTCACTTGTTTTTCTGCCGTATCTCTTGCTCCAGTTACAGGTCTGGTCTAAGTTCTGATCAGCAGTGATGACGGCTGAGTATGCAGCTATAACCTGTGTCTGCAATTACAAGCAACTGTAAAAATGTATTTTATGCTCAGTTAACATTGAGAACATCCTAATAATTATATTTTTTTGTTGACTGTTTTATCACTAATACTTATATTATTAGCAGGTGACATTAATTAATCAATTTTTGTGCGTTCTTTTGCGGCGCTGTGATCCACAGAGGTATTGTACGTATCCTGCAGTGTCTGGTTTAGTAGAACAGAGCAGACCTGCCCCTGATATCAACAGCGAACAGCGCACCTATCTTGAGATCCGTGCCTGGATGAATTTGGGCGTGTGCAAAGCCGAAATATGTGCATTTAATATAAAACGCAGGTGGATCACGCCCAACGTTATCAATGTTTACTATCTGCTGCCTAAAAAGCGCTAAGTAGCAGGAGATATTTTTTTATTAATAGTAATAATTTATAGAATCATTTTGTTGTATCTGAAGTGATTCTTTATTATTGCAGTATCATTCTGCACTGAATTCTTGTTGCGATAAACATTTGCAATGTATCTAATTTAGGATTATTTATTTCCTATTGCATACTTTCATACTTATGTTACTAATTTGAGTTGGGTGAGAGTAGCAATATTTATCCTGGGTCAACTACAGCAAGTTCAGCGTGATCCGGGTGGCGAGAGGACCATCACATCCTGGGAGACAACCATCCAGGCATTATATAGGAAATTTCCATTTTTACCACCTTTCTTGCTTTTTTCTTGAGCCTCTTTATTGCATTGTATTAAACTGTACAGCCTGACAAGAAATGGATAAATCATTGTGCAAACCAGGGCCTCTCCCTTCCTCAGCGTTAAAAGGCCATAAACCACTTAGGAAGAACGAATCTTTTCTGGCACAAATAAGACTCTCAGTTTCCATGTTGCGTTGTTGTTTCAAGGGAACATGATTAACACGTGAGGACCTGTCATGCAGAGACCGCAGCAGTAAATACTAATTCGGAAACAGCGATTAATCATTGTTAATGGATATCACATTAAGTGAATGGTCATTTAATTCAATCAATTCCATTTATTGCATGTGTGAAGCGGAGTAAAAGATATAAATGATTCTTACATCTTAGTGGATCTGTAAGACGTGTAACGTCTACTCTAACATCTGATTAATGATTATGCCGCAGCTCTGGCGTTATTCGTTTTCTGTGTCTCTCTCGCCCTCGGGATTATTAATACAGCTAGAAATCCACATTCTATTGTACATGTAATTATCGTTCCATCACCCTGATAATCATGCTGATATTCAATGGCTAGCTTCGCATTTTTGTGCTAAAAATAAATATACAGATATGCAAAAAAAGAATTCCGTATATAATTTACGGTGTATAATGTGGAGGAAATTTAATGAAGACGTAGCTTTCTGTCAGCTCTTCGGTTCTATGTTCAAACAGGACGGATTGGAACGTGGATGTGACCAGCTAGTGGGCAGTTAACCTGTTAGTATGACCCCTCTGGTAATGCCTTCTGGCGGAATTCTAGGAGAACTCTAGGTGCAAAATGTTGTACATTGTTCTGCGCCTTGGTCATCGTGTGCGTTGTGAATGAGACCAACAGTCTCTATAGTTTGATACTCTTGTTCTTCAGTAGACCTCCAACAGTTGTGACAGTCGTTCCTCTTCCAGACACGTGTTAGTCACCTAGCAGTACCTACATGTAGAATGACATTTTCAAAAGCGTTCCAACGAGTGTTCCCTGTATCTCAAGTTTGGCCCCAAAATTGTCAGGTTTCACTAGAAGAGTTTGATATTAAGGGGCACATTTATCAAAACTCGCAAAATATGAAAAATAGTTTTCAATCCTTATCGCATTGATAAGGATTGAACTATTTCTCATGTTTATTAAAAAAGCAACACAGGAACAGCAGTTCCGAAAAACTGCTGTTCCTGTGAAGTGGAAATCATACTTTCCACGGTCTCTTCGTTCCTGAAGCAGCATGCAATGAATGGGGCTCCTCTTCTGACTCCACTGCGCATGCGCCGAGTGAAACCCTCAGGCATGCGCACAGACATCTCCGCTCTCTCTCTCTGCAACTATAATTGCAGAGAGCGAGCGGTGAGTGACAGGGAGGGATCATGTGATCCCTCCACACATGCGCTGTCCATCTCTGCTCTTCGGAGCAGAGCTGACAGCACTGAAACTTTTCATTTATGATAATATACGCCAGCTTCAGCTCACGTACATTAACATGTTTGAAAAATTAATTACATTTATTGTTCAATAGCGTTACTGAGCACTCCCCATACATTGTTATGGGGAGTGCTCAGTACAACGACAGGAGATGCAAAGCAGCAGATATGTATGATATCTGCTGCAATGCTACTATCATAAATAGCAAATTAGTGTTTTACTTAGTGATTTTACAGGGGGGAAACCTTTGATAAATAGGCCCCTAAGTGTCCCCAGCTCTCCCCCCGATCACACCAAACAGGTGAATGAACTGACTGTCGTGGTATGAGCTCTATTCATCAACTGTAATCATTTGGCGTGATCGCTAAGAAAAACCAGAAATCGAGGTTTGTACCGCTGGAATTTTTTGACATTTTGTTGCAAATTTGCACATCTTTACCTGCGTCACAATAGAACCTCAATACAACTTCATCGCTGATACAAAAACGACTTCATGTTGATCTCCTGGAGGAATAAACTAAGAGAAGACATAACCCGTCACTGGTAGATCTGGTGGATCTCCACCACAACAAGTGGGAGAGTGGATGATCTCCGCACGATACAATAATCCCAGGGACATCTGGGACAGACAACGGACAACTAGTATATTATAAATATTTACTGTGTGATGTCCAGGAAACTCCATACAGACCTTCAACTTTTCCATGACTGTCAAAAAATCAATGATCCAGTTCACAATGTGGGTTACAGGGTGGTGACCCACCTGAAACAAACTATGGATGTGTGAATTAATTATCAATTATCAATTATTATTAATTATCATCTGTCATCGCAACAATAACAGATGACATTTCGGGTCAATTTAATATACAAGTCATGTGCAGACAATCCCCATGATTAGGATGCACCAGAGAGTCTCTTAATAACATCAATCAAGTGTGTCAGTTGTTCTCAACAGGACCAGAACATTTTTTTGGGGTCAAAAAATGCTATGCATTCTATTGTAAGCCCCTTATTTGGGGTCCCAGAAAAATGGAATACAAAAAAATATAATTGAGCATTACTAATGTATTAATCTTAATCTTTTGCCCAAGGCTCTATAGGAAAACCATCCTCATAATGTTTCTATAAATCAATTTACAATTATTTAGTTTATACCAATGGAAACATGTTGGGGAAAAAAAATAAATCTATATTTTTATTGCTCACTTCGAACTTCAACAGAAGCATTTTGCATTTCTTAACGTCTCCCCGAATGACAATTCATGAGATTATCTCTGCCGTAGAGTTAACTACGAGGCTATTATATTTAAGGAGAATACACAGAATTATGATGAACCGCTTTTTACAACAACGCCTCCTGCATCCGAGGATAATACCGTCTCATAGAGGATTCTTTGTACGCGGGATAATAGCAGATTAGTGGATTGCAATAACAGCCATCAGAGAGCAAATACCATTTGCTTATTTTATTTCCTGGCTGTGTTTTGTTTTGCTGCTGGTCTCGACATTAACCTGAATTACTCTGTAATTACCGAACATTCTGACGTGGCAACAATGTATCAGAACAGAGCGAGAGTCCACCAGGAGCTCATTATCCAAAGTAAGGGATATTATAGTAGGCCAGTATAATAGTTGGGGGCTGAAGGTTTATCTGATACCAGCAGTGAACATGACAAGGGGAAACTGTGCTGCACATTATAAAGGTCTCTGACCTTTTTGCCTTCTCCGTGGTCGGTTGTTGGATCATTAAGCAAAACATGGAGATCATCAAAAGACCCACAACGGGGTCCTGGGGTGAGGCGGTCGGATTAAAAGACTCTGACAGTTTGAATTAATTAGGAGTATGCTGCAAGTCCCAGCGGATACTTCTGTTCAGCAACTGCTCCGTTCTTAACCCTCTCACTGCCGGAGGTTCGTGCCGCTTTTGCATCTCAGCTAGTCACACCCAATTTCACTTTTTGTTTTTGTGTCGTTTCAGCCAGAAATACGTTTTTGGATTTTGTGCTTTAGTCAAGCAAAGTTTATATTGTTTTCTTAGAACAAGTCTTTCCTTTGGCAGCGTACTCCATGGTTAAATCATTGTAATTTTTTACCATGGCCATTATAAAGGGATAAACCGACAAAATAAAATATAATCATGAAGTTAATTTAACCACGAAAACATAACACAAATTTTTGTTCTTTCACTTCTAAAAGGATACTTTAATGTTTGGTCTAAGTATGTGTGCCGCAATAAATATGTGCACTTTAATGCTTATTTAATTTTAGTTTTTACTTCTAGTACAACAGCATGTGTTGATTTGCTGAAGCATAGGCTTGGATGACATCCAAGCCTATGTTACAGCATTTTAATACAAGCTCTAAGACTAGCAATGGTGGAGTAAGGTTGGTCTGTGTCTTATTACACTCTGAAGGATTAATTAACAAAGCTTCAAGAAATGCCGGCCTGCAGTGCATGCGCCGTTTAGTCTTATGTAAAGTAATGCTGATAGTTTTGTGCACCTGCAACCAATTAAACTGTTAAGCGCATGGCTTAGTATTTCAAGACGGAATAGACTACTGAGGTGGATCATAACGTCCCCTCTAATGGGAGAAGCACAGAGGACTGATGTGTCTCTTGCTCATATTACTCTCAAATGCAAACATAAGGTTTCATTTTTTCGAATAAGAAACTTAAATTAATTTCAAGCATTTACAGGGGTGTTCCAGGTTAACAGGGCAGCCCCTGCAAAATTAAATAATGTTACCAATCCTCAGAGTCAGCTGGGATTGGGTGTCCATTTCCCCCAACCCAGTCCTCAAGGAGCCCCTAACAGTGCAGGTTTCCTAGATGACAAGTGATATAATTAGGACCACCTGTGGATGTGCTACATTGTGTCAGGCAGTAATGACTGCACCTGTGCTTCAGCAAGGAGATATGGAAAACCTGCACTGTTAGGGGGCCATGAGGACTGGATTTGGGAATCCCTGGCCTAACATTTCAGTGGGACACCTTTAGCACCATCAAGACAAAGTTTATGCGAAGGTAAAATACCATTGTAATAACAACATTAAACAGCACAAAATGATTTGTTCAAAACATTATTGAGGCTCCAATGAGCAGGAGAAACATTTAATAAAGTGGCCACTAAGTTTATAATTATATTTTTAGTGAAACAAACAAAATAGTGACAGATTTTGTAGTCATACAGCGAGTAATTACCCTAATATGTGCACAGTAACAGTCTCTCGCCGGTCACATTGCAATTCCTTTCTCTGTGTCTACGGATGATATACTCTACCTTAATTGTAATTATATTAATATCCCTTATCCTTGCTAACAGATGACATTTCCTGTTTCAGAACTTATCTTAAAACACCCAATAAATTCACTCCAGTAACGTATTTTATAAACCTTAAAAACTGTTCATTTTATTAAATAATTTGCCCATAACTTTCCTTTTTACAAGCTGCCGTACTCCTACTTTATTTTCCGTAATAAAAATAAATCCAGACTTCTTATTTGGGCAGCAGGTGTATTAGATCTAGGAGTCGTTGAAGAGATTCTACGGTAATTATTAAGTGAAAATGTATTTTTGAAAGTACAGTTACAGTGTTTTATTGGACCTGGCCTTTAAATGCGAATCTATAGACTTTAATGATTCAAGTTTAATACAGTTCCCGGTCCTAGTTGACTACACATTCCCTACTGTTAGGCTGTTGGTAACTTAACAAGACGGTAACTGTGATTTATAGTATCCTGCAATTTTGCTAAAACATGACATTTTGGTAACAAAATTGCAGCCTAATGTGTCTATTTTGACACCACTCAAAATGCTGTGTAGGTTAGAGGCCGATTCAAAATTTGCTTTAATCCAGCTTCTCTCTGCAAAATTTGCACCGGAAAAACCACGTGTGCTGTAAAGTAGGAAATGTAAAACTCACAACCTGATTGAGCGTTGTGAGGAGTGTAAGATGCAGTCTAGTCTAAGTCTAAAATTCAGTGTGCAAATAGAGAAGTGTTAGGAACCCCCACAGCCAGCAACACAAAACCCGGAGTCTGCTCAGAAGTCTGGTTTTCGCTGGAGCCCCTAGTGGTGGGGACAGACTTGGCCACAGACAGCTGAGGGTCGTGAATTGTGCGCGGACTGGGGAGAACCCAGCGATAGAAGGTGGGAGCAATAGCAGAGTGAGGTCCACGCAAGGGTCGAGGCCGGCAGCAGACAGAATATCCAGTACACGAACCGGGGTCAGGGGTCACAGGCAACTCAGCAGTGTAGGAGTCCAGGCAAGAAGGTCAAAAGGGCACAGGCAATCAAAGGAAGTCAGTAAACAAGGCAAAGGTCGGCAACACTAGTCAGAATCCAGAAGTAGTCAGAGAGCAGAGGAACACAGCAGGCTAGTATGCACAAGCAGGAACTATAACCGGCAGGGGAGGATTGCCCCTCCCTGCCTTAAATACTAGCACTGGCCAATGGGAGGAAGGCAGCCCCGGGATGCATTATTAGCCAGCTGGCTTCTTTATTATTTGCACATGCGCCCGGCTGTCCTGAATGCCGGAGTGCAGAGCAGCACACTGAATGCGTCCCGACCATTGCCTTGGCAGCGGCCGGGACAACCCGGAAGTGACGTCCCGGTCGTCATGATGACTGCCGGGACGTGAGGGCAGAGTCGCGGTGGTGCCCGGAGCCGCCGCGGCTCATGACAGTACCCCCCCTTGAGGAGGGGTCAAGGAACCCCGACAACCTGGTTTTCCGGGAAATTTTCTAAAGAATTCAGTGAGTAACCTATCCGAGTGTAGGTTTCTTTGTGGTACCCACGACCGTTCTTCGGGGCCGTACCCCTTCCAATGGACTAAGAGTGAACCTGACCTTGGACATTTTTTGAATCCAGGATTTTCTCCACTATAAACTCTTGATGTCCATCCACTGAAACTGGTTGAGGTTTGACTTTTTTGAAAGCTCGAGCAGGTTTCAACAAAGAACAGTGAAATGTATTGGGATTTCTTAAGGATTCCGGAAGCTTCAGTTTGAAGGCCACTGGTTTGACTTGCTTCAGGATGATAAATGGACCAATAAATTTAGGTCCTAATTTCCTACACGGCTGATGGAGTCTGATATTCCGAGTGGAGAGCCACACAGAGTCTCCAACCTTAAATGTACAAGTGGAACGATGTAAATCAGCAAAAACTTTGGACCTGAATGAAGCTCGAAGTAAAGACTGGTGCACAGATTTCCATATGTTCCTGAGGCGGATGGCCGTGGCTCTGGTTTCAGGTGGTCTATCAGTGTCTAGAGAGGATAAGGAGTTAACTCTGGGATGGTACCCCAGGTTGCAATAAAAAGGAGAGTACTGGGAAGATGTGTGGCATGCGTTGTTGTACGCAGATTCGGCCCAGGGAAGGAGGTCAGCCCAATTGTCATGGTGTTTGGAAATATACAGTCAAAGGTATTGCTCCAAGGATTGATTCACCCTTTCACCCTGTCCATTCGACTGCGGATGGTAGGCAGATGACAAACTGAGGCTGATGCCTAGGAGCGAGCAAAAGGCCTTCCAGAAGACTGCAATAAATTGTGAGCCCCGGTCCGACACAATATCTTCTGGTAGCCCATAGTGACGGAATATATATTTGACGAACAAGGTGGTCAATGAACGAGCAGAAGGTAACTTGGTTAAAGGAATAAAATGGGCCATTTTGCTGAACCGGTCCATGGTTACCCAGATGGTGTTACACCCAGAGGATAGAGCTTAGTCAACAATGAAGTCCATGGACACATGGGTCCAAGGTCTGACCGGCACAGGTAACGGCAGTAATGGCCCGGAAGGGGAACTTCGGTAAACTTTGTTCTTGGAGCACAGGTCACAGTATAATATATACTCTTTTACATCCTTAGACAATGATGGCCACCAAACAGTACGAGAAACAATTTCAATGGTCTTGGCAATACCGGGATGTCCAGAAGCCTTGTTGTCATGACACTGGGAAAGGACCGACTTCCTGAGGTGTACCGGCACGAAAAGTTTGCCACTGAAGTTTCAGAAGGTGCCTGTGGTTGACATTGCTGAAGGGTTTTACCCAATTCCTGCGTGAAGGCAACCAAAATAGAAGAAGCAGGAATAATGGAACAGGGCTCAGAAACTGGACTTTGAGAAGAAATAAAGTTACGGGACAAGGCATCCGCTCTTAGGTTCTTTGAACCAGGCCGAAAGGTAATAATGAACTGGAAACGGGAGAAGAAGAGGGACCACCATGCTTGCCTGGAGTTCAACCTTTTAGCGGACTCAATGTAGGATAGGTTTTTGTGGTCCGTATAGATTGTGATAGTATGTCTTGCTCCTTCAAGCCAGTGGCGCCATTCTTCCAATGCCCATTTGATGGCCAGTAACTCACGATTGCCCACGTTGTAATGTTCTTCAGCGGAAGAGAATTTTTGAGACAGATAAGCACAAGGATGAAGGCGGTGGTCTTTAGAATCTTTCTGAGACAACACGGCTCCAACTCCAACATCTGAAGCATCGACTTCAACAATGAATGGGAGGTCTGGATTAGGATGTCTTAGAACTGGGGCAGACATGAAAGCACATTTCAAGGCTTCAAAGGCGGAAACTGCAGTAGGCGACCAGACCTTAGGATCAGCACCCTTACCGGTCAGAGCTGTGATGAGGATGGAAAATGAACTGATAAATTTCCTATAATAGTTGGCGAATCCCAGGAATCTTTGGATGGCCTTTAAATTAGAGGGTTGTACCCAATCAAGAATAGCCTGTACCTTTGTGGGGTCCATAGCAAAGCCTTCAGGATAAATAACATACCCCAGAAAAGTGACCCTGGAGACTTCGAAGTCACATTTTTCTAGTTTAGCATATAGATGATGATGACGGAGCTTCAGAAGTACTTGTCGAACATGTTCCTGGTGTTTTTCTAATGAGCGGGAGTAAATCAGGATGTCATCCAAATAGACTACTACGAAGGAACCCAAGAATTCACGAAGGACTTCGTTGATCAAGTCTTGAAAAACAGCTGGAGCATTACTGAGGCCGAAGGGCATGACGAGTTACTCATAATGGCCCGTTTGAGTATTAAAGGCGGTCTTCCACTCGTCGCCACTTTGGATACGTATCAAATTGTAGGCTCCTCGTAGGTCAATTTTGGAATAAATTTTAGCTCCCTTTAGTTGATCGACGATGGCTGAGATAAGTGGCAGAGGATAAGTATTTTTAATGGGTATTTTATTTAGCCCTCTGTAATCAATACAAGGCCTCAGCCCACCATCTTTTTTAGCCACAAAGAAGAAGCCTGCTCCGGCAGGAGACTTGGAAGGCCGTATGAAGCCTTTTTGCAGGTTCTCCTTTACATATGATTCCATGGATTGGGTCTCTGGAATAGATAAGGCGTGTAATCTTCCCTTGGGCAACCTAGAACCAGGGACAAGGTCAATAGCACAATCATACTCCCGATGTGGAGGAAGAACATCCGCTTCTTTTTTAGAGAAGATGCAGAGAACTCATGGTAATGAAGAGGCAACCGTTTAGGACAGATCTGAGTAATTCTGAGTAGTAGAGACAAACATGAGGAAGAACATCGAGGACCCCACTTGATAATCCCCCCCTTGGTCCAGTCGAGACAAGGATTGTGAAGAACTAGCCAGGGGTGGCCCAGTATTAATGGAACCGAAGGACAATTAATTAGATACAGAGAGATGGTCTCGGAATGAAGGGCACCCAAGTTTAACTGAGGAGGTGAACGATGATATATCTCACCCTTATCTAGACGATTTCCATCCAATCCGAAAACCGTGATGACGGATTCCAATGGAACGGCTGCGAAACCCAAGGACCAGGCGAGGGCCAAGTCCAAAAAGTTTCCGGCAGCTCCACTGTCCAGAAAAGCTAGGATGGACATATCTCGTCCATTAAAGGTGAGCTGAGCAGGTACAAGCAAATAATTTTTTGGAGAGATTACTTGTAGGCCTAAGTGGACACCCTCCATGTTCACTTGGCCCGGTCTTTTCCCGGTTTAACGGGGCAGGAATAGAGCAGATGGCCCTTCTCTCCACAATACAGGCAGAAACCCAAAGTACGCCTCCGGGTTTGTTCCTCCGATGATAGTCGATATGCCCCCAGTTGCATAGGTTCGACTTGATCAAAAGGAGCAGCTTGAGGAAGCATAGGAGAAAAGGTAGAAGAACATTCCTTTTCGATCTTCCTTTCTCTGTATCTCCTGTCGATTCGGATAGCTAGCTGCATAAGTTCTTCAAGGGAATCTGCAGTAGGATATTGGACCAGGGAGTCCTTTATTTGCTCAGAGAGGCCCAGACGGAATTGACAACGAAGAGCTGGGTCATTCTATGCACAGTCTGAAGACCAACGCCTGAAACTGGAACAATATTCGTCCGCGGAACATTGCCCTTGTGATAAGGATCGAAGCTGTGCTTCGGCAGAAGCCACTCAGTCTGGGTCATCATAAATCAACCCAAGTGCTTCAAAGAAGGCATCCACAGACTGTAACTGAGGGCTGTTGGAATCTAAGCTGAAGGCCCAGGATTGCGGATCCCCTTGTAGGAGACAGATAATTATCCCTACCCTCTGCTGTGGAGATCCAGATGAGAGTGGTCTCAATTTGAAATAGAGCTTGCAGCTGTCACGAAAGTTACGGAAGAGCCTGCGATCTCCCTAAAAGCGGTCGGGTAAATGAATCTTGGGTTCCACCACAGCAGACTGAGCGGCTTGTAAAGCTCTAGACGCTTGTTCTTGGGCAGCCTGCCGCTGGGACAGCTCCTGGACCATCTGGGACAAAGTCTGGATTTGTCCTGCCAGCACTTGTGCCGGGCTTGGTTCCATAGGACCGAATGATACAACTCGCTCACTCCAGTATAACCCTTTTTTGGGCCGGTTATAATGTTAGGAACCCCCACAGCCAGCAACACAAAACCCGGAGTCTGCTCAGAAGTCTGGTTTTCGCTGGAGCCCCTAGTGGTGGGGACAGACTTGGCCGCAGACAGCTGAGGGTCGTGAATTGTGCGCGGACTGGGGAGAACCCAGCGATAGAAGGTGGGAGCAATAGCAGAGGGAGGTCCACGCAAGGGTCGAGGCCTGCAGCAGACAGAATATCCAGTACACGAACCGGGGTCAGGGGTCACAGGCAACTCAGCAGCGTAGGAGTCCAGGCAAGAAGGTCAAAAGGGCACAGGCAATCAAAGGAAGTCAATAAACAAGGCAAAGGTCGGCAACACTAGTCAGAATCTAGAAGTAGTCAGAGAGCAGAGGAACACAGCAGGCTAGTATGCACAAGCATGAACTATAACCAGAAGGGGAGGATTGCCCCTCCCTGCCTTAAATACTAGCACTGGCCAAAGGGAGGAAGGCAGCCCCGGGATGCATCATTAGCCAGCTGGCTTCTTTATTATTTGCGCATGCACGACGGCCGGGACGTGAGGGCAGAGAGTCGCGGCGGTGCCCGGAGCCGCCATGGCTCATGACAAGGAGGCCAGTGTTTATGTGCAGTGTTAGCCCTGACTGCAAATACATCTTTATACTTGCTCACCCCGTTACAAATTCTGTATTAGAGAAAAATTTGCACATAACTGAGCCGCATTAAAGATACGCCTGTCATCATTGTCCCAATCATCATCATTATCTTCCCAGTTATCATCATCAATCCCAATCATCGTCATATCAATCATCATACCAATCATTATCATCATCATCACCATCATCATCATCAGTCACCATTCCAATCCATCATCATCCCAAATATCATCATCATCATCATCCCAGTCATCATCATCATCCCAGTCATCATCATCATCACCGTCACAATCATCGTCATATCAATCATCATACCAATCATTATCATCATCACCATCAGTCATCATTACAATCCATCATCATCCCAATCATCATCATCATCATCCCAATAATCACCATCCCAATCATCATCATCATCATCCCAATCATCACCATCAAAATAATCGTCAAACCAATCATCATCATCATCATCATCATCCCAATAATTATCATCATAATCATCATCATTATCATCATGATCATCATCATCATCATCATCCACATCATTTTCATCATCCCAATAATCAGCATCATCTTCATACTCATCTTCATAATCATTATCATCCCAATAATCATTATCCCAATAATCATCATCATCACCATGACAGTCATCGTCATATCAATCATCATACCAATCATCATCATCATCCTCATCCCGAAAATCATCATCATTATCATCATCCCCATTATCATCATCCCAATAATCAGCATCATCTTCATCCTCATCTTCATAATCATTATCATCCCAATCATAATAATCATCATCACAATCATCATCAACCCAATAATCATCATCATCATCCCAATCATCGTCACATCAATCATCATCCCTATCATCGTCAGCTCCTAATTGGTTACTCGGTTATTAAGTAGCCAGGCTCAACGGAGCTTAATTAATCTTGCATCGCGTGCAGTCCGTTCAGTCAATAGGGTTTTTATTTATTTCTTAAATGGATTATCCATCTTCACTTTGGATTACGTTGGAAGATGAAAGGAAGAAGATTTAGGTATGTACTTAGTAGGGATGCCACCTTAACTTTTAATTTATTATTTTGTTATTATTTTCATATTACTGGAGTGTTATTATTTCTTTTATTTTCAACGGAGGCCAAGAGAGTGTATACTATAGAGAGTGTTACCCTGATACCCATCAGCCAGCTGTACCAGGAGGGGTACTTACAGCTGGTGCTTTCTAGCTGTGTTTCCTGATCATGCTTTTGTCCCTTCCCCTAGAAGACCGGGCACAATACGGCGTGCCGGGGCTTTTAGAAAATGGAAGTGGTAAAAATGTATGTTTAATATCCAGTTTCACCAAGTTATTTAGGGGTTTGCAAACTACCACACAAGGAGCACGCCTAGTCTATAGGTAATGACAGAAAACTAACAGGAACAACAGCAAGTACATCAATAAATGAAGCAGCCCCCTGACAATGCCTACAGTGAGATGCAACAGTTTATATATGAATGCAATAACGCAACTTTAATTCAAATTACTATCTCCTTCATTTATTAAGGTGAATTTAAATAATGGCAGAGAAACTTTTTCTTGTCAAAATTCATCCCGGGCACATCTATGTGTCTCCAGTTTTAATCATAGTTGCCTACTCTCCTGGACTCCCTGGAGAGCAGGGCAACCTCTCAGATCCTGCCTACTTCGTTAGTAAAATGGGAGGGGTGGAGCTTAGTGATGCGATTTTTGCATTATCATAGTCCGCCCCCTGTTGTAATAGGCTAAAATGGAAGGACAAAAATGACACAAATCTCTGAGCCCCGCCCCCACACGCCCACCTACCCCAGGATCTCCCGGAGGCTGACAAAAGTTGGCAACTATGGATTTAATGTATGTGGCTTAAACAACCTGGGGCCAATCAGAGGAGAATGGAGGCAGCTGGAAGCCGTAGACTGAGAGTTATATAGTGGAAGAAGCAAGGTTCCCAGCAGCACAGATTATATAAGGAGATATGTGATGTGTTAGTGAGGACAGGGCTGTATGTGACAGGGGCAGTGACATGATGTGAGGAGGGGAATGGAGGCAGCAGGAAGCCACAGACTGAGAGTTATATAGTGGAAGGAGCAGGGTCCCCCAGCAGCACAGAGTATATCAGGAGATGAGTTATGTGTTAGTGAGGACAGGGCTGTATGTGACAGGGGCAGTGACATGATGTGAGGAGGGGAATGGAGGCAGCAGGAAGCCACAGACTGAGAGTTATATAGTGGAAGGAGCAGGGTCCCCCAGCAGCACAGAGTATATCAGGAGATGAGTGATGTGTTAGTGAGGACAGGGCTGCATGTGACAGGGGCAGTGACATGATGTGAGGGGGGGAATGGAGACAGCAGGAAGCCATAGACTAAGAGTTATATAGTGGAAGGAGCAGGGTCCCCAGCAGCACAGAGTATATAAGGAGATGAGTGATGTGTCAGTGAGGACAGGGCTGCATGTGACAGGGGCAGTGACATGATGTGAGGAAGGGAATGGAGACAGCAAGAAGCCACAGACTGAGGGTTATATAGTGGATGGAGCAGGGTCCCCAGCAGCACAGAGTATATCAGGAGATGACTGATGTTTTAGTGAGGACAGGGCTGCATGTGACAGGGGCAGTGACATGATGTGAGGAAGGGAATGGAGACAGCAAGAAGCCACAGACTGAGAGTTATATAGTGGACGGAGCAGGGTCCTCCAGCAGCACAGAGTATATCAGGAGATGAGTGATGTGTTAGTGAGGACAGGGCTGCATGTGACAGGGGCAGTGACATGATGTGAGAAGGGGAATGGAGGTAGCAGGAAGCCACAGACTGAGTGTTATATAGTGGAAGGAGCAGGTTCCCCAGCAGCACAGAGTATATCAGGAGATGAGTGATGTGTTAGTGAGGACAAGGCTGTATGTGACAGGGGCAGTGACATGATGTGAGGAAGGGAATGGAGGCAGCAGGAAGCTACAGACTGAGAGTTATATAGTGGAAGGAGCAGGGTCCCCAGCAGCATACATTAGTGATGTGAGGCTCCTGTCACACTGATGTATAAAGACTGCCATGTCAAATATATCTCTATATTAAAAAATACATACATCCAAGTTGCTTATATTTTGCCAGACCTTCCAATTCATACAAAGTTATGTATTGTGTTTTATCTCAATCCTCCCAGAATACCCTCTTTGGATGTTCAACCTAAGTTATAGAAATAGTTTTCCTATTTGTCCGACTCTTAACACAAAACGTAATTCAGTCGACAACTATTGCTGAATAAAATGTCTGTATCTTGCAGCCTCCAACTGGCAAATGATTAAGATTTGTTTAAGGATATTCTATATATTTTTGTGAAGATTACTAAACCTAAGTTATTTCACTGTTAGTCTGCCCTGTACATATTAGTCAGCGCCACACTGGGAGCATAATTCATACATCTGCACTCAGGGTAATTTTGTTACTAGACATTTTGTAGTTTAATTTTATATTTTAGCCCATAAATTTTGTAGCGGAGTTAGGGAACAGAATACAGATTGTGCAGCCCAAAGGAATACCTACCTAGAACATGTTAAATCCAGCAACCAAAATAGCTCTCCGGGACACAGCTAAAATGATGTAAGTACATAAAGTAGAGACTTGAAAGCATTTCGGAACATCTGTAGCTGATCTTCAAAGCTCTTTGTTAGATGTTAGATTAAATAGATGAGAGTCCCAGGTGGCGGACAATGGATGCAGATGTAGGGGGAGCTGAGAGGAGCCCACTAAACAGATGTTTGGCTGCAGCAAATGGCCTTTTAAAATGACACAGGATTGTTTTTCATCAAATAACCTTTAGAGATTTTAATTTCTATTCAAAAAAATGTTGTCGTTGCCCAATCTTATGACTACTAATAGATCATTTTTATATGATTGACTGTGCTACCGCAAAACTGCAAGATTTTACTTTTTTCTCAGCCAGAAAAGATGACTTTGTGATGCTGAAGTGGTTTGTTACATTATACGACCCTACATCCATTCAGCCTGAAATTTAAAAGACTAGACAGGATTTTTTTTTATAGAGGGCAAAAAGCTTAAACTGCAAAGAGCAGCATGTCAGTTAGTTAAGACTTTTATATTATTATTTATGTTCGTTTCAGATATATTATTCAGCTCTGTAAGATAATGTATTTCCTTTAGTAAAATAGTGGTTTCTACATTCTTTTTATAAAAGTGAAACATCTCCTACAGGGTAACATCATTTTTGTTTCAGCACCACAGACAACATTTCTGGGCAGATTTACGATTTTAATAAAAATCAAGTTTTCATCTCATATAGTATTATTCTATTGGAATTTGATTTATGATTCTTTATAAATATTTGGGTATTTTAGAGTTGTCCCACAACAATAAACATTTCCTTCTGTATTTTGTCCACTTATCTAATTATATATTTATGTCATTTGAGGAAAAACTGTAAAAACAGTCAATATATTAAAGAGATGGAGGGACAAATTTATCAAAACCCTCTAAAAAGGTTGTTTTTGTCCTTAGCAACTAATCAGATTCTATAATTTCCTAGGATGTACTAGATAAATGATTGCTGGAATCTGATTGGTTGCTATGGGCAACACCTCCATTTTTAATTTTTAGAAGCTTTAATAAATCTACCCAACAATCTGTTAAGTTACCCCTAGAGAAAAAACTCCGGGGGAACAAGCTGAACACAATTTGGAAAATAAATCTAAGACAAATATCTAATCACCATATTTGAGAAATCTAAAAAAAGTTTTGAGACCATGGTCGAAATAATCCTTAATAGTCTAATAGTCTCTCTTCCAATCTGTGTGACAAGTAATAGGGAGATTATTTTGCAATTGTGGCATTCCTAAAATGGATGAATGAAAAAAAGCAATCCATACAGTATGATAATAAAGTTGGATAAAGATTCCATACAGATACAGATTTGTGTTAGCTCTAAGTATGTTGTGGATGTGACATAGAAACTGGGTCCAAAAGGTAAGTATAATGCAGGATATGAAGGTAACTTCGCATTTAGAGACCCTTCTATATGGCATTCAGAAACCCATTCTGGGATTGGCATGCATGGTTTGCTGTATAATATACAAAATCTTTTACTGCCTGTGAGTGGATATGTAAATCATCAACATCATCATCATCATTCCAATCATCATAATCATCATCCCAATTGTCATCATCCCAATCATCATCATCATTCCAACCATTATAATCATCATCCCAATCATCATCATTATCCCAATCATCATCATCATCAATATCCCAATCATCATCATCATCATTGTTATCATTCCAATCATCAGCATCATCATCATCATCATAATCCTCATCATCTCAATCGTCATCATCTCAATAATCATCATCATCATCCTAATCATCATCATCATTGTCATCATCATCATCATCATCATCATCCCAATAATAATCATCATCATCATCCCAATCGTAATCATCTCAATAATCATCATCATCCCAGTCATCACCATCACAATAATCGTTATATCAATCATCATACCAATCAGCGTCATCATCATCATCATCCTAGTAGTCATCATCATAATCATCATCACAATCATCATCATCATCCCAATAATCATTACCTCAATAATCATCATCATCCCAATCATCTTCATCATCACCATGACAATCATCATCATACCAATCATCGTCATCATCATCTTAATCATCATCATACCAATCATCGTCATCATCATCTTAATCATCATCATACCTAAAATCATCATCATCTCAATAATGTCATCATCATCTTCATCATCATCCCAATCATCATCATCATCATCATCATTATCATCATCATCATCATCCCAATAATCATTATCTCAATAATAATCATCATCCCAATAATCGTCATCATCTCTATAATGTCATCATCTTCATCATCATCCCAATCATCATCATCATCCACATTCCAATAATCGCCATCATCATCTTAATCATCATCATACCTAAAATCATCATCATACCTAAAATCATCATCATCTCAATAATGTCATCATCATCTTCATCATCATCCCAATCACCATCATCATCATCCACATTCCAATAATCATCATCCCAATAATCGTCATCATCTCTATAATGTCATCATCTTAATCATCATCCCAATCATCATCATCATCATCATCATTATAATCATCATCATCCCAATAATCATTATCCTAATAATCATCATCATCCCAATCATGTTCATCATCACCATAACAATCATCATCATATCAATCATCATCATCATCCACATTCCAATAATCATCATCCCAATAATCATCATCAGCTCAATAATGTTATCATCATCTTCATCATCACCCCAATAATCATCATCATCTCAATCGTCATCATCCCAATAATCATCATCATCATCTCAATCATCATCATCCCACTCATCATCAGCCCAGGAATCTGTGGGACCAAATACATTTCATTATATCCCTCTGTAGAGATTTTGCTTCCTTAAATTTTTTTACCTAACCCAAAAAGGTTAGACATTCTTGGCTGGTTACCACGATCAGGGGAGATAACACACCTAATCATACTAACCCGCCTAACAGTCAGTCAGAGACGCACTACTATATTATAAGGGTCAAAAGCCTAGCAGAACCATTATACATAAAGTATTTAGTCCCCACTAAGTCCTGGTCCTATTCCATCAGGTTTAAGGTATTTATGTGCAGTGAGGTTTTTGCTTAGAGTTATCTCAGTGGTCTAAGCACTGACTGCACCTCTCATTTACAGCTCAGATCGGAGAGTCTACTTGATGCTACGAGAGGTGATAAAGGGATAGGTAGTTAGATGTAAGGGAATTAATTAATTTCACAATGATTACTGTTATTCATTTTTATAATAAATTATAATATATTGTATATGTTTACTATCGTGTATATCTTACTTCCTATATAATTACATAAGTTACTTCTAAATAAGTAAATATAATTTACATACTAAAGTCTGCTCACAATAATTCTAACCATTACAAACATTCTATAAGTAATTAACGTCTTATGCCTTGAGAGACCCCAGACCACCGTGTAGTCCCGGATTTAATGTTATCACCCAAGTCTGTTACTTTACAGTTCTCTGTGAATCAGCAAAGTCATTTTTAATAAAACATTTTTTCCAAAAAGGTTTTCAATTGAATTCTTTTATTCTTTTAATATTTTTTAAGACTCCTCTTATCGGTGGCGGAGTGTATCACCGAGGAGCTGGGGAAATTGCGGTGTTACAAGATTTTCTCAGGGGTCTTAGTTATCTCTACATAATAGTAGTTAGGATTGTGTGCGTTTGCTGATTAGATGAGCTCCAGCTTTCATTTGTCCTCAGCGTGGACAGAAGCAGATAACTGGCCCTGGTCACACAGAGGGGGGGGGGGGTGTGTATTTACTACGGCACGTTCAGCAGTCCTCACTCAACGCAACGGTTCTGGCACTATTACCAATTCCAATGCAATAAGTACACACAATATTATACATCCCCTGGCCACCAATGGAACTCTCTATACTTCCCTTTGTTAAATAATTTAACATATATCATCATCGTCATCGTCTATTTATATAGCGCTACTGATTTCGCACCGCTGTACAGAAAACTCATTCACATCAGTCCCTGCCTCATTGGAGCTTACAATCTAAATCCCCTAACATACACACACAGACAGAGAGACACTTAGGTAATTTTTTTTTAATAGCAGCCAATTAACCTACCAGTATGTTTTTAGAGTGTGGGAGGAAACCAGAGCACCCGGAGGAAACCCACGCAAACACGGGGAGAACATACAAACTCCACACAGATAAAGCCATGGTCGGGAATTGAACTCATGACCCCAGTGCTGTGAGGCACAAGTGCTAACCACTGAGCCACCGAGGTAAGTTAGAGTGTACTTCATAGGGCCCTACACATAATTGCTACAGTATGTGTATGTGCGTGCATCCGATATGCAGTTCACGTGAAATATACTCACTGTTCATATGTACTGGATGTGTCTTCATGTATTTGCGAAGGTGTATGCTTTTTTTTCCATCAGAAAAGTTAATAACAGTCAACAATTTTTGCTAACAAAGATCACTACAGAAAAGCATCACACGTGAATTGTGCAAATAACACATCCCAATTGTAAAGCGCTACGGAATCTGCTGGCGCTATATAAATAAATGTTGATGATGATGATTGTATGTCGCATCCTGATACTAGACAAGAAGGGTTTTTCTTGTACCTACAACTATTCGACAATTGGGGTAAATACACGAATATTCTTAGAGTATTTATAAATCTGCCACCATTTCAGAACTGTTTATACCCCCTCCAAAAAGTCGACTTACCTTCCTGCCCGTGACCCTGTAGAAGCCTCTGAGCGGACCACACAACTTGGTGCCATTGCAATAGTTACAGCACTAATTGAAAGGAAAGAGTTAAAGTTTCCGTGTTTCTGTACAACCGCTATGACCTTTAAATTACACCTCTATGGTTTATGACTCATTTGTAGAGTTTTAATTTCTAGGATTCATTTAATGCTCATTCAATATTAAAATGCAATATCAGCAAAAAGATTTCATAAGGATTTAATTAAAGTGCATCTAAAATGGAAACGCATGCACACAAGTGTGGTACACAGCCCTGCAGTGTTCTATAATTACATCCCGGTCTAAGCTCTCTGGGCCCATCGCCTAGAGAATTTCCAGAGATGCTGAACTTTGCCTGTGTCATAGGTCAACATTTCGTTACTAAGATATAATCCACTAAATCACCGTCTTAATGAAATTGAATTGAATATTTAATATCTTGGTGGAACTCTCAATTCTTTGAGCTACAGATATTATCCAATACTATTCATGGCACCAGTGAAACATCAAGGAAAACTTGGTACTGGTCATTAAACCATGGTCTTCTTACAATTATTCTTTGTCTCATTGCTAACATTAAATCCAGCCTGGTCATTAAAGGGGAACTCCAGCTTCAATGAGGTCTCGCTTCCAGGCAGAGTTGTTCATGTCCATTGCCACTGGATATGAGCAGCTTAGATCTGTACATTGGGTACAACTGTGTCTACATAAATGTGTTTCTGCCTGAAAGGCAGTTTGGGCCGTAGTCAAAGTGTCCCTTTAACAATGAGCTGAGGCAGAGTGATATGATGCTGGACACCGAATTTCCAGAATAAACAACTAGAACGTGGCTGGTTGTGATTTTCACCTATAACCACCCGTTTTCCCTTAGAAGTAGACATGACTAACAATCGGGGGCAGGCTGGGCTGGGGGGACAGGGGGGGGGGAATCTGCCCCTTGGGCCGGTCCCATAGTGGACTACCTTCCTAATAGGCTGCTGAGCTTAGTCTCACTCCCCTAGGCTAAAATTTGCCAGACATCCCCTGTTGGCAATACTCAGTGGCCCCCAGACCTTTTGCACTTGGTAGACACAAACATAAAAGAAAATATGGCACACTGGCCAGGATTAGGCGAAACAAATTCAGGTAGAGGTCAGGGCAAGTGGAAATCCAGAAAATCCAAACCAGGCAGATGTCAGGGTATCTGGGAGACTGGAATAAAAAAAACTGTCAGCAAACAGATCCACAATCGGCACCTGGCGAGCAGCGGGAGGAACGGGAGAAAACTTGAAGTGAAACACATTTGTGCCCATTGCTCCTGGCATGAAAGATCCAAAAACCTGTCATAGAAGAGGATTAGCCTAAAAAAAGCTTAAATCAAACCCCTTCGATGCAGGTCACGGGGAAATTGCAAGATCCCTGTAAAATGAAAATACACAAAGAAAGAGACCACCACTGGGAATGAATATTACAGTGACATTAACATTTCATAAAACATTAGTAAATACAGGGCCTGGCTGGAAAATTTTTGCCCGGGGGGCAAAACCCAACTCAGCAGCCTATTGGGAACATTTTAAAGGAAAAAAAATGCACGTGGCCCAGTGACCCAGCCCAAGTTACCCCACTATGGGACTGGACCGGGGGACAGATGCCCCCCTGTCCCCCAGCCCAGGTTGCCCCTGAGTAACTATTATGTCAGAGCTTAAGCAACGAAAAAATGCTTAGGTTAATGAGTATCAAACATTTAATTGAGAAAGTAAAAAGAGGGGGGTCTCACCTCTGATCTTGAGCACAGTGCCTCCACCTGAGTCTCCGTTACACTGGGACAGGATGCAAAATAATAGTCGTTTTACTAGGGGTCATCTCGGGAAGCCCCATTATACCGGACTACAAAATCTATGGCAATAATTTGGCACACATCCAGGGATATACAAATAGATTGGGGATTCTTTATTACAAGTTGACGGGATGGTAAGTGGGACTGTTCAAAGGGTCTAAATCAATAATAAGTATCATCATCATCATTAACATTTATTTATATAGCGCCAGCAAATTCCATAGCGCTTTACAATTGGGAACAAACATTAATAAGACAATACTGGGTAATACATACAGACAGAGAGGTAAGAGAACCCTGCTCGAAAGCTTACAATCTATAGGACAATGGGAGTTAGAAACACAAGGGCATGTGCTACATCATATTGCACAATGGACCAGCCAGACTGCAAAGGTAAAAGTACTGAGTGGGCTGTGTGTGTTGCAATGTTGGTCAGAGGGTTGTTGTCTTGCGTTAGCTGTGTAGAGGATGGTAATAGGGTAATCTAGGGAAATTAAGATGATGGTTGAGGAATATCATAACCTTGTGTCACTCACCGGACTGTGAGTGCTTCTTCCCGGACATTTAGGAACCGTGGCCGTCCTCCATCCTGAGGGACTGCGCATGCGCAGCCCTTTCCATACCTCCAGTGTATGTTCCTTTAACTAAATTGGCAGATCAGGCAACCTCCCTATATTAAGCACCTGTGGTCAACACCACGTTGCCTGATCTTGGAGTCTCATTCCCCATGAGTCTCTGAAGGTGTCCCTGTGTTTCCTTGTTTATTCAGCCCAGCTGATTCCTGTGGTTTCCAAACCACTTCTACCTCTGTGGTTTCCAAACCACTTCTACTACTGTGGTTCCCATACCACTTCTACCATCTACTGTATCATCGTGACTGTGAGCTGATTCCTATCCGCTGCCTCCGTGCACTACAGTCTTCTAATCACTTCAACTCTACCATGTATCATTGGGACTGCTAGCTGATGCCTATCCGCTGCCTCCGTGCACTACAGTCCTTCATCCACATCCACTCACCTGTTCATGATTGTGACTGCCAGCTGATTCCTGTCCGCTGCCTCCGTGCACTACAGGCTTCAACCTGCAACTCGTCTGTGTTTCATCATCGTGACTGTTTGGCTGATTCCTATCCGCTGCCTCCGTGCACTACAGTCTTCAACCTGCAACTCGTCTGTGTTTCATCATCGTGACTGCTAGCTGATTCCTATCCGCTGCCTCCGTGCACTACAGTCTTCAACCTGCAACCCGTCTGTGTTTCATCGTGACTGTTTAGCTGATTCCTTTCCGCTGCCTCTGTGCGCTTCAGTCTTCAGTCCTTGTCAACTCTACCGTGTTTCCTTGAGTCTGCTGCCACTATTGCTACCCGCTACTCTCCGTGATCATCTGTTCCAGTTCAACTCTGCTCCGGTGTCCCATCGTTACTGCACCTGCTGGTTGCTATTGGTTACCTCCGTGTTCCCGCAGAGACCCGCTGCTGTTACTTCTCAGCGCTACTCATCCATCTACTGCTGATCCGCTCTCCACGCCTTCCTGTGTTCCCTGCTGGTCTACCTACCTGTGCGCTGCACCTGCTAGACCCCCGCTTCACCCATCCAGGGACTTGTATCCTGCTGGCCTCCTGCCCTTCAGGTATCTCTGCACTCCTGTCTGACTGCCTTCTCCTGAACCACGGTATGCATACTTCCCATTGACTGTGCTGTGTATTGCATACCTTGCTGGACTGTGTTGGTTCTCCTCTGGAGTGTACTATCCGCTGAGTCTATTGCCATCATTGACTGTGTTGGTTCTCCTCTGGAGTGTACTATCTGCTGACTCTACTGCCATCATTGACTGTGTTATCTCATGCCGGATTACTTCAAGAGACTTTCTATATTGGCAGTGTTGTTCAGTCATTTATACATTTATATTGTGCATATTACTGTGGATCAAAGTCAAGGTGCCCGTGTATATATTGTGTTGCAGTCTCTCCCCGTGCACCTCCTCACATATATATTCAGTGGTACAACTTGCTAGTGGCAGACCACTGACTCCTGTTTACAGTTTCACCTGTTCCAGTATCCTCTCACATAGCAGTGGTACAACTTGCTAACGCAGACCACTGACTCCCCGGATACCTCCACTTGGATTCCATTCCTTCACTCAGACAGCGGTACAACTTGCTATCCGCAGACCGCTGACTCTCATCACCTCCTCGTTTCTGTTGGACATTCTTCCTCACTATAGCAGTGGTACAACTTGCTATCGCAGACCACTGACTACCTTCACGTGTCCTTTGTCCATACAGTTCCTCGTGTATTATTACCTCCATATTGCCAGTGCTGCTAGTCATAGACTGTCCTGAGCATCTCATCATCTGCTATTTCCTGTTCCGTGATCACCCTGCTACCAGAGTACCATATTACCACCTATACTGCTCTGGTAAGCCTATCACCTGGTGATCCCTGGGTAAAGACTCCTAGTGCCCGTGACAGTAAGATCAGGCCATGACAGACCCAGATACGGAACCTACTGCTAAAGAGATGCTGCAGCATCTGGTCAGCCGTGTGGAGCAACAGGATGCTCGCCAACAGCTGTTACTTCAATGTTACCAATCATTAACCTCCCAAGGAACATCTGGACAGACTGTTACAGCTAATATTGAAGCTCCTGTGCTTTCCTCCGTTTCCCCAGTGCCATCCCAGGTGTCTACAGCTCCTACGCTTCACCTGCCTACTCCGTCAAAATATGACGGGGACCCCAAAACTTGTAGAGGTTTCCTTAACCAATGTTCAGTCCATTTTGAACTCCAACCTCAAAATTTTTCTACCCATCGTTCCAGAGTGGCCTATCTTATCTCATTGTTTTCTGGACAAGCCCTGGCTTGGGCCTCCCCTCTGTGGGAGAGAAACGATCCAATTCTACAAGATAGTGCCAAATTCATTTCCACGTTCCGAAGTGTGTTCGATGAACCAGGTCGTGTGACCTCCGCTGCTTCCAGCATTCTTCGTTTGCGACAAGGCTCCCATACAGTAGGACAGTATGTCATTCAATTTAGGATCTTAGCCTCTGAACTTCAGTGGAACACTGAAGCATTAGTTGCCGCCTTCTGGCAGGGGCTCTCCGATAAAATTAAAGATGCACTGACTACCCAAGAGCTTCCTTCGTCACTAGAAGATTTGATCTCTCTTTGCCATCGTGTAGATATGAGATTTCGTGAAAGAGAGTCTGAGAAAACAACGGCTGTCAAAGCACCTCTTCGTTCAAACCCTCAATTTCGTCCAGCTCCATCCTCTGTGATTTCCATGGAGATAGGACGTTCCAAATTATCTTCAGAGGAGAGGAAACGAAGAGTAAAGAATAGACTCTGTATCTATTGTGCTGATTCCACGCATATGCTCAGCTCTTGCCCTAAGAGATCGGGAAATGCCAGGCCCTAACTAGTTCTGGAGAGGTGAAGTTAGGGTCCCTGGAGTCCTCTCCATTGTCTATGAAATCTAAAGTCTGCGCTTTCGATGTTACGATTTCCTTTGCTACCAAATCCTTTGAGTCACAGGCATTGATTGATTCCGGAGCAGCAGGAAATTTCATTTCTAAATCACTAGTGAATCAATGGTCCCTACCAGTGATCACTTTAAAAACACCCATTACTGTGACGGCTATAGATGGATCACGTCTCATCAATGGTCTCATCACCCAGAGTACGTCTCCAGTAACCCTTCAGATTGGTGTACTACACCATGAAGAAATTTCGTTTTTAATTCTTCCAGTTACGACAAGTCCGATTGTCTTAGGCCTTCCATGGCTTCAATGTCACTCTCCCCAGATTGACTGGCGCACCCCTCAAGTTACGTCTTGGGGGTCTGAATGTCACCATCGTTGTCTTTCTCAAGTTATTCCTCTTAAAGTACAGCAATCTTCCATCTCATCTTCCTCCCCGGGACTCCCTCCTCAGTATGCTTCATTTGCCGATGTGTTTGATAAAGCTCAGTCTGAACGTCTTCCTCCTCATCGTTCTTGGGATTGTCCGATCGACCTTCTACCTGGCAAGACTCCTCCCAGGGGTCGGGTCTATCCTCTCTCGTTACCTGAAACTCAAGCCACATCTGAGTACATACAGGAGAATCTCCAGCGTGGGTTCATTCGACCTTCCACCTCTCCCGCTGGTGCTGGGTTCTTCTTCGTCAAAAAGAAGGATGGATCATTACGCCCTTGTATAGATTTTCGTGGACTCAACGCCATTACTATCAAGAATCGGTATCCCATTCCGCTGATCACTGAGCTATTTGATCGCATCAAGGGAGCTCGGATATTTACTAAGTTGGATCTTCGTGGTGCCTACAATTTAATTAGAATCCGTTCCGGTGACGAATGGAAGACCGCGTTTAACACCAGAGATGGGCATTACGAATATTTAGTAATGCCCTTCGGGCTGTGTAATGCCCCCGCTGTTTTCCAGGGTTTCATCAATGAGATCTTTCGGGACTTATTATATGTATGTGTCGTTGTCTACCTGGACGACATATTGATCTTCTCACAGGACCTGCCTTCTCATCACCAACATGTGGCAGAGGTCCTCTCCAGACTACGGAAAAACTCGTTGTTCTGTAAATTGGAAAAATGTTCATTCGAGTTACCCCAGATTCCATTCTTGGGGTATATAGTTTCCGGAGTTGGCCTGAAGATGGATCCAGACAAAGTAAATGCTGTACTACATTGGCCTCAGCCAACTACTCTTCGTGCCATCCAGCGTTTTTTAGGTTTTGCCAATTACTATAGACGCTTCATTCAAGACTTTTCATCCATTGCATCTCCCATTGTGGCCCTAACTCGGAAAGGGGCTAATACTAAGCAATGGTCATCTGAGGCTCTCCAAGCCTTTCAAATCCTCAAAGAGTCCTTCTCGTCTGCTCCCATTCTGCGACAACCTGATGTGACACTCCCCTTCTTCCTAGAAGTAGATGCCTCTAATGTGGGCTTAGGAGCTATTCTCTCCCAACGCTCGGAGCAACAAAAATTACATCCTTGTGCCTTCTACTCTCGGGGTCTTCTGCCCGCAGAGAAAAACTATACTATCGGGGACAAGGAGTTGCTGGCCATCAAAGCTGCATTAGAGGAATGGAGATACTTGTTGGAAGGAGCTCGCCATCCGGTGACGATCTTCACGGATCATAAGAACTTGTCATATTTGCAATCTGCTCAATGCTTGAACCCTCGTCAAGCAAGATGGTCTCTTTTCTTTTCCCGTTTTGAATTAATTATAACCTTCAAACCAGCTGCTAAGAACAAGAAAGCTGACGCTCTATCTCGAGCTTTTGTGACGTCCTCTGATGTAGAAGAGGTTCCCAACCATGCTATTCTAGACCCCAAATGTATTTCTCTGGCTGCTTCATCCACCAAAATGCTACCATTTGGGAAGACCCTTGTGCCTCCTACTCTGAGGAGGAAAATCCTTTCGTGGTTCCATGCCTCTCGTTTTTCTGGACACGCCGGTGAACACAAGACCTTTGAGATTCTCTCTCGTAGTTACTGGTGGCCTTCAATGAGGAGAGACGTCAAAGAGTTTGTTGCTTCCTGTGATTTATGTTCTCAGTTCAAATCCTCCCGCAGAACTCCAGCAGGGTTGCTGCGACCACTACCCATTCCGTCCAAGCCTTGGACCCATATTAGTATGGATTTCGTTACTGATTTGCCACCAAGTAAGAATCACAATACTATTTGGGTAGTGGTAGACAGATTTTCGAAGATGGCCCATTTCGTCCCTCTGTCCGGTTTACCTTCCTCGTCTACTCTGGCTGAACATTTCATTAAAGAAATCTTCCGTATCCATGGATGTCCGTCTGAGATTGTGTCGGATAGAGGAGTACAATTCGTTTCCAGATTCTGGCGGGCCCTTTGTAAAACCTTGGGCATACGATTAGCACTCTCATCTTCTTACCATCCGCAATCTAACGGACAAACGGAACGAGTCAATCAAGATCTTGAGACCTTTATTAGGATGTTCTCTTCAGCCAACCAAGACAACTGGGTAGAATTGCTTCCTTGGGCTGAATTCGCCCATAACAACATGTACCATGAGTCATCATCCAAAACTCCATTCTTTGTGGTCTACGGTCACCATCCGTCTTTTCCGGAATTTCCTGCCCTCCCGCCCACCCAAGTTCCTGCTGTGGAGACTGCTTGTCAGACCTTCAAAAATATCTGGTCTCAGGTCAAAACCTGTTTAAAGAAGACATCTAACAAATATAAGTCCTTCGCAGATAAGAAGAGGCGGGCTATTCCACCACTAAAAATTGGAGATCGTGTCTGGTTATCCACCAAAAATATTCGTTTGAAGGTTCCATCTATGAAATTCGCCCCTCGTTTTATTGGTCCATATAGGATCATTCAAGTTATCAATCCAGTATGTGTTAAACTTCTTCTTCCTAAGAATCTTCGGATTTCCAATGCCTTCCATGTGTCCTTGCTCAAACCTCTCATCATCAACCGTTTCTCGACTCCTCCCTCAGCACCGCAGCCAGTTCAAGTTCATCAGGAGGAGGATTTCGAGATTACTGAGGTATTGGATGCAAAAATTTCGCGAGGAGTCCTCCGTTTCCTCGTTCATTGGAAGGGCTTTGGTCCTGAAGAGCGTTCATGGATCAAAGCTGAAGATCTTAATGCTCCTGCCCTTCTAAAGAAGTTTTATTCCAAAAATCCGGACAAGCCCGGTTCCAGGCGTTCTGTGCCCACCTTTAAAAGGGGGGGTACTGTCACTCACCGGACTGTGAGTGCTTCTTCCCGGACATTTAGGAACCGTGGCCGTCCTCCATCCTGAGGGACTGCGCATGCGCAGCCCTTTCCATACCTCCAGTGTATGTTCCTTTAACTAAATTGGCAGATCAGGCAACCTCCCTATATTAAGCACCTGTGGTCAACACCACGTTGCCTGATCTTGGAGTCTCATTCCCCATGAGTCTCTGAAGGTGTCCCTGTGTTTCCTTGTTTATTCAGCCCAGCTGATTCCTGTGGTTTCCAAACCACTTCTACCTCTGTGGTTTCCAAACCACTTCTACTACTGTGGTTCCCATACCACTTCTACCATCTACTGTATCATCGTGACTGTGAGCTGATTCCTATCCGCTGCCTCCGTGCACTACAGTCTTCTAATCACTTCAACTCTACCATGTATCATTGGGACTGCTAGCTGATGCCTATCCGCTGCCTCCGTGCACTACAGTCCTTCATCCACATCCACTCACCTGTTCATGATTGTGACTGCCAGCTGATTCCTGTCCGCTGCCTCCGTGCACTACAGGCTTCAACCTGCAACTCGTCTGTGTTTCATCATCGTGACTGTTTGGCTGATTCCTATCCGCTGCCTCCGTGCACTACAGTCTTCAACCTGCAACTCGTCTGTGTTTCATCATCGTGACTGCTAGCTGATTCCTATCCGCTGCCTCCGTGCACTACAGTCTTCAACCTGCAACCCGTCTGTGTTTCATCGTGACTGTTTAGCTGATTCCTATCCGCTGCCTCTGTGCGCTTCAGTCTTCAGTCCTTGTCAACTCTACCGTGTTTCCTTGAGTCTGCTGCCACTATTGCTACCCGCTACTCTCCGTGATCATCTGTTCCAGTTCAACTCTGCTCCGGTGTCCCATCGTTACTGCACCTGCTGGTTGCTATTGGTTACCTCCGTGTTCCCGCAGAGACCCGCTGCTGTTACTTCTCAGCGCTACTCATCCATCTACTGCTGATCCGCTCTCCACGCCTTCCTGTGTTCCCTGCTGGTCTACCTACCTGTGCGCTGCACCTGCTAGACCCCCGCTTCACCCATCCAGGGACTTGTATCCTGCTGGCCTCCTGCCCTTCAGGTATCTCTGCACTCCTGTCTGACTGCCTTCTCCTGAACCACGGTATGCATACTTCCCATTGACTGTGCTGTGTATTGCATACCTTGCTGGACTGTGTTGGTTCTCCTCTGGAGTGTACTATCCGCTGAGTCTATTGCCATCATTGACTGTGTTGGTTCTCCTCTGGAGTGTACTATCTGCTGACTCTACTGCCATCATTGACTGTGTTATCTCATGCCGGATTACTTCAAGAGACTTTCTATATTGGCAGTGTTGTTCAGTCATTTATACATTTATATTGTGCATATTACTGTGGATCAAAGTCAAGGTGCCCGTGTATATATTGTGTTGCAGTCTCTCCCCGTGCACCTCCTCACATATATATTCAGTGGTACAACTTGCTAGTGGCAGACCACTGACTCCTGTTTACAGTTTCACCTGTTCCAGTATCCTCTCACATAGCAGTGGTACAACTTGCTAACGCAGACCACTGACTCCCCGGATACCTCCACTTGGATTCCATTCCTTCACTCAGACAGCGGTACAACTTGCTATCCGCAGACCGCTGACTCTCATCACCTCCTCGTTTCTGTTGGACATTCTTCCTCACTATAGCAGTGGTACAACTTGCTATCGCAGACCACTGACTACCTTCACGTGTCCTTTGTCCATACAGTTCCTCGTGTATTATTACCTCCATATTGCCAGTGCTGCTAGTCATAGACTGTCCTGAGCATCTCATCATCTGCTATTTCCTGTTCCGTGATCACCCTGCTACCAGAGTACCATATTACCACCTATACTGCTCTGGTAAGCCTATCACCTGGTGATCCCTGGGTAAAGACTCCTAGTGCCCGTGACACCTTGCCTGAAGAGGTGGGTTTTCAGTGGACGCTTGAAGGTTTGAAGACTAGAGGAAAGTCTTACTGTGCGAGGGAGGGAATTCCACAAAGTAGGTGCAGCCCGGAAAAAATCCTGTAACCGAGAATGGGAGGATGTGATGAGAGTGGAGGAGAGACGTAGTATGAGGATAAGGTGAGATAAATTCAGCGTGAACAATACGAAGACAGGAACAATGATGAATGTCGCTAAATCCCACTTCTGGCGCCACATATGCGGTCACTACACAGTCTGAGTAACAAATAATAATACAGTTATTGCTTATCGTAAATCAATGAAATGACAGCACATGTATATATATATTTCAGTATGTGGCTGCAGGTATCACATTATATTAAATGAGACACTAGTAACTTCCTAGCCAAGTGTGATTTATAATTTTTTTCCATTTTTGTTACTAAACAATGATCAAAATGTAACTTATGTTATTGTTTTATTTTATTATTTTGCTGTAATACATCTGAGCTCTTCTATTCTTAGGGCCAAGGCTGGGGAGACCTTGCAGGGGGGTGTAGTCTTTGATACTGTACTTCTCAGTTACTCTGTATCAAGGTGTGTTCCATATTTTTCTTGTGTGTCCGATATTATTCCGGCAGTAATGATGTGAAGTGGACCCTCCAGCTGGAGCCAATCTTGGGTCTAGGCGGCTGCTCTACTTTAATTCAGGGAAATATCTCTGGCATTCAAGTGTAGTGAACCGTCACGAGAGGGAGCTTTTTCCACACAGCAGCTATAAACAGGGACAGAAGTCCAATGTTCTGGTTCAACTAGACTCAGCTCGTCTTACTAAAGAGGAAAACAAAAATAAAATAACAAATATAATTCCTGGTCTGTACATTAGAGATCACCTCTCTGAGTGCGGAAGGACCTAGGGCCTGAGTCATTAAGGGGAGCAAAGCATAAAAAAGAAGTATCATTTGCACCTGGGCAAAACCATGTTGCATTGGAGGGGGAGGTAAACTTAAAATGTGGGGACAGATTTATAGTTGGGGTAGGGCATTTCCTAGATCAACATTAAATTTCAGTGTAATAATAAAGTTATTAAGTATTTGTGTGTTAGATGAAAAAACAACCAGTATTTAACTTATGTGCAAAATAATAAACTAATTTGCACCCCTTGCATTGTAGCATGGTTTGTCCCAGAGAACATTTACTCCTTTTTTGCCTTAATGACTCAGGCCCCTAGTGTCCAGCTCACAAACAAACAGCAGATGTTCAGTAAAGTTCACTTAGGAACAAACAATAGTTTTCTCTCTTTATGGAGGATTCCAGTCTCTTTCCCCAGGTAATCAGAGAGACACTGACAGCCTTTTACACTACACTTTGCAGATGCAACTTTTAATTAGCCTGCTCTCTGAATGGCAGACCAGAGGACCCAAATAGAGGTCCTTCCTCTCAGCCACCAGTCACTCCAGGGAAACTTTAATATGGATCTTGCTTGAGCCAAAACTGTCTTACCAATGCTAACAATTTTCCCTGGAGTTCAAAGCACATAGATCCGAACCCTGTTGTCACAGATCAATGAAGAAATACAGCTAAGGAGCCATGGATAGGTGAAAAAACAAACAATGTTTATTGCTGGAGAGTATGAATAGTTGTGACATATTAGCTTGCAGAATTTACCAGATATACAGCAGTTGCAGTTAAATGGGAAGTGAGGAAATATTCCAGGCAGCATATACAGGGAAATGCACAGATAAGTCCCAGGTTCACATAAGGAACAGGTCAGCAGAATGTATGCTGAGATCCCAATGCAGCATAATCACAGGAGCAAAGCAGGAGGAAGAATCCACAGGGTGTAACAAAAGGATGGGACAACAATAACCAGCCCTGAATGCTGGGAGAGACAGGTATAAATGGAACACACCCAGGTGCATGAGATAATGAGTGAAGCAGTGTTAACTCCTAAGGAACTAGGAGCACAACAGGCACAATAGCAGCAACTCTGGGGATCAGAGGTACTGCTGCTAACACATAAAAAGAACACAAATGATAAAGTCTGATAGTCCAGGAGGCAGGAGCTGCCAGGCAAAGCAGTATGCTGCAGGCAGATTGTGACACCTGTGACTTACATACAGTCCATCAATGACTTTTCAGCGTTTCTGTCACAATTCAAAAAGATAAAGAAAGCGCATTCAAAGGACTTAATTTCATTCACACAGATACAAATCTTAGCGGAAAATTCAACGTAGCTGAAGACTTCCTACAGAAGAAGTGAGCTTATTTGACACAAATGATGTACAAAGTGTGGTGGTGAAATTGATGCAAATGCTGTATTATTGGCTTTGCCCACCCGCTTACCACACAGTGCGTACATGACCGGCAAGTGTCAATAGTATGCTTGGCGCTGCATTCGTACTGTGCAACAAGCACCAATATTCTCAGATAAGCTCCATCTGTAGGTACCAGAGGGATAGGAGTATTTTCAGAGGTAAGTTGTCTTTATTTTGGATGACATTAAATTGTACAGCGAAAAGACGCTGAAATGCCTCCATTTTGCTCTTATAAAAGATGGTATCATCACTGGTAAACAGAACAGGATAATTCCTGAGAACAAGCGTCATATCATAGCACCAAACACCACCTGATATAAGGATCACCTTGTCCTGGAATTTTATTTTGTTATTTGACATAAATCAGATGGACCTTTTGGATATATTGTTGTTATCCTAGAGCTCCACCGATATCCGCCAGGTTGTTACCTCATTAATGCTTTTGTTAGTGAAACTGAAATTATACATTAGAATAATTTTCTCTCAGTGTTTTGCATTAAATTCTGCCAAAATTACCATCTGCGCTAGATAAGAGCTATCAGATTTCGATTGTTCCACTTCAGCAGCGCTGATAACAATTCTTCTCCTGGCAAAATGATTCAAAGCAACAAAATACAGGACCGGCAAACAAAGAACTAGAATTATTGGACACTGTGAATATCGCTCTTTACATCATAAAAAATTAATTGCAATGAAGAATGTATTTTCAGATAAAAATAATGCATAGGATAAAGAAAACATTATTTCTTATATTAGTGATCAGTGTTCAGTACCGAGGATTTGCAAGATACATTGTTATTTAGGAAAACAGTTCATTTTTCTAGACGAGTGCCTACAAATCTCCTCTATTCATCGGGTCCGAGCTGTACTGAATTAAACGTCTGACAACGTACAAATTGTGTTAAACAATCAGGTAAGGAAATCTCAGCAGTCTCACCCTTTCCCCGGGGCACATATATATTATTTTGTTAATTACCTTATCTGTTGTGTGAATTACCATAACCAATTTATTTTTGGTTTGTATAATACTATAAATATACAGTCATTTGCATTGGATTCCCTTTTGCAAACAGGTACCAACTTTTTTTACAAAATGTCTTTTGACACTTTCTTTGACATCTGCCACTCTCTTCCTCATATATCTATATCGTCCTGCTAACTTTTACCTTGGTAGTAATATAATGGTGTGAATAACACTTTACTCAACAGTATGTTCCACCTGTATTGCTGGACTACAAGTGGAGTTCCTCTGTGAGTGTTGTTTCACCATCTATATATACAGGAAGAATGGGAGAGAGACACGGCCAATCCCATAGCAGACGTTACTTATAGTAAGGGCGCTTTCATATTTGTAGCTATATCAATCTAAGTATAATAAACGCTTATCTGAGAAAACAATCACAACGTCTTTGTCTGTGAAATAAAATCACACCCTTGTAACCCACTAGGTAAGGTGACCGGTTTCATAGCACACATGAAAAGATTTGCTAATTAACTAGCACCTTAAATGCTAGATTTTGCGGTGATACATTGAATATCAGCAGGAATCTCAATGCCTCAGTCTTAATTTTATGTATGTTAGAAATATTTTATCTTTTGTATCACTTGCTGACATTATAATGGCTGAAATTACCAAGTGTAAGGTCTAAAGCAACTTTTTTTGCTAAATTCAAAAAATATATTTTAGAGTCAGGTACTAGTCATTTGTCTCCCTGGGCCGACTTGTTTTCCTCAGCACATTTCACGGATGCTCGATCAATGCTCTCTGAGATCTTGGGGAATAGAAAGTCAACACCTTGAACTCTTTGTCATGTTCCTCAAACCATTCCTGAACAATTTTTGCAGTGTGACAGGACGCATTATCCTGCTGAAAGAGGCCACTGCCATCAGAGAATACCATTGTCATGAAGGGGTGTACTTGGTCTCCCACAATGTTAAGGTAGGTGGTACGTGTCAAAGTATCATCCACGTGAATGCCAGGACCCAAGGTTTCCCAGCAGAACATTGCCCAGAGCATCACACTGCCCCCGTCGGCTTGTCTTCTTCCCATAGTGCATCCTGGTGCCATCTCTACCCCAGGTAAATGACACACACGTACCCAGTCGTCCACATGGTGTAAAAGAAAACGCGATTCATCAGACCAGGCCACCTTCTTCCATTGCTCCAAGGCACAGTTTGGGTACTCATGTGCCCATTGTAGGTGCTTTTGGTTGTGGACAGGGTTCAGCATGCGCTCTCTGACCGGTCTGCAAGCTTCATGCACTGTGTGTTCCTACACCTTTCTATCACAGACAGCATTAACTTTTTTCAACAATTTGTCTTTATGAGATGCTTTGTTTACCATCCTTATGATGTGGGTATGGGCTTCAAATGTACAATAATACCCACATAATAAATACATGCAAACATACAAAAGTGCCGCATGCAATAAGACACGATGTCCCCTCACTTGCATGATTACTGTTAGATAAATGTGTCTGAGGAGTAATGTTCTCATTCCACCAATGGGACCTATAATCCCGATAAAACAGGGACAGACTGAATTTACAGGGGCAGATTCAGCAATAAGGACTGTAGGTGTGCATCTGTGTACATACGACGTGAGATATAGGGGCATTTATGCAATGAGGATTATATAGGGGATTTATAAATTGTCTGGAGAATTACATAAATTTGGCGCCATGTCAAGTACATCTGATTTTTAACTTGGAACACATCTCACATGTCATGTAGGTTCCCTTAACTCTGCAAAGAAACTTTGATTTGCAAAATGTATGAGCTGCAACACAGTGAGAACCTGGGCACTTACAATAAGCCGGATTGGTGAGATTACAGCGACGGGACCCCGGAACCCTGTGTCAAACCATTATCATAAAAATGTATGATTTAAAAACAGCTGGCTATTCTATTTCAGTGCTATTGAAATGAAAGTCTAATAAACAGAGGATTTACTTCCAAAGAGCCTAAATCCACTAATTGACTTCCACAGGCAAGCTGGAAATTCACTATATTCCTCTAAGACAAATTTATATTCACAGGCAGAGTGCAGATTAATGGGAAAAGCTTTTCACCTTTAAACTGGAGAAGAAAGCAGTGAGGAGGATGTCAGATTAAACAGTTATCTTGATAGAGCGATATAAAGAGAGAGAAGAGCTGCTGAGAGTAAGTCATGTAAAGCCTCCTCGTATGGTCTTCTCCGAATCACAGGCTGCGCTAGACGGTTCTATTACAAATCGCCAATCTGCAGATATTGGCAGAATTTGAATCCAAAATGTAAACTTTATAACAATCCATGTTGTTGTGGTCAATATGTAGCCCAGATTCTCCAAAGAACTATGATTTATGATGAAACACCAGGGGGTAAATGTATCAAGCTGAGAGTTTTCTGGCGGTTTTGAAAAGTGGAGATGTTGCCTATAGCAACCAATCAGATTCTAGCTATCATTTTGTAGAATGTTCTTAAAAAATGATAGCTAGAATCTGATTGGTTTTTCAAACCCGGCTGAAAACTCACAGGTTGATACATTTACCCCCAGGCATGCAAAAAAAAGTATTGTTTTTGAACCCCTGGTATTCTAACATGGTTTACTCAGCTGCAAAATCTGTACCTGGACAAACATTGCACCAAACTCGGCCCCAATTTGTATATCTGTAGAGAGAGTGTGAGAGTACCTGTGACATGCACACACATGTACACAAACTTATATAGGTTTGCGCTCCTTGTTGAGCACCGTGTATGATATTGATTGGTTTACATTATTTGAAAAAGAAAAGTGTTCTAAACTTCTTGTGTTCTGTTTCCCCTGCTGATAGCATGTTCTATAAATCAGCAGGCCCACCCCCCTGGGCCGGTCCCATAGTGGACTAGCTTGGGTTGGGTCTCTGGGCCACCTACATTTTTTTTTTCTTTAAAATGTTCCTAAAAGGCTGCTGAGTCAAGTATTGCCCCCAAGCTAAAACTTGCCATCCCTTCCCTGGGCTGCACCCTAGATACCTCCCTTCATCATCATCATCATCACCATTTATTTATATAGCGCCACTGATTCAGCAACGCTGTACAGAGAACTCACTCATATCAGTCCCTGCCCCATTGAAGCTCACAGTCTAAATTCCCTAACACACACACACACACAGAGACTAGGGTCAATTTTGATAGCAGCCAATTAACCTACTAGTATGTTTTTTGAAATGTGGGAGGAAACCGGAGCACCCGGAGGAAACCCACGCAAATATGGGGAGAACATACAAACTCAACGCAGATAAGACCATGGTTGGGAATTGAACTCAAGACTCCAGCACTGTGAGGCAGAAGTGATAACCACTGAGCCACCGTGCTCCCTTCCCCCAATACTCCCACCTGCGCTCTACAATCGGGATTGTCCTGTTGAAATCGGGCCAGTTTGGAGGTATGTGCATGCTGGCAATTTCACTACCGAAGCAGCCTATGTGGCTACTAGGGATCCTGGCGGTGAAAGGGAGCCGGCTAATCTGGTCCATCTGCTCCAGAGGCCGCATTCTGTTCTTCTGTGCTTCTCTGATGGGCTTTCAATTCTAGAAGTTTTCCTATGGGGCCCAGGGACTGAGTGTTACACCCTGGTGTGAGTGTCTACACTCATCATATATATAAATTGAGAAGGAAGCTCATAATCGCTCGGTTCTGGATTACCAGGAAACCATTATATCACTACACAGAACATCTCCAGCATTAGTGCATGGTGGGATTATTAATCTTATTGTGCGGAGAAACCCTTTAATATAACTAAGTAATTACTGACCCGGTTTATAACACATTTTGGTCCATTCTGTTTATGATGACGTCAGTGGGTGATCTGTATGTAGATATGTAAAGATCAGGGACCAGATGCAGATTATTTACTGTCTGGGATCAGAGAGCGGATATTGCAGGATTTACAGATATGAGAGATTGATGTGCAGAGTGTTATCGCTGTGTCAGCATTTTCTTGCACTATATTGTTCAACATCAATTGCTCAAGTCCCTTGTTCCTTTGTTATGTATGTGGATCACACAGCCATATACGTTCAACTTCACACCGGGATCCTTGGAACGTTTCTGCAGCAGAGAAGACATTGGACAGGAAAAGGATTATAGTTATATGGGAGTATTGACAGAAAAGTGTCTCTTCCTGTGTGAGCACTGTACGCTCAGTGTGACCATATGCAATATTACAGCCCCAGATGGCCAGCAATCATAAAACAATCAATTACAATGTTTACATTTTTCTCCTACAATAATACTCATTGAAGTTAATGGGTCATATCTATATTATGTATCCCTACCCGTGACAAATATACCACCATTGCAGGCAACTATGGAACCTGGGGTCATCATCCCAAGATACCTGCTCTACTTTCAGAAGAGCATAGTGTGGGTCTCTTCTGAGAGAGTGGGGACCTCTGTTCTTCTGAGCAGGGACTGACTGAGCTAGGGGCCATCTACCCCCTGGGACGGTCCCTTAGTGGGCTACCTTTGGCTGGGTCACTGGGTCACATCCATATTTTTTCCTTTAAATATTCCTAATAGGCTACTGAGCCAAGTCTTGCCCCCTGGGCTAAAATTTGCCAGAGAGTTCCTGCTTCTGATGAGAGAGTATTGGCCTCTTCTGAGAGAGTGGTGGTCTCTTCTCAGAGAGTGGTGACCTGTGTTCTTTTGAGAAAGTGGTGGCCTGAGTTCTTCTAAAAGAGTGGTGGCCAATGTTATTCTGAGAGAGTAGTGACCTGGGTTCTCTTGAGAGAGTGGCGGCTTGTGTTCTTCTGAGAGCGTGGTGGCCTATGTTCTTCTGGGAGAGTGATGGCCTCTGTTCTTCTGAGAGAATGGTGGCCTGCGTTCTCCTGAGAGAGTGGTGGCTTATGTTCTCCTGAGAGAGTGGTGGCCTGTGTTCTTCTTACAGAGTGGTGGCCTATGTTCTTCTGACAGAGTGGTGGCCTATGTTCTTCTTACAGAGTGGTGGCCTGTGTTCTCCTGAGAGAGTGGTGGCCTGCGTTCTCCTGAGAGAGTGGTGGCTTATGTTCTCCTGAGAGAGTGGTGGCTTATGTTCTTCTGACAGAGTGGTGGCCTATGTTCTTCTTACAGAGTGGTGGCCTGTGTTCTCCTGAGAGAGTGGTGGCCTGGGTTCTTCTGACAGAGTGGTGGCCTGGGTTCTTCTGACAGAGTGGTGGCCTGCGTGCTGCCACCAGACAAGCGTCCCAAAGAGAAACCAGCCTGCACCCTTCTGCAGCTTCTTCTGGCCCTGACTGTCTCGCTACACCTGGGGCCAGAGGCGGACATCCTACGGGCAGAAACCAGTCACTGCCATATTGAGCACTTCCCATCACTGCAAAAACTAGAGACATGATGTCAAAAAAAGAGTGAGAAATGGCGATTGCTCTTCAGGCTGCTGTTTTCCAGCTTTGCACATGCCTTTTATAGAAACGTTAGAGTTAACAGAGAAGAAATTATAATTGAAACCAAATTGAAGCAATACATAATTTTATGTTTTCACTTTAGTTTCTTTTCGAAATCATGTAAACTGCACAAAGGCAATTAAGCAGCCAAACTCCAGATACTGCAATAATAATGCACAAAGATTCTCTTTTTCATCTTGTTCTGCTTTTAATTATCTCACCGCATTTTGATTTCCTCCGCAAGTCACCTGGGCATTGCTCATCGGGAGAAATGGTCGGTAGGAGCCGGACCTGATACCTTAAACATCACATCTATGCCAAACTTTGTTCTCAGTAATGAGCTTTTCTAATGAATTCAAAGCTGCATCGGGGATGAGAGTAAACACTTTCCTCTCTGTGTAATTAGAGCAGGACAATGTCTGCCTGGGAGGACGTGCTGCTCGTGTCAGAGTGGAGGTGACCTAACTGGAATCTGGAACATAGGACCTTCACAAGGTAGTAAGACTTTAATTAGCTGCTTCTTCTGAACAGAGAAATCAATGTGCAATGTATCTGTTCCCGGAACATGAGAAGAATATTGGGAAATTGAAAACCTCGATTTGCTAAAGTAATAGATGCCCAACTAACCTTGGAAACCTCAATGAAATGATTGTGGAGAATCATATATGTTCACATTAGGGCCTGATTCAAGTCCGAACGTAAATTGTGTTTAAAAGACATCACGGAACTCGTGCAGAGCTCAGACCGTATTTAAATTCAGGCGTATTTCAAAATATATTTCTATTTGAATCTGTGTATAAACACACTGACTACACAGTGCTGGCCGTACGCAGACACAGAACTGACTGCACTATACACACATGCATGTGTGCAGAGCATGTAAAAGAATGTATATTATAAAATAAAGGAAGAATCATTTATGGAAATAATTATTTTAAAAGTTTTTCTTTGTATGTATCTTTAACTAATTACATAAATAAAGATGTCTTTAGTGCATACTGCACAAACAATGCATTTTTATAGCCTCTCTTAGTTACATACAGTTGCTATAGTTCTTGGCATGCATAAGTGTAGTTTTAAATAGAAAGACTAATCACAGGACTAGACCAACCTGCAGCCAATCAGAGCATTAGAACATTCACAGGACTAGAACAACCTGCAGCCAACCAGAGCATTAGAACACTCACAGGGATAGACCAACCTGCAGCCAATCAGAGCATTAGAACATTCACAGGACTAGAACAACCTGCAGCCAACCAGAGCATTAGAACATTCACAGGGATAGACCAACCTGCAGCCAATCAGAGCATTAGAACATTCACAGGACTAGAACAACCTGCAGCCAACCAGAGCATTAGAACATTCACAGGGATAGAACAACCTGCAGCCAATCAGAGCATTAGAACATTCACAGGACTAGAACAACCTGCAGCCAACCAGAGCATTAGAACATTCACAGGACTAGAACAACCTGCGGCCAACCAGAGCATTAGAACATTCACAGGGATAGACCAACCTGCAACCAATCAGAGTGTTAGAACATTCACAGGACTAGAACAACCTGCAGCCAACCAGAGCATTAGAACATTCACAGGGATAGACCAACCTGCAGCCAATCAGAGCATTAGAACATTCATAGGGATAGACCAACCTGCAACCAATCAGAGCGTTAGAACATTCACAGGACTAGAACAACCTGCAGCCAACCAGAGCATTAGAACATTCACAGGGATAGACCAACCTGCAGCCAATCAGAGCATTAGAACATTCATAGGGATAGACCAACCTGCAACCAATCAGAGCGTTAGAACATTCACAGGACTAGAACAACCTGCAGCCAACCAGAGCATTAGAACATTCACAGGGATAGACCAACCTGCAGCCAATCAGAGCATTAGAACATTCATAGGGATAGACCAACCTGCAGCCAATCAGAGCGTTAGAACATTCACAGGACTAGAACAACCTAGACGAACTAGTAGAAAACTTTTAGTAGTAACTTTTTAATGAGGTACCTTTCTGTTGTTTACATTTGTTTCCTTAAAAATTAATATGAACTGATATTTGGAAGCCTATTACTTTTTGTAACCAACACAGCAGCAGAGATTTTACATTGTTCTGACAATTTTTCTCTGTGCATTATGGGGTCTGTGCAGCTAACGTGCATGCTCGTTCCTGACATAACTTCTAGACACAAAGGGATGAGTGTTATACATAGAGGACAGCAATGAATTTCCACTCTAAAATACTGTGACACATAGAAAAAGCAGCACTCCTCTCTTAGATATTAAATGTCTCTCTCATTTCTATCTCCAGCAAATGATCTGAGATGTTGCCTCTTCCACACTTCATAAATCTGTGAAATCTCTCTTCTTCCCGAGATGAATGAGGGAGACAAGATCAATTTCCCTTTCACACAGAGATATATAGTATATCAATATCCCTGATCACATATTCACAGATCTACAGAGTACAGTCTGCCTTTCATGGCAGTCATTAGATGGCAAACAAGGACAATCTCTGCTTACATATATCTGTATTTCTGTATATATACTGTGTAGACTGATGTTTTCTTGAAGGATATGAAGCACCTTTCAGCTGCAGATAAGATCATAATATTCCTCTCCTGTTACTGCAATGTGATTCTATAGAAAACGCCTTTCACTCTTCTGGATGGTTCCATTCAGTCTGTATGAAGCCTTAAAGGTCAGTCCACATCCACCTGACTTTAATTAATTGCCTTCTATGTGTACTCATCCGACTATTACTAAATACTTGGCAGTTATGGGGCTTTAGTCTGTGCTGTTCATCATCGCTTTTATATTGTCAGCAGCGTTGTATATTTCCATTGCAAAAAGACGATCTCCAGACACAAATGTTTCCAAGGCTTACAGCTCTGCAGAGCTGTGTCATATCCAAGGGTAAGAAAGATAAACAACTCCGCCTGATGATGTCAATAAATTCCTGGGAAGCACAAGGAAGTCAGAAGATGAAGAAATCTACTTAGTAAAAGTTGCAGTAGGGCATGTGCAAGACAATAACTAAGGTCATCTGAAGGTGGATAGTCCCTTTACTGTAACACAGATTGTCTTAGAATACACTTTTTACACCTGGAATAACAGAATTACCCTAAAGAAAAGCCCATAACTGTTTTGTGCGCTTTCACCACGTGAACAGAAGCTCTCGTGCCCCAAGTACAAAATAACAGTGCACTTCAGTCTTTCCTCTCAAGTAAAAGGGCCCATCTATCCCTTACCGCCGGAGCCAAAATGCCCATTAGGAGGCAAGGAACTTCAGACCGTTTCGCTATAAGGTTAGATGGGGTCTGTCAGCCAGAGTCCAGACATTTGAGACCCCTAGAAAGGAGGGCGTTGAAAGTTCAGGGGAGTAGGAGCCTCAGGGCTGCTCTCCTCTCCTCCATACAAGGCCGGATTTACTGCTAGGCAACCTAGGCAACTGTCTAGGGCCCAGAGGGCCCTCCCAGGGTCAGCGGTGAGTGGGGTAGGCAAGGCGGAGGGGCGCTCCCCCCTCTGTCCGCCGGCATAATAAAACAGATTAAAAAACAAAAAGCAATAAAAGAAACAGTCGCGTGATCGCACGGTGGCTCCCGGCAGTCTGTCCTCCTCTCTGCTCCCACTAAGACATTCAGTGGTAGCAGAGAGGGGGAGAGACGTGACTGTTTCTTTTTTAAAATCTGTTTCCAGTCACAGTGAGGACTAAACGAGGAGCAGAGAGGAGCAGCGCACCAGAGAAGAAAGAAGACAGAAAGACAAGAAGACCAGAAAAGAGGAATACAAAAGAGGAAAAGGCAATAGAAAGGTAAGTAAAACAACGGAGGCACAGAGGTGATGATGAAGGGACACAGGATATTGTGAAGGGGCAAAAGTGGCAATGAAGTGGCACATGTGATATTGTGAAGGGGCACAGTGTGATGATAGAGGGACAAAAGTGACAAGAGCACATACTTGGATTTATGCGTATTATTTTGCAAACAACTTGATAAGTATTTCTGCTCTGGCTTAAATAGTTATTAAGTTGTTTTGACCCAACTACTTAAAAAACAGGACTGCTCAGTAATTATTTTGGGGTGCCTTTTTCTTTAGGAGGGTAGCCTAGCTCTTTTCACATGTTAGGTACGCCCCCAATGATGCAAGCCACGCCCCAATGCTATGGCCACACCTCCTTTGGCGGCATGCCGGCGCAGCACGACGACACATACTTTCACTTATGCTTAACTATAGGGGTATATGGTATGCTACAAAAATATAGTGCTATCGATTGTTTCAAGGAGTGGGGCCCCAAACCAGTATCCTGCCTAGGGCCCCATGAGTTCTAAATCCGGCTTTGCCTCTGTATCATCAGGTAATATGGAGCCCATAAGTCCTACCGCATCCCTCAGATCCGTGAGAGTGGGGCCGTGTGGATGCGGCCCCAGCCTAGTGTCCAGGCAAATATGATAATTCTCCCACCGAAAGGATGCGATGCAGTGAAAAGAAAGTAGGGAAAACGTGCTCAGTGTTATATAAATCACATGACCTACTCCTCAGGTACGCCCGGGTCACCCCTCTGGGGTCACCCCTCCCGGGTTCTCTCAGCTGGCCCCGGCCTTCCTGACATCTCAAACGGCCGAGTGCGCCACATGTATGACACACGGAGATAATACACATAAGATGATCTGCGGTTATAGCTCTGGATGAACAATATGACATTACACCGATGTGAGAGCAGAATGAGTGCGATTCCCTCCGGAAACGGTTATTAGATGATTGTTGATAAAAGTAATTTTTGTAAATGGGTATTATGACATTAAGCTGTTTTTAAGACGGCGTAATTGGGCAATAATCCCCCAGAATGAGCCATTCCATTACCACTAATATATGTATTGCAGACGCAAATTGTTATTATGACATTAAAAGTGAGGGGTAAGAGAGTAAAATGATGAATAAATTCCCAGGGAACATAACTCTGCCTCCTGTATATATTACCAGTAGTTGTATATGGTCCTGTCTGGATAAACTGCAGTTTCTGCATATTTTCCAGTGCAGTAAAGATGATACTGAGATGAAAACAGGAGAAATTCACTACTTCCTGTACTTACTATGGCCATTGTCCCATGATGCACTGCTCTCCGTGTTCTCAGTACAGATTGGGCTCTTATTACAGAGCCGCGTGGTCAGGCATCAGAGTTCCTGCTAAGTAGACTGTGACGAAACGAGTGTGATAACACTGTAACCATCCTGTTACTCGTTTCTCACATAATGTGGATTATAACATGTACTTTTTATAGCCCTGCCTTTTGTTCCCCAGCTCACCAGACTACAACTGCAGTGTCTAATTACATGTGGATAAGGGGACATTGTAGCTCATTGTGAATATGTATATTGTGTATTGTATATTGATGATGTGGCAGTGAGGATGTAATTCATTTTGTCCTTAAAGTGAAGCCAGGGGGGTTATGGGTAAGGATCAAGTGGTGTCCAGGATACAGGTGATTGTGCTGAAGCTGCATTCATTCTCCCCCTTCTTCCTCTACAGGAAGCATGGAACCCTGTGACATCACAAAGTAGTGTAAGGGTTTAATTTTAGGAGGGGTTGACTGGTACCCTATCTTTGGAGGTGGGGGAAGCCAATTAGTATCCATTGTTCTCCATATGACTAGTCCAGATGTTCTGTCTGCATCCCAGCAGGGTGCATCTGTTGAAGCACAGCTCATCTCCACTCCCCCTGGTCTAGAGGGAGAAGGAAGGTGTTGCTGGGCAGAGCCGAAACTGTTCTGAGTTAGGCGGGACAGTCCTGATGTGAGGACCATGTCCCTCTGTTCTGATCGGATAGTTTTGTCCAACAGGCCTGGGAGTTTGGAGTATCTCTGCAGTGGTGAATACCTGCCATAGTGTACACTGCAATGAACGGGTGATAGGAGGGAAGGGGAGGTGGGAAAGGGGCACCCTAGAGTTTCAATGTGATAAGCACATCTCCATGGTGTGGCCACTCCTCTGTCACGACGTGCCCCCCTCTATAAATGGCCACGCCCCTTGTGCCCAGTGTGGGAATTAGGATGTATGACCATCTATAGAAGCACTGAAATATATAGTGAGTGTGACATATATCATACAGACAGATCTCCCCATGATTCTCATGACGTATTTAAGGTATAACGGAGACTCGGAGACTCCAACAATCAATATTTTACAAGAAAACATAAACAATTCTTGTTTTAGCAAAACCTGTTGGCTTCTCCCACCTAACACAGACCCTGCGCCCCCTGCACAGGGCACAGACATACTGATAAGATCCCATTATTTGTAATATTCAATTAAAGATCAGAATCAGCTCATTATCTGGCTGAATTGTGAAAGATAGAGACAGTACATTATAAAGAGTACTGCAGTGTATTATATTGAGTCAGTACATTATATAGAGTACTGCACTATATTATATAGAGTCAGGTCATTATATTGAGTCAGTACATTATATAGAGTACTGCAGTGTATTATATAGAGTCAGTACATTATATGGAGTACTCCAGTGTATTATATAAAGTCACTACATTATATGGAGTACACCAGTGTATGATATAGCGTCAGTACATTATATAGAGTACTCCAGTGTATTATATAGAGTCAGTACATTATATAGAGTACTGCAGTGTATTATGTAGAGTCACTACATTATATAGAGTACTGCAGTGTATTATATAGAGTCAGAACATTATATAGAGTACAGCAGTGTATTATATGGAGTCAGTACATTATATAGAGTACTGCAGTGTATTATATAGAGTCACAGTACATTATATAGAGTACTGCAGTTTATTATATAGAGTCAATATATTATAAATAGTCAGTACATTATATAGAGTACTGCACTACATTATATAGAGTCAGGTAATTATATTAAGTCAGTACATTATATAGAGTACTGCAGTGTATTATATAGAGTCAGTATATTATATAGAGTACTGCAGTACATTATATAGGGTTAGTACATTATATAGAGTGCTACAGTATATTATATAGAGTACTGCATCAAATTATATAGAGCTAGTACATCATATAGAGTACTGCAGTACATTATATATGGTCAGTACATTGTATAGAGTACTGCAGTACATTATATATGGTCAGTACATTGTATAGAGTACTGCACTACATTATATAGAGAACTTCAGTACATTAAAAAAGAGTGAGAACATTATATAGAGTTCTGCATTGTATTATATAGAGTCAGTACATTATAAAGAGTCACTACATTATATGGAGTACACCAGTGTATGATATAGCGTCAGTACATTATATAGAGTACTGCACTACACTATATAGAGCCCTGCAGTACATTATATAGAGTCAGTATATTATATAGAGTACTGCACTACACTATATAGGGTCAGTACACTATGACGTGGCTGAAGCAGGGATTGCTCAGAGATTAATGAGTCTCTAATGTTTCGACTCACAGAACAGTTCGTGATAGTGGACAAAAAGTCGGTTTTTAATGTTCTGTATTATGAAATGTTTTAGCATTTCATTCAAACTTCCATTTATTCTGCCAGTGACTGTATGTTGTCAGTGAATAAACTAATTATACTGTATTGTAGCCAACCTTAAATCAAACAAAACATGAAAGAATCTGCACTCAAAGTCTCTATTAAATTGCATTTTTATGAGCAGTAGAAAGGTCTTTGGAGGTCTCTTAGGTCTTCCCAACCCTTTCACTTGCTGTAAAGTGAAAAACACAAAAGCACAGAGGTCATTGGGAGCAATAACTTCCATTTACAGATACAGTTATACTAGCCTTAAAAAGGGAAATACAAGACCCAAAGGGGCACATTCAATTAGCTTGGCGGTCCGCAATCACGCAGCTGCTGCACTTTATTCAAGTAATACGGTACCCTGTGGGGTGCGAAAGAGAATCCGCCTTACTACGGCAGCGCATATTTTTGTCGCTGGTCGTTCCAGCGTGTAATCGCGGACCGCCAAGTGAATTGAATATGCCCCAAAATAAACATATTCTATGGGTTCTAGGCCAAGTCTGAGATGTAATCACAAACCTCATGGGACAGATTCATTAAGGCATGTAAATCATATTTACCTACTCTCTGGGACTTTTATGGAGTCTCCCGAATTTTTGGGAAGTAAGAGTAGGCATCCTCCTGGACTACATTGGAGGCGGGGCTTAATGATGCAAATTTGCGTCATCAAGCCTTGCCCCCCACTATGCAATGTTGCTATTTTGGGCATTTCCTATCAGGAGGCAGGGCCACGGTACCACGCCCTCTTATACCCCTGTCACATGACTTTCCCTCCAGAAGGTTATAAAAGTTGGCAAGTATGATGTAAGTACAGATATGTGCCGTATTTTGTGTAATATCTCTCTGCACATGCCTAGAAATTAACCATACTCTAGTGAACGCAGCAACGTCCAATTATCTTGAAGCTCATCCTTACTACAGTCTGCGATTTCATGAGCGGAACAGGGAGGGGACTGGGCGTATGCCCGTAGTCAGTGTACAGTGAGGATGTGCCAAGCTCAGCGCACCCAGCAACGTCTGATTCAAGCTTTGGGCATCTCTCAGGTACTTGTTTCTGTCCTGTCACTGGCACCAGCTACAGGTCAGGTGTAAGTGCTGATTACTAGTGATGACGGCTGTGTATACAGCTAGAACATGTGTTTGTAATCAGGAGCAACTGTAACAATATATTTTATGTACAGTAGACATTAATAACATCCTAATAAATGTATATTACGGAAAAAAAAAACAACACTTTTTTAATTTTTTAATGTTTTGTCATTAATGACATTACTTGAATTTTTCTGTGTGTTCTTTGTGACTTTATATTCCACAGATATATTGGACGTATCCTGCAGTGTATTGTATGTCAGAGCAGAGCGCTTGTAGACCCGTATTAACACCACACAAATCTTCACATCAGCTCCTTGTTGAACACAGATGTGCGTAAATCTGATGTATGTGACGTTTAAAAAAAAAATGCGCTCATGTTGCGTTCCTTGGTGAATCGGGCCCCTTATATTTTCTGCTAAAGGTAGGAAACTGGATATTCAGTTCATATCTCCCATGTTTTCTTTCTTTATGTCCCTTTGTGTGATCTGATGTATAGATCTTTATGGAGGCTCCATCTCACTGGCTCCCTCCTAGGTTACAGACACATCCGTGTGTTAATCATGGTTCTGTACATCATTGACGGCGTTATGTGACACACCGTCCAGGTTAGTCTGAGAGGATCACGCAGGTGTATAAGCCATTGCTATGCCGTATATTATACACACGTATGTATATCATATGCAATGACATGAAGATCCTGACTGTAAAGCTGGGTTCAGAATGATTTTATGGAGACCATTCCAAGGACCAGGAAGACCCCGGACCATCTCATTCCTTAAGTTCAACAAACAGAAGGACAATTACATGTGGTATTCGGATATAGCATCCTATAAATACACATAATGTAATATACCTAATTTATTCAATGGCAGTAATTCCGCTATGTGTACAAATGGGATGTACAGACAAGACCACGGACAGTGTAAATGGAAACATGTGGATCAGTGCGTATTTATATATATAACCCCCTGTGCGTTTCACTGATTGTAAATAACCCTTAGTATATAATGATGCATCTTCTGGAAGCTCTACGTTTCCTCTTCTGTCAGAGTTAGTTTTGGTCATAGAACACAAAACTGAGAAAAGTAGATTTATCTGCATTGCAGCCAATTTGAAAATTTCACTTTATCAAGTAATAAAAGAACATTTATCTAGTGCAGCTGAAGATGGATCATGTGCAAAATATTTACATTTTTACCACCGTACTGTAATAAAGGTTTAGTGAAATCCCCGACATCCGCTCGGACCACATCATGCATTATTCTGACAATCCTGTGCATCTACAGATGTGGTCAGGTGACGTAACCGTAGAGCAGACCGAGCAAAAATCACAGTGTAACTTTTACAAAAAGTGAACTAAATGCTGGACATTTATACAAAGTGAAGATTAAGGCGCATTTACAGCATTTTAATAGACATTTATATTGTCTGTCTATTCACCCTCCTCATCGTGGTCCTGACAACTGCTCCCGGAAATCACTAGTAACCACTAGTAACCTCTGCCCTGGTGCGGCCACTTCTTGCCCCCGTCTCCTAGACTGTGCGCAGCCAAGGGGTGTGTCACCACCAAGGGGTGTGTCACCACCAAGGGGTGTGTCACCCACAGACTAATAGGAAGATAATGGTTTGCGCATTTACTTTGCCCCAACCTTTAATGTGGCTCAGCTGAGGTCGGGGATCCCCATTTGCTCCCACCATAATCTGTCACTGCGGGGCCCCCAGGAGCCGCTCGGTGTCCCTGATTGTATTTATTACAAGTGTCACTTTTGTGTGTTTACGTGTTTTAATTACATTGGTTTAAGTGGCCTAAAAATGTGTTTTACCGTAGAAGTGCAACTGGAAGACCTACCTCCTAGCATGTCTGTCCTCGGCAGTGGACCAGGGGGCATGGTCACATCACAACGGGGTGTGTTCTCATCTCAATGAGGGTGTGGTCATATCACAATGGGGCGTGAACATATCACAATGGGACGTGGTCACATCACAATGGGCATGGTCACATCTCAATGGGGTGTGGTCACATGACAATGGGGCGTGGACATATCACAATGGGTGTGTGGTCACATCACAATGGGGTGTGTTCTCATCTCAGTGGGGGTGTGGTCACATCACAATGGGGCGTGAACATATCACAATGGGACGTGGTCACATCACAATGGGGCGTGAACATATCACAATGGGTGTGTGGTCACATCACAATGGGGCGTGAACATATCACAATGGGTGTGTGGTCACATCACAATGGGCGTGGTCACATCACAACGGGGCGTGATCACGTCACAATGGGCGTGGTCACATCACAACGGGTGTGGTCACATCACAATGGGGACGTAGTCCAATCACAATGACTGACTAGCGCTGTACAATTATATAGGCTGCCCATTAGATATCTTCCTTCTTCCAACATTCCCACCCCCAGGGACAGACATGTCCTCGGGCTGGACAGCAGGACAGAGCCCTAATATCGGGACTGACCCACTGAAATCGGGAGAAGTATGTGGAACTACAAAATGCACCCTATTATAATTATAAGATGGGACTTTATCTCCATCAGCTCAGAAGTTCTTCTGTTGGGATTAAATGTCTCTGTTCCCTCCCGCTAACTCTTTCAATGGAGCCTTTACTCCCTTTGTCTCATTTAAATAATCTCCTCTTACAAAACAAAATTCTCTTTAATATATCTAGAAATCGGGAAAACTATATTTTTAACTAAAAGAATATAACTTGTTGATAATTTTTATTTTTGTAGGAGGGACCTTGGAATCCGCACCCATCACTGCTAGAGCACTTATAGAGCTCTCCTTAAAAGCCGTTTCCGATGTGTAGACACATCTGACGGGTGCCACGTCCACCTTCCAAGTTGTTGGTTACTCTATTTCTGTTACAAACCACATAGAAGTTGAGGTGGATTTGGGTATTTGTAAGAACCTAGATGGTTCTCCTGCTGCAGGTAAGATGAGCCCGGTCCTGACGCTGTTATTGAGGAAGTATCACCAATGTAAGTGACCAGCATGGGGCTGTGGAGGTGGCTGCATAGATTAGATAAGTTTATTTCCCTTCCAGTCTCTGGATTCTGTTCCACGTTGCCTGTTGTTGTGTTCTGCTTTTGTTTTGTTTCTTAATTTTTCTTACAATTGTATTATCAGATTTAGATTGACAATTTTTTCTCCTATTCCACTAAGATATTATGCGATACACACCCATCGGATAACATACATGAATATTTATTTTTGCTAAGTGCAACACAATTCAGTGATACAGAAACATAATACTTGAAGTGACAGCGTTAGACTTATTACTAACACGCGACTTGTTCCTAACGGAGCATTTTGACAGGATGCAGATTACAAATTAATTTCCCCCTTGTGATACATTTTACTGTTTGAACCAATAAAAAGAAACATATTTTGAATTTCCCCGCGTGCGTGACTTATCACACCGTAAACCCTTCATTCCATATTTAGTTTACTGTGAGCAGAATCTATACGGGGCCGATCTATTCCTATGAATATATAGCTGATGATAAAATGGCTCTTTCTTCATTTTATCCATTTGATTAGTAGTTGTTACTATAGTCACTCGAGCACATAGTGGGAATTGCAGAACACTTTAGTGTACTCGACTCCTCCATCAAACCTAGCGAGCACAGCGCAGAGTTACTGACAGGCGTTTATCCAAGATTCTTTTTAAGGGGCACATTTATCATTCATCGGCAGAAATGAGAAATAGTTATCAATCCTTATCGCATGGATAAGGATTGATCTATTTCTCAAATTTATTAAAAATGTAACACAGAAACAGCAGTTCCGAAAAACTCATACTTACCCCCCTCTTCGGATGCGCTGTCTCTAGGATTTCCTTCACGTCATCTTCGTTCCTCTTCTTCTTTCCATTGCGCATGTGCAGTTCCACAAAGATCCCGGTCTGTCTGCAATTCTGCGAGCGGTGAGTGACAGGGAGGGATCATGTGATCCCTCCACACATGCACTGTCCAGCTCTGCTCTTCGGAGCAGAGCTGACAGCATTGGGTTTTTTCATTTCTGATAATGTACGCCAGCTTCAGCTGGTACATTATCAAGACAAGTTTGCGAAAAAATTTTTTTTCGGAACTTGTTAGATTGCAGCTGGGAGCAGTCACCATACTGTTGAATGGTGACTGCTCCCAAAAACGAAGAGGAATGCAAAGCAGCAGATATCCATGATATCTGCTGCGATGCACCCTTAATAAATTTGCGGAGGACACGGAGGCACCTTAATTACTCGGTAAAAGCACTATCGTGCTTTCTTAAATATGCCCCTAAGGCGTCCCATAAGTCTCTCCGAAATATATAGATATGTGGATACTACCACACGAATTTCTCACAATCAGGCAGCTGAGTATCTCTTGGCTGCCATGGCGATAAAAAAAATTGTAAATCGGTGTAATCAATATCTTCTTATCGCAGCAATAATAAAAAGTTCACTTTTCACTTTAATAACAATTATGATCAGAACTAGCACCCAATCATGTGATGTTTATTCAGCTAAATAGTTGCTATATAAACGACCAATATATTGTAATTCGCATGAATAAATTTGCTGCCTTTAAACAATATTCTCATGTGTTGAATGAGGTTTTTGTTAAATCCCAAATATTGTTATTTCCTTACAAATATGCTGCCTTAAACAAGGTAAATTCTGTTGTGTGTTTTGTCATAGGTATGTGCTGCATAATTCGCAAAATGTTTTGCTAAATAGCAGATACTACAGACCTGATTCATAAAGGCACGTATCTGCCGGTTTTGAGAGTATCGCACGCAAAAATCACTGTGCACATGACCCAGAACTGGGAAATACGCAACTAAACGCTGCAAAGTTCTCTGCATCTACGTATGCACAAGACACTTACTACAGCCTATGATTTCTGGAAGGGAACAGGGCTACGAAGGAGCGTTTGCCCATAGTTAATTTACAGCATACTTGCCAACTCTCCCGGAATGTCCGGGAGACTCCCGAAATTCGGTTCAGTCTCCCGGGCTCCCGGGCTCGTTGGCATTTCTCCCGCATCCTGGATTTCACCGAGAATCGCGTCAAATGACGCGATTCTCGGTGATTGACGCCATTTTGGAGGGCGGGAGGATGCGGACGAGGCCAATCGCGTCATTTTGGCCCCCGCCCCCCGCGACGTAAATTACGTTTTCACGGGGGCGGGACCAAAATGACACGTTTGGCCTCGTCCCTCCCCCTCCCGCCCTCCAGTCACGCCCCCTCTCCCGGAAACTTGTTTCCGAGAGTTGACAAGTATGATTTACAGTATGGGCGTGCCAAACTCAAGCGCTTTGGGCATCTCAAAATTACTTGTTTTTCTGCCGTATCTCTTGCTCCAGCTACAGGTCAGGTCTAAGTCCTGATCACTAGTGATGACGCTGTGTATACAGCTATAATATGTGTGTGCAATCAGGGGCAACTGTAAAAATGTATTTTATGTTCAGTAGACATTAAGATCATCCTAATAAATATATTTCATGGAAAATTAATTTTAAACTCTTTTGTCATTAATACTTATATTATTAACAGGTAACATTAACTCAGTATTTCTTTTTCTGTATGTTGTAAATATATAATCCACATAGGTACTGGACGTATCCTGCGGCGTCTTGTGTAGTGGAGCACAGCAGACCTAGACCCGAGTTTATAAGCGCACGAATCTTCAGATCTGCTCCTTGTTGAATTTGGGAGTGCGCAGAGCCGATTTACATGCGTATCTAAACAAACGCACGTTGCGCTCAGTATGGGTGCCTTGACGGATCAGGCCCTACGCGGCCGTATGAGCAGAGCAAAGGGTTTGATTGAGTTTCGCAATAAATTCACAGCTGAAACTTCATGCATTGATAGCGAAACATTACCTTTGATGTTTTATTTATTGATATTTGCAGCTAATCGTATAACCTCCAGGGTACACATATTACACCCACTTTTCTTTCCAGCAGTTGCTCACTTTTCTTGTTGTAATAATTGCATAGATGGCCATAAGTGAGGCTGAAGGCGATAACATCGCTTTATAAAAGGCAGTTTCTACTGTCTGGCGGCTCTACACATTAATTTATATAATTGCCCATCATTGCGTATTCTATATCTCGTGTTGCCACGGCGTTATCAAGGTTCTCGTGTTATCTCGAAGAAAGAGATGAATGACTTTCTGCTCCATCTTCTCCTATTAGTAACCTTGCTTTGTGCTTGTGAGAAATTCCCCCAAGTCTGAGCTGCTTTGAAAGACATTAGACTTGGAATAGACGCCCTGGAAATGAAGTAGAGCTGGTGTGAATTCAGGGACTAGCTGCAGAGCTTCCTGGCCAAGAAAGATTACAAGACAAGTTCTGTGCCTGAGGCTTCATGAGACAAAGTATCCGTGTCAAACAGAGCTGGTTCCATTTACTTTACTTGTCTGTACAGTGGTTTTACAAATAGATGTATGTGTATGAGTATGGTAGATGAGATATGTTCTATTGTCTGTGCTGACAACACCAGGGTTCAGATGACAACACCACCGTCCTTCTCAAGGAGAAACCAGAGAGGAATGAGCGAAGTTTGCTGACAAATATTTTATCCTTAGCTCAAATGCAAATGTAATTCTAAATATTTCCATATACACGTAGATAGAGGTACAATGTATCACTGAACCACTGAAAACATACAAGGGATGCACTTATCTATGGAGAAAGTACGTCAGATATTTATACATGAAGCAGTGGTCATTCAAACAATATATATAATATATATATATATATATATATATATATATATATATATATATATATATATATTTATGTTAACCCGTGCATGATACTCATGCATTCTGGTCAAATCAAGCTACTTAAGGTGTTAAAAAGGTTCTTGTCATGCATTTGGGCCTAGCCCAGGCCTCCTCAGGGGTTGCAAGTTAACCTGTGCATGATACTCACGCATTCTAGTCAAGTCAAGCTACTTAAGGTGTTAAAAAGGTTCTTGTCATGCATTTGGGCCTAGCCCAGGCCTCCTCAGGGGAAGAGCGTTACTTCCCGACGCAAGCGCCCTTTTTTAACGTGGTTTTGTCCACATGTCAGCACTTCATCATTTTTCTCCATCACCTCATTCTTCATCTTCATCGCCACATCCTTCATCAAGCTACTTAAGGTGTTAAAAACTCCCCACTGTCACCCCCGGCAACCACCAACCACTCCCAACTGTCACTTCTCCTTCAAGAAATATATAAGTCAGTGTATAACTCTGCCCAGCAGGTGGCGCTGCAGTTTGTTTTTTTTTCCCCACACACGCCACTAGGCATTTATATAGTAGATATATATATTTATGTACCAAAATAACAACAGGAGCTTAAACATGAGCAATGGCTGCTACATGAACGGATATATCAGGAATAGAGGCGCAAAATGATCGCCAGGCAATCCAAATACACAATGTAAATGTATTATTATAAATGACGCTAAGAAATTTGGAAGAACTTTCTTAAAGTATAAATCAATCTGACATACTGCGGCCATGGAAGTACATATCCACCTATATAACTCTTTCCTGTAGGTCTGCAATCTGTCTCCTGTTGGTCTTGGATTCTGGATGATTTGGGGCTCAAGGTTGATAAACATTGATCCCCGGAACCTAGAGCTGCGGAATTAGTGCCGCTATATAAATAAATGGTGATGATGATGATTCACTAATCTGATGACTTGCAGTATGTCCCAACCATGTCTCCTATGAGCTATTATAGCTCCACCTATTAATTTAGTTTTTAACTAAAATCTCCGTCTTCCGGCACAGTAATGGTGGTCTCATATTGATATATATATATTAGTTTATGGGTTCAACAAGAACAACTTACTCACTGATATAATTACATTTCAAGGGACAGAAACTTTACCTTAACTGATGACAAACAAATGGAACTTAATACAGCAATAAAAGAAATGATAGGTAGTGTCAGACAGTAAATTATCAATAAATCAAACAATGAATCAATCACAAACTCTCTAAAATAAAATCAAAACGGTTTGTGATTGATTGATTGATTCATTGATTGTTTGATTTATTGACAATTTACGGACTGGTGTATAAAAAAACTTTTCTGCATAAGATATATCTCTCCTGCTGCAACAGAATGTTTAAACTCATATTTAAAGGGAATTATCTGCTTATTACAGCACATCTCTATAGGCTAAATGGAATATAGGAGTTTGATCCAGTTGTAGTACTTAGTTGAGCCTATGGCAGTATTACATGTTATATACTAGATGTTTGCTTGTGTCTTTGTCACTTACCATTTATTTTTATTGCTTTATTAGGCTTCTATTTGTTTGTCATCAGTTAAGGTAAGATTTCTATCTATTGAAGTGCAATTATATCAGTGGGTAAGTTATTGTTGTTATTAACTATTCATTGTAAAAGTGGTGATAGTGCATGCCCTAATATGATACCTTTGTTTTTCCATTTTTGCTAGTTCAGAGGGTATTCACCTCCTATTTCACTCTATACGCAGAATACCCTCATTGCTAAATTTGTAGCTCCTTCATGTGTTCACTTCACACCCTATTTAATAATCATATAGGTGACCCCACACTTTCTGGACTCTTATGCCTTTACGACTACAGTTATCTTTAGTGCCAGTGTCACACAATCCCCCTACAGTCATCAAGACCATCATCAGACAGTTTGGGCATAAACGCTTCTCCTTCCTATGGGTCTGAGTAACCGGTCAGGTCATTATAATGCTCCTTGCCCTCCTTTCCCCTCCTTTCCTATCCTCTACCTTTCCCCTCAACTTTATCTGGAAGGTTAAATTAATTATACCTAAAGAGGGGAAAGATTGTACTAACTGCGCCCACTATAGACCAATCTCAATGTTGAACATGGACACTAAGATTTTTGCCAACATTCTATCTACATGACTGCACACAATCTTAACTCAACTGGTCCATAACAACCAAGTTGGTTTCATATCCTAACATCAGGCTCATGAAAAAAACAGTCACGGACAAATGTGTTGAGCCAGAGGAGTACAAAATGTCCCTGTTTGCCGACGATGTCTTACTGACACTAACCTTCCCTTATACTTTGTTGCCAAACCTGTATAAAATCATTGTAATGTATAGCTCAGTTTTGGGTTATGCTAAGGGCAGAGTAGAGTGAGATTCTCAACCGTTAGAACTGCTTTGCCAGATGTTCACATTTAGCAGCCCCCTTTCCGAGAAGCTTATTAAGTTCCACAGTACTCAGTTACCCCCAGGACTTAACCTCAGGTAGTAGTAGTAGTTGTACAGGCAGTAGTAGTAGTCAGACAGGCAGGGGTATTGCAGAATGATTTGGCACTTGCCCGGTGGAGTGTACACCACACGGAGCAGGTAGTGAGCAACCAGGATATAAACAGCAGCACTCAGGTTCAGACAGGCAAGGGCCAAAACAGAGTGACAGATAGACCTGGCCAGGAGCAGGAAAATCAGCAGATCCTTCCAAACAAGCCAGAGGTTAGGGTAAGCAGAGATATAAGAGCTGATCTGTTTAACAAGCCGAGGTCAGAATGTAGGAGAAGACAGCAGTTCCTTTAAACAATCAGGTACAAATAGCAGATTAGAATACAAGGCACACTAGGTGAAGTAGCAGCACTTGAGTGGTAAAAGGAATCAGTTTATAAAGCCAGCAAAGTCAATCAGAAGTTTGCTGCATGATTAGCTGCATGACTGCAGCAGTAATTACATAGCGGATGCTTCAAGAGAATAGAAGCAATGCTGGTTCCTATAAACATAGCAGCCAGTTGCATCAGTGAACTGCAGAAATGATCCTATACATTTGTTGCAGCAGTAATTACACAGCTAATGCTTCTATTTCTTAACAGGCTATTTTACACCAAAACAGAGACCCTTTCCCTCCAGCATGTTACCACCCTCCAAACAATTCAAAAAGACAATTTTAACTTTGCCTGAAAACACAGTTAGACTATATACTTGGGAATCTACATAAATCATGGTAACAATACCCTATCAAAGGCAAATTATCCACAATTACTTGCTTCCATCAAAGCAGACCTTTTTTTTTATCATGGCAATGTAGAATCATGGTATTGGAAATGACGCTGCTGCCACAACTTTTCTATCTGTTCCAAATCATATTGGTCTATCCACCTTGCTCCTGGGCAGCAAGGTGGCTCAGTGGTTAGCACTTCTGCCTCACAGCACTGGGGTCATGAGTTGATTATCAAACATGGCCTTATCTGTGGAGTTGTATGTTCTTCCCATGTTTGCATGGGTGTCCTCCGGGTGCTCTGGTTTCCTCCCATACTCCAAAACCATATGGTTAATTGGCTGCTATTAAATTGACCTTAGTCTCTCTCGGGGTGTGTGTATGTTAGGGGATTTCGATTGTAAGCTCCAATGGGGCAGGGACTGATATCAATGAGTTCTCTGGACAGCGCTACGGAATTAGTGGCACTATATAAATAAATTGATGATGATGATGATCCACACCAGCCCAAATACACATATGGTATATAAAATTTGCTTCAAAAAACAAATCTCGAAAACAAGGGCAGAGTAGAGTGAGATCCTTAACTGCTAGAACCGCTTTGCGAGATATTCACCTTTCGCAGCCCCCTTTCCGAGGAACTTGTTATGTACCATAGTACTCAGTTGCCCCCAGGACTTAGGCTCAGATAGTAGCAGTTGTTGATCTAGAACCTGCCTGATGGAGAGGAGAGAACATGACAGCAACCAGACTGTAAACAGCATAATTATGAGCAAGCCAGGCAAGAGTTAATGCAGAGTGGTCTGGCACTTGTCTGTTGGAGTGGGCAGCTCATGGTAAAAGGTATTGAGTGTATTAGGCAGACAGGCAAGGATCAGAAGCAGAGAAGATAGCGGAATCCTTTAAACAAGCCAGGGGTCAGGGCAGGTGGAGATATGAGAGCAAAGCCAAGAGTCAGGAGTGGAGAAGACAGCAATTCCTAAAAACAATCCAGGTTAAACACTGATAGCAGAACAGGTCAGGATACAAGGAACCCTATGTCAAGCAGGAACTATCACCAGCATTGGTATGCTGCCAGGAAGAGGTTTATAAAGGCAGCAGCACCAAACAGAGCTGCAGGATGTTTAGCTGCATGAGTGTAGTAGGTGATTGCACACCTGAGGCTACCAGACTGAGAGCTGAATGAAGCGTGTAACTCTTTGCCTAGCAACTATCTGAATCAGTGAACTACAGGAATGATCCTACACATAGTAGTAGCAGTAATTGCACAGATGATAGATCAAAAAAACAGGACAGCTCCTATTTCTTAACAATTCCCTAATCTCTTAAAGCACTCCCAACAGGGACTATATTACTTAGCCTCTCACCTGAGTCATCTGGCAGCTTGGTTTGATCCTACCCACACCTTAAGGTTGATGGATTTAGAAACAGCTTTTTATAAGCTCTCGCTAACTTTCTCACCCTGTCATCATATGTTTCTGTCAGATATGGGATTACTGTACTGACTCCACTAAGTTTCCCTCTCTTCTTTCACCCTATACTCCTTTATGGGGAAATCCTGGATCGGTTCTGGACAATTGCCCGTCAAACTTCCTCACATGGTTTGATAAGGGTGTGAAGATGGTGGTGGATAAATAAATGGGGACGATGGATGATTGATGCCATGGAGAGAGATATCTGTGGTTTAGTATTTTGAAACAAGGTTTTGATTTTACAAAAAGGCAAAATTCTTTGGGTACTTCCAGGTTAGACATATTATCAACTCCCTTCCTATGTCAGTAATTACCAGTCTAGGACTCAGAAGATTTGTCCCCATACATCTTAAACAAAAAGCATGATCTCTACCACTTATCATCTACTCCTTCCGGCCAAGCAATGCTCTACCCTGAAACATGAGATTCTGGTAGGCAGACTTCAGAAAGCCACCAGACATCCACTGTCACATACATAAAAGAAAACTTGTATATAAGGAATACTATAGGTAGTATCTGGTACCTACTAAACTACATAAGTTGTATGGCTCACACTTATATCAAAGAGGCTGTAGTGAAATGGGTTCACTCCTCCATATACAGTAGACCTAGACTTTCCATAGTTTGATGACCTCCGTTCTCTGTAATGTGACAAAGTTCCCATTCACTAACCCTTTTGTCGCAACTTCTCTGTTTACCAATTGTGGGACTAACACATGGATAAATTAACCTCCTGAAAACTTAATGCTTGGTAGCCGGTCATTGGAAGCACCTTGAGAGTCCTTCATTATATCTATGGCAGCGTGGCATCTATCAGCTATAAAGAACATCATGGCTTATTCAAATAATAAGTCTTACAAATTCATTGAAACTTGGCTCCTGCGGGAGCCCACTTTCCACAATTACTCCACCCAAGGACTTTCAGATCCAACCAATAACATTAGACTCCACCTGCCTTAGAAATGCGCTAGACCACCAGTAGCCCCAACTTCATACCCCTCCTGTTCTCTCCTTATCATCTTGTCCGCCTTTCTAACTTTTATTTTGTGCAACCAATTAATGACAGTCATGTTTTGTATCTTTCTGTATATCAGCTGTTTATAAAATATCCTGATCTGTATTGTTATTCCTTTGTGATGAGTTACTACTGTCTATCACTATTCTGGCACTCACATTGTCATGAAAATAAAATTACTTTATTGGAATGTGCTTTGTCCAAATAAAGTGAAAATTTATTAACCCAAAAAAAAAAAAATCCATTTCCTGCAAAAGGCGTCCTATTCCCGTTAGGAGACAATATGGGACAGACGTAGTACTTAGCCGGGGGCCAAACAACTGATTCTCAGTCAGTACACAGAGGAACGTGTCTCCCACTCTCTCCAGCTGTCCCCACTTCTGTCATGTAACCACAGAAAACAAATGACAGAAATAGCCTGAGCTCGGCAGTGATGAGCTTGTCAGGAGTTAGCAGTAACTGTCTCCCCAGCTACACAATTCACTGCTCAGGAAAAGCAGTTATGGCTGGAGGTGCAAAATCTATATAAGACTGTGAATATCACAGCACAGGAAAGAAAATTGTTCCAATCTATTGTAACAAAATAGGTACCTGAACTTTTATAAAACCCAGGCCACCACGTACCTCGTTTCTCACAGGGCACAAGGATGGGCCCACTGTGGCTTTTAACCAATGTTTCTCAGATGTCCCTAGTATGTGACAGGGGGTCAGTATTAGGCAATGTCCAGAGAGGTTATGCCGTCCTGAATATCGCCTCATTGGTAACCAGCAACATGATCTTGTGAAGGTTAAATGTTCTGAGAGCTGTTGTTCCTATATCCCTGGAAGAGCGGACAACCACTTCTACCCACAAATATTGATGTGTTTTAGCAGTGTATCTCTGCACCAATGTATTATAAATGTTAAGAATCCAGGGTGGGCTTCTTGTGGAGAAGAGAAATGTCACTTAATGGGTTAAACTGGAGGCTACTCAACCCACCTCAGCCACCAGTGTTAACTAGAAAGCCCATTGTGGGAGCCAATCCTAGTAGGGGTTAAGGAAGGGGCAGGGATTACCCATCCACCTGAACCAGTCCCCTTGAGATAAACATAACAAAGATTCAGGAGAGCCTCTCGTCCTCTCCCAGGAGGCCATAGTGTGGGGAAATGGGACAGTAGGAATCCTGAGTTGGTGCTTGGTTGGCAGCTGTTGGAGCAAGGACTGTCTGGGGATTATAGTTCCTGGTGGACTGCCGAAACGCTTTCTCCGTGTTCTTGTATGTACATCCCATTATGTTTATGCCACTTTGTACAGCATTAATGTTATGTTTTTGGTGTGTTCAAAGAGGTCATTACATTGTTACTGTTATTGTTTAATAATATATCGTCATAGTCATATTTGCTATATGCATAAGTGTTGTGGAACCCATGAAACAGTACCCTTGGTGTTTCATGTGAGGGCGCTGAGTGGCGGTTCATAGGCACATTTAGCCCTCTAGTACTTGGACAACCAAAGATGTCCATGCCCCCACCCCATGGTAATCTGGAATTTATGTTTTTTTCTTGTGGATGGAGAGCAGTGCTAACACTTATGCTATATTTACTCTGTTGTGATATCATGTGACTCGTTTTGGACCATTTGCATTCATTTTCATATATTGGCACAAACCTGAACAGTGGTATGGGACTGTACAGAGGTGTGGAATTATCATGATCTTTACCTTCTCCCCGTTCTAGCATCACTCACAATCCAATACTTCTGGGTTTGCGGAAGGTCACATGATCGAGCCATGGGTTTGGTAATTCGAATGTGGACTCTATTTAAACCTCGCTCTGACACTGTAATAGTGTTAGAGCAACATGTTACTCCCTCTGGACTCCCTGTGGATTCTCCCTCAGCTCCCCAGTGGTCTTCCTGTGTTTTAACTTTTTGTGCACAAGTTACCGGCTTGCCCTCTGACCTTCCTTTGGACTCTGATTCTGTACTGCAATTGACCGCCTGTGTACCAGTGGCGTGGCTTTGTATAGTGGTGAGAGACCGAATATTAGCATAGTCCTTTATGGTGGCATGGAACTGGGTGGTGAAACAAGACTTTATGGTAACATGGGATTCTATAAGGGTGGGATCTATGTGGTCATTGGGACTATATGGTGGGAAGGCACTATATGGTGAGGTGGAACTATATTGTGGGAATGGACTCTATGGTGTGAAAGGACTACATGGTGTTATTTGACTATATAGTAGGAAAGGACTATATGGTGTGACGGGATTGTATGCTGGGAAGGGACTATATGATGTTATGGGACTAAATGGTGAGGGACTATATCGTGAAATGGGACTTTATGGTGGAAAGAGACTCTATGTTGAAAAGGGACTCTAAGGTGCCATCAGTTTAAGACATCCATAATCCAATGAGATAAGGAAAGTGGACTCACTTGAATCTGGTCAGACTACTGCCACCACTCTTCTTCTCTCTCTGTGACCGTTGTTCAGTATCAGTTATACAATATTTTTGAGAGATATAGGATATTATTTGGCTATTTTTATAACAGTGTTAGGGGCAAAGAGCGAAAAACCATATTGCCAACGAGAACAGGTCTTTTCACACTTGATAAGGCTTTTGATCTTCACCCTCAGCATGTAAGGGACTACTGCCGGTGACAACATCACTATTACCAATGATAGTCCCACTGACATTAAGTATTCTTAAGGCCCATGTGTGAGCCAGGCCTCCCACACATCTCCAGTAGAGCAGAGTGGGTGATCTAGGGTAACCTTTATTGCTCTGGATAATTTTCACCATGTCAGCTAATGTTAATAATAATAATATAACATTACATTTAATGTAAGTGTCACATTACTAAAAGGACCCTTGTTTCCTTTATTGCATACAGCATCTATACATATGGCATGGTGCAGAAAACGTATAGTCCCGGAACACTTGGACTATACAACAATCATAACCTAGTGATTTGTATGGAGGGGAGAGTTCTGTTTGTTACAGTAGTGACTTTCACCTACAATTATTTATGCTACTATACATCGGTGCCTAACGGATGGACCATAGCTCAGTGGTAATCATTTTCATGATTACCAGAAACCCAGCAAGCAGGGCCCTACAAAAAAAATCTGATTTGAAAAAAAATCCCAAATGGAATATAAACAGACTTTACCTAATAACCGGAGCTGCAGATTTCTGATGCCACCAGCATGCTGACAGGAACTCATTCCGAATACACAGCTTTCCGGCAGTTGAGTTTAACATCAGTGCGACTTAGATAAATGTTAATTTAAAGTGCAATGTCGGGACCCCTAAGGTTCAGTGTTTAAACACTTAACCTGCGGGGTCCAGACATTAACGCTTATGGTCAGGTTTCTGCTAATCGTGAAAACAGCAAACCCCAAATCTCATAGCTGGAGACTTGTGTAATGGATATTTTCTCCTCATGGAATTAACATTTCATATTTCCAGAATTTCTTTGGTTTTGAGCTTCTGATATAATACAACCTATTTTCTTGTCAAGAACTATCCACAGTATCAAAGAGAAAGAGAGAAAATACATCACTGGCAAATAAAAGAAAGGACAGAACATAGAATGATTTAATGTCTAAATATTGAAGGAACATCCGATTTGTAACGTTCCCGTTGTTAAGCCTTTAGGGGAACGGGGACAAGCTGCCAGCAGTGAGACTTTCTGTGGAAAAGAATCATTTTTTTCTGTGAAAATTACCAAGTGGATTCTGCAATTTATGTTCTGGAACCAACTTTGATGAAACCCACACTGTTATACTCTAATTACTTAAATGGAAATCTCAACTTATCGCAACAGATGATGCGACTGTCTGGGAGAAGCAGATGTTTCGGCACTAGCGAGCCAGTTTACTCATGTGCCAGACCCTAAAGCTGATCAGGTGAGTACGTGTTTGCCACCAGAAAATATTCATCGGCCAAACTCCAATAATACTTTTGTTTACTGGAAAAAGATCAACTAGATTTTCCTATAAATTGTTATATTCCCAACTGACAATAGGATGATCCGCAGACATTGAGATTACTTTTCTGCCCCCTTATAGTTGAAAACGAGATGAATGAGAATTTACTAAATGTCGATTTTTCCAAAAACATTTATCAAGATATCTCCACCTCTCCGGTCTGTGAAACAGATATTTTCTTTGAAATGCAGGCAAATTTCATAAGATTTTGGTCAATTTGTATTTATTTAAAAAAACATGATTTACCAGCAACATTCTAAAAATCACAGAACTTTCGCATTCATTTCAATGGGGTTTCCAGTGTGTGCAACCCCATCAAAATGAATGGAACTCCACATCATTGCTAATTTTTAAAAGCAGGGACTGCCAGCTAATCACAAGCCGCCAGTGTAGGTATGTGCTTAGATTGGCAATAGGTATATTGATGATATATTTTTATATGGCAGGTGGACAATGAGCAGCATTTTTATTGTAAAATAGTTTTTTTATATAAGTAAGCTTGTTAATATATTAATGTCAATTAGAAACTGTTTGCGTCTTTGTTATGAACTATGCTATATTTGAGATATAAATGAACTGACACATGTGCCTTAATACATTTAAATCATTACACAAGGATTTACATAGAAAACTTAATTGAGTCTTCTATGTAAATTCTTGTATAACTCTCTGAGAAGACAAGGTCAGAAGGTGAAACGCGTTGGGTACATAGCTTGCAGTAAAATCTGAGCCGTGTTGAATGAAGATAGCTTCATTATACAGCAACTGCTGTGATATATGTGTTATTATATTCATTCTGGGACGTGTTCACTATTAATTTCTATTAAAATAATACTGAAAAGTATGTTCCCCATAGAAGCGTCGCCTGTCTGTTTTCTTTTTTACAACACTTTTCCCGTGGAGATAGGGTAATTCTGGGGACGCTGTACTATTTTGGTGATACTGAGAAAGTACAACTGAGACCTGTCCCTGAAGATTGGACCATAAAATGTGCAAATCAGGATCCTCAATCACTTATTCCAATGGGGCAGAGACTGATGTAAATGAGTTATATGTACGACGCTGCAAAATTAGTGGCGCTCTTCTCCATCTTCTCCTCTCCACTCCCCCTCTTCCTCTATATTCAACTTATCCTCGATCCAAGCCTCTCTCCTTCCTCTGCTATTCATCCTTTACTCCATCTACACACCAACACACCCCCCCTGTGACTGAATCACTTTCAAGTAACTTATTGTATAAATATATTTAAACTATTAGCAGAGGGGATGTGTTTATGAAACTGTCTGGAGACAGTTAATCTCATGTTAATTAGACCTTTTCATCGCTGAGTGATCAATACGTCACTTGAGACTGAAGACACAGAGGGGGTAATTAGACTCACTGGTAGACTTCCTATGTGTGTAAGACTCAGGATGCAAGTGACCACAGATTATTGGAAATTTTGCAAGTTAAATTGCATTAAAAGCAGGATTAGTTAACATGTTATATCCTGATGGTAAACATTCAATATAAAACCTCAGACATTGTGGTGCCGCTAGCATCAATGTAAAAAGATGTTAAACCCCTCCAGGCTGAGTTATGTGCTGGCTGCATGAAGCACCTGGATTGGTTAGAGGGGCAGGAGGCTGAATTATCTCCTGCTAGGGTATCTGTGTAAATCTGTATAAAAAGCGCACTGTTTGACCAAGTATGGTATTTTTCCATCTATACCTTCTGAGATAACTAGTACCACAAACTGGCATGTAACTGTCCTTATTAGGACACTTGAGCTAATAAAACATCACTGCTTCAAGATCCTGCTTTGATGCCTACTTATCTGCGGCAATTTCTGTGACCTACAGATTAGACCAATCTAATCCGTTATCTGGCTGTTCTGAGGTTGGGACCTAGCATTCCAGTACCCATGCTCTGCCCGGTATCTTGCAGCTCTGCCCAGTGTGATAGGCCAGGGGAAACCATCCACAGCACTGTTTCCCAACTCCAGTCCTCAGGGACCCCTAACAGTGCAGGTTTTTTTCCAGGTCATAAGCAAAATAATTATACCACCTGTGGATCTTTCAAATTGTGTCAGTTAGTAATGAATACACCTGTGCTCCATCAAAGAGATATGGAAAACATGCACTGTTAGGGGTTCCTGAGGACTGGAGTTAGGAAACACTGATCCACAGCAACCCTGATCTAAAGGAAGAGGTTAGGGGTACCAACCCAGGGGTACAATAGCAGCGAAAGATACCCAGAAGGAAGCAATTCTAGGTGCTGGTGTAGAAGCCAAGTGGTGGCAGCAGCAACCCCCTCCTACTGCAACAGGAGGGCACATTTGTGAAAAAGAAATGGGACATTGGCAAGGCAAGCCCAGCTGGTCCCCATAAACAACAGACAGGGTGGCTTAGGAGGGCCATCCTGTCACACCCCTTTATCTTCATATTCCCCCTACTCCTTCGCCCCCCACTTCCATATAACCGTGTAACCACCTCCAGCCACCACTCCCCCACTCCCCCTCATTGTCTCCCAATAACACTTTACCCTAAATCATCTCCTATCATATATATTATCACTCATTCATTGTCCCATTAATCCCATTACTATCCTATAACCTATTAACTAAATAACTAATTCATAATTGATAGACTCCTATTACTCACCACTCATGTGACGTTTTCTCGCTCCCCATAACAGTCTACACCTTTTACAGCCTTCATTCTGCTCCCCTCTCTCATTTATCTTTTATAGACATCATGCGATCCATGGGTAAGTATTGCTGTCTAGGTTCACCAGGTGGAGGAGCCATGTTTGTAGCACATATACACTCTAATACATACATACCAACTTTTCGGAGTTGGTGTCCGGGAGCCTGCCTGGGGCAGGTGGGCGTGCAGGGGGCAGGGATCCGAAATCGCGTCATTTTGGCCCAGTGACATAATGACGCAAATTGCGTCATTTTACAGCAGGGGCGGGGCCAAATGCTGCGATTCCTGGAGAATCGCAGCATTTTGGCCCACATTCGGGCAGATGCGGGAGATTACCACACTCTCCCGGGAGACCCACCCGAAATGCGGGAGTCTCCCGGACATTCCGGGAGAGTTGGCAAGTATGCTCTAATACAACAGTCTAAAGTACTAATCGCCTATAACTGGATGTCGTCACTAACTTTCATTGTGGAAAGGAGCAGCTCTCCTTCAGCGCCCCTAGAGTTAATGCAAGTGTCAACGCGCTCTAACAGAGAGATTTTGGAGACAGAAGTAAATATACTCGGTTCCATACTGCATCCATAATTAGATTTTAGACTTGTGGCTCCTTCTTCGTCATCATCAATAATTTATATAGCACCACCAAGTCTGCAGCGCAGTACAGAGAATATATGTGATTAACATCAGTTCCGCTTACAGTCTAAGTAAATTCCCTAGCATGCAGACTAGGATTCATTTTGTCAGCAGCAAATTAACCTGGTTGGGTATGAAGTTTATAACCCCAGAACTATGAGGCATTTATTAATTACACTGTCAAGATACTGTTCTCTCTTGGGTATATGTCAATGCAAAATATTATATTATGTACAAATGGGATATTGTGACTTTCATTAACAAACATTGTCTGTACCCTATTGTTTTGGGGGTAAATATATTTGCATTTACACCTGAAATATAACTACTGCTGTGTTTTGAGCTGTGACACAACGTACACACGTAAATCCACCAGTATTTCAATATCATTTTTATACACAGGTTAATACTTTAAATTCTTACAAGTCTTACAACATTTGAGAAATATGTTGTGGGTTGAATTAATGGGTAATAGTTCTAATAAAGATTCAATGAAAATACATTTTTTATTTTCCCTATATACTTCCCATATAATGGCCTGAAATGAAAAATATATTTACTCTACATTGCCACCAAAAGAAAGACCTATCTGTCCCAAGAGATATATAACATGCACTAGGGTGGAGGAAACAATAAAACAGTTATTTTTGGCAAAGCTAAGCAGTGACAATCCGCACGGCCTCCTGAGTGCGCACATTAACTTAAGCTTGTAGAAGAATTAATACATGTGCTGTGCATTGCAAATCGCAACTAGCTCTACTCCGGTATTGATTGTTGTGGAGTACATTTCACTTTAATAAAATCAGTGTGCAGAGAGAGTCTGATGTTGTCCACAGTAAACACTTCTACTAGAGTGGAAAACATTTTCTCTGCATTAAAATATAATTTTCTAATCTTGCTAATTCTTGTATCTTATTTCACTCATGGTCGATGTTAAGAATTTGATTAGTTTTCCAGTGTTGGAGAAATAATCTTTAGAGACAAGTGTACCGTGCAGAATCTCTCCATCTACCTATTAAGACATAGTGAGAGAATATCTGCTAAATACAACAGACAGAGAGTGCGATTTGAAGCGTATTAACTTACACTTACAGTTTATCTACAATCTGCAGTATATATATATATATATATATATATATATATATATATATATTTATTGTATATACAGTGTCCTACAGTTTAATACAATAGGCCCAGAAACAATGTGAGTGAAGCACAGTTTCTATAAC